>NC_142594.1:47036852-47391852 GCF_965207765.1 Zootoca vivipara | reverse complement strand
TCAAAGAGACAGCTAAAAGTGAGGCACCAAAATCAGCCATCATTTTCAAAGTGTGGACTGTAAGACTATCAGCATTCCTAATCACAGTTAAAATAAAGATTGGCATGGAAATATATTGATTCCCAAGAAATAGTTTTGATGAATTTTGAGGAGCTTTCCCCACATTTACTCATGTTTTAAAGTGTTGTTAAAATAGCCAGTGTGTTTGAATGCTTAGCACTGGGAAGTTCTCCTGCACAAGCCCCATTGTACTCTTGCAGCTCCCTTTCAATTGAATGGGGCTTGAAAAGAAGAACTTCCCAGGGGACTGTGCCCTTTGTGTTTTTATTATGGTCTGTATATGAGGAATGTATCTATCCTAGGCTGTACCCTAGAAGAATTGGAAGTAATTGCCATTTAATTAAATAAATTTAACATTTACAAGAGTCTTTTTAGGATTGAGGTACTGTACTACTTCTCTTCAGTCAGATTCTGTATCAAGATAACAATTCTGTTCTAGTATGCTTCTCTTTTCTTTAAACAAATTGCCTAGAACATTTATTCAAGAATGTTTAAGAAAAAAAATATTTCAAGGTCATAAAATTAATTTATTGAATTTACTATCAATAGGGAAAGCTCTAAATACATTGCTTTTTTCTGGGGGTACGCATACCCCTAAAATTTTTGTGAATCTAAGTTTGGCCTCATTGAGGGGCAGTATTTCAATATGAGTAGGAAAATGAGAGTACCCCTTAGCATTTTTTAAATAAAAAAAGCACTGTCTAAATACATAAAGAAAACCAAATTTCATACATTAAAAAAGTCCTTTCAACATTGCCAAATGTGATGTGTTAGGCCACAATTGTTTAGGTTTAAGATATATGTTGAGTCACCTACACCCATGTGGCATATTCAATTGTCAGTATTAGGATCTTTAGACATTGGAAAATATATCCTTCACTAAGTGTGTGTAACATGGTAACCTACATCCCATTGGTTTGTAATGACATTATCATTACAAAGTCATACATACTGATTTTTATTTCAATTATGATTTTATAGACAGTATACAGTTAGAGAGACAGAGAAACAGACAGATAGTTATTAAAAAACAAGGGACCCCTACAACAAAATGTTCTGTGTACCCCATGCCTAACAGAAGTGTTCCTTCAGTTGCACCTTAAAGACCAACTAAGTTTTTATTTTGGTATGAGCTTTCGTGTGCATGCACACTTCTTCACTGTATCTGAAGAAGTGTGCATGCACACGAAAGCTCATACCAAAATAAAAACTTAGTTGGTCTTTAAGGTGCTACTGAAGGAATTTTTTTATTTTGCTTCGACTCAGACCAACACGGCTACCTACCTGTAACTAGAAGTGTTCCTTTCAGGATTCTAGCCAGACAACCCTGCTGTTCTCCAGCAGTCCTTTCCATTCCACCTTTTCCAACTGACACTCTACATTGCCCGACTACTGAGCATTCTATGTCCTCATTGGGCTGTCTCCACACTCCCAGTTTGGTTCTTTTAGATTTGGAGCTCCCCAAAGTATACTGATATCTTCCTCATATTTCTGAATGGCCCTGCTACTGTTGTTCTTTTAATATTATATTTTTATTGTTTTTAATAAAAGTAACAGTACTAAGATGGAAAATAAATGTAAAACTGTGTAAACATACAGGAGGAATAATAATATAATAAAGACAACAATGAGGGCACAAGGTTTATCCTGGAGCAGCTGTAGAATTATATTATCAGAACAGAGCTACATTATGTTGAGCGACTGAGCCCTGGTTGTCATAAGGTGGGAATGGATACCAGTTCTCAATTAAACTGTCAGTATGTGCTTGTCCAGTGAATGCATTGATTTATTTCATAAGGTTGTCCATTAAAGCTAATGTCCAGGGCTTTTAATACCATTGGTTAATATTTGACATATGGTGACTCTTTCAGTACGAAGATATTTTGAACCTTGTGACTAGCATGACATAGTAGCTTATATAAGGTTTCTGTAGAGAATGCAATCTTGGCTGTTCTTTAAAATGTTACATAAGTTTGGATTAGGTAAGACAGGTCTATTTAGGAAGATGCTAAGTTCTTTAAAAAAATAATAATTTTCAGTAGCTTTCAGCCATCTCTCAAGTGTTATCATCTCCCCTATATAAATAAAAATAAAACATCAATTAAAATATATTACATAATAGAAATACAAAATTCAGAAGCATTAAAACCAAAGGAGTCAGCATAATAATAATAATAATAATAATAATAATAACAATAATAATAAATGTCTAAAAAGTAAAACACAGGAAGACAAGGCATTTGGTGGACTTATTTACAGAGAGAATTCCACAATAGTGCCCCCACTAAGAAAGTCCTGCCCTTGAAATCCCACAATCAAACATTTTCTAAAGGCATATGCCTGAGGGCTGAGCCTCTTTGGTCTCATCATTTCATGAATAGGTTCATGTAGGCAGTCCTTGAGAAAAACATGTTACTAGACTGTTGAGGGCTTTAGAGGTTAACACAAGCACTTGAAATTGAACCAGGAATGAATGTGTAACCAATGAGTTTTTGTAGGATTCTTCTTTCTTTGGCGATCACTTGTAGCAGAGAAAGATTGTCTTCCACAAACACCATTTTAACAATGGGTCCATAAGTGACTGTGGAGGCCAATTCTGGATCCACACCTCCTTCCACAGTGGGGACATTGGTTTCCAGGCAGGAGTTGATCATGGTGTGGATTTGCAAAGCATGCCTTCCTCTTAGCATGTTTCTCCCTTGCATCCTGAGATCGAGTTTCTTCAAAGCCCATGACACTTTTGGTAAAGGCTGTTCTCCAACTGGAGCGCTCGCAGGCCAGTGTTTCCCAGTTGTCAGTGTTTATACTACATTTTTAAAGATTTGCCTTGAGACAGTCTTTAAACCTCTTTTGTTGACCACCAGCATTACGCTTTCCATTTTTAAGTTTGGAATAGAGTAGTTGCTTTGGAAGACGATCATCAGGCATCCGCACAACATGACCAGTCCAACTATGGTAGGATAGTTGTAATGTGATTAGGGATGTACAAATCTGCCTATTTTAGTTTCTCTCAGTTTCTCATTTTCCTAGTCTTAAGTTCTATTTGCCATATTTCTGCATCACTTTGTGAAATTCATCAGCATATTAGTGTGCATTATACATATTTTTGTTCTTATGTTTAAAGCATTTCCCCCTAAATAATGTGTTTTTGTATGTGATTTTCACTAATATATGCATTTTTATGTACACTTTCCACTAATATAAACATTATTGTACACATTGGTTGGTTGGGGAATTCAATCAGAGAATTTGGATATGTGTGAATTCTCAAGGATAGCTATGTTTAAGTTTGATTACTGGTTCCAGAAGTGTGGATTAAACCATTCCCCACCCCCCCCCATCATTAAATATTATCAGTTCAACATGCTCCTACCATCATCCTGGTGACAGTATTATTTACCACATGCAGTTTCTGACCTGCCTATAAAGGTTCATTTCAATAGCCCAGTCTGGATACAATCAGTGCATAAATAACCGAGGCCAGATTCTTCTTTTCTAGGTAGGGTCACAGTTAGCAAACCAGCTGAGGCTAGTAAGGTGATCTGTCTGTCCACTTCTGCATTCAGGGATAAGATTGGGACCAGGAACACACTGAGAATAGGATGCATATCTGCACCCAAAGCAAAAACTGTAGGTCCATTTATTATAAATCACTTTTAAATGACCTTTCTGGTAATTTAAAAAACATATTTGGTACTTTGTACAAAAATATTATTTTACATGTTTTTACATATCTGTGAAATTCAGTAAAATGATTTAATAGGCTTTTGTAAAACAATGGCAAGGTAATTGGACTGGTGTTTTAATTTTATATGTATTCTCTTTTGTTAAGTAATTAGATGTCATGAAGAAACAGCTGATTATTAACAAAAGCTTTCAAAGTAATGCTATCCTTTTTGTGATAATTGTATTTCTTCTTTAAAAATATGAATTAATCAAACTTCATATCATGCCACTCCAACATAGTCTTCTCCATAGCCCAGTTTGTTTAAATATTTTTAGTCCCATTGAAGTCAATGGTGGAATAAATTGGTTTAAATCCTTGCATATCAGCTTACCTGACTTGTGGATTAGGCTAACATTATCCTAATTTACAGCTGAGTACATTAGAGTATAAAAAGGAATTTGGCTCATCACACTATTGCTGTTGTGAGAACTTGGCTTAGCGACTTGTACAATATCATACTGTGTGTGACAAAACTGGAAAAGAGAACTCCCACCTGAAATTGTACACTAATTCAAATTAGTGCTAATGTTATTTAGCCATATTAGAAAAAAGATAACAATGAACAGGAAGTCAACATTAGTGTGAGAAGACATTTAGTTACTTCTTAGTGATATATTATTTTTATTCAATATTAACTTGTTGGAATTTTTGAAACTTTACAAATCAAATTGGTCAAACTGTACAGCCATAACTTTATACTAGTTCTTTTTGGGGCTACACTTCAGAAGATTTATGCTCGTATATTATTACATATTAAGTTAAATACATTATACAGCTAATCTATTAAGGAAAACTTTAAAGGATGTTATACACTAAATTTGATATGTAGATCTAAATTTGCAATTAGAATCATCAACTGAAGTCAGTTTTACAGCTTAATGATGTTGTCAAAGTAAACTTTTTTCCTCTAAAAATGAAAAATGTTAGTTTTGTATTTTAAGGTTCGTTTTTATTTCTGCAGCTTTGTTTCTTCAATTTTCTTTTTCATCTCTCTCTCCCTCCAAACTACCACCTGCTTATCAATGTACAGCTTCTGAATATAGATGGGTTGTTGTTAAACCTGGACATTTAAATTTAAATTATTTCACTTTCAAAAAATGCTTGAATCATGTAGGATAAAAATGCAGTACTTCTAATTAGATGATGAAACATCAAACATGGATTTCCAAATAATAAATGTCAGGATTATGTAACAAAGCTCAAGAAAATAGCCCACCCTTCTAATTCAGTGGAGGAGAGCTACCCACAGGTTTGCCCTACTATGCTAAGAGGGCATGAACTACAAAATGCTCCTTTTTTAAGAAGCCTGCCTATTAGTTTCCCCCAGACACTAGAGAGACCAGAAGCATCTTGCAGATAAACTCAGTTAGTTTCTCACAGATAAGACCAGTTAGTCAAGCCCTCTTGGAGACATTGAGCTAGCTGAGATGCCAGACAGCTCAGACATGGGCATACACAGGAACAAAAGTATGGGGGGGCACGCCAGCCACACCCACCCCCCAGTCACCTGATTGGCTTGCTGGAGATGACGTGGCCGGGATCCCCCAGGAGGCGTGGTCAACACCCACGCCCCCCAGAGGGGAGGGGGCCGTTTCCAGCCAACGAGGCAGCAGCAGCGAAGCTGCCTCCGTCTAGAGAAACCTGGACCTGGGCCAACTTCAGCCCACACTCCTTCAATTCACAGCGTGCAAATGAAGTGCCGCAGAGCATTGTGGGGCAGCACTTTCTGTGCTGTGCTCGCTGTGACTTTAAGGAGTGTGGGCTGAAGTTAGCCCAGGTCCAGATTTCCCTCAAGGGAGGCAGCGCTGCCACTGCTGCCGTTTCGCTTCAGCTGAGCAGGCTGAGGCAGAGCACAGCTGGCAGCGTCCCTGCCTGTCGTGCTGTGCTCTCCCTTTTTTGCTTCTAGGGGGGGGCAGCTGCACCCCCTGTCCCGTGCTGGGTACGCCCATGAGCTCAGACACACCAGAGAACATACTGTGGCGGCTCATGGGAAGAGTCTCAGCCCTGCCATACTTCCCAACCACAAGCTTACCTGCACCCTTGCTTACATGCATGATCCTTCAAATGCAGTGATCTGCATCTCCACCCCCGGTTATCCAGTGTGCCATTTTTTAAATGCTTCACTGTGTGTAATCTTGCTCTTTGGGAAATGTGGTATGGACCTTTTTTGTACACCTAATCCCACTATGTTGACTAAAAGGCTGGACAAGCTGTGGTCGCCACAGTGAACAGCCTTGGACCAGGGTTGGACTTTGGTCTTTCAAATTTCAGTGGTACACTGTGTGAGGCCAAAATTTGGCACCTCCTGCCTCTTGCCTTCCATTCTGATAAATTCACTACACCATAGTTCTGACAACCTGCAGCACTCACTAGGCATGGCACTCAATGTGGTAGAACTGGTTGCACCATCCAAAACCTTCCTCTGCTTGGAGGACTCCATTGACCCAAATTAACCCACTACTAGAGGCTGCAATTGGAGGAAGAAGCCCACCAGCCATACATAAGGCAAGCCAGGCCTGCCCCAACTTTGTGGGTAATATCAAACCTGCATCTCTAGACCTGTCACTCCTCCACTCCGGAAAAGACTTGTGTATCATGCTGCTGCATTCTAGTAATTAGTTGCAACCCAGTTGCATTTCCCAGGAATGATGTAAACTGCTTCACTGTTTATATCTTAGCTTATAATTTCAGAAAATTTTATATTATATTGTAGCCACAATAATCCTCTCATGCAAGCCAAATATCCCTACTCATGTAGAAACCTGTAGAAATGTGCCTTTTATCCTACCTCTTTTACATGGGAGGGTCCTCTATAGATAAACAGATCAACCCTCTTCCAAATAGCCATGCTAACTAGATACAAGATCAAAAAGCTGAGAGGAAGATTATATCTGTAGTTTAATTAGGAACTATCAAAGTATTTAAATGTCCATAATCAATTACATATTTATAGAGCAAACAAACCAGAAAAATCCATGTTAGATAGTTAAATACATTTTTCTAGTCATCTTTCATAATAATGCAATGTATTTAAAAAGTTACAGTTTTTAATCACCATATATTTTACACTTCTATTGGAGCTTTAATTATTGTACAAAATAAAGTTATTATTTGTTTGTAAATATGAAGATTTTGAGTCACATCAATTGTTTTTCATTGAGAATGTCAAATGTATATTATTATAAGGAATTGTTGTTGTTGTTTAGTCGTTTAGTCGTGTCCGACTCTTCGTGACCCCATGGACCATAGCACGCCAGGCACTCCTGTCTTGCACTGCCTCCCGTAGTTTGGTCAAACTCATGTTCGTAGCTTCGAGAACACTGTCCAACCATCTTGTCCTCTGTCGTCCCCTTCTCCTAGTGCCCTCAATCTTTCCCAACATCAGGGTCTTTTCCAAGGATTCTTCTCTTCTCATGAGGTGGCCAAAGTATTGGAGCCTCAGCTTCACGATCTGTCCTTCCAGGGAGCACTCAGGGCTGATTTCCTTAAGAATTGATAGGTTTGATCTTCTAGCAGTCCATGGGACTCTCAAGAGTCTCCTCCAGCACCATAATTCAAAAGCATCAATTCTTCGGCGATCAGCCTTCTTTATGGTCCAGCTCTCACTTCCATACATCACTACTGGGAAAACCATAGCTTTAACTATACGGACCTTTGTCGGCAAGGTGATGTCTCTGCTTTTTAAGATGCTGTCTAGGTTTGTCATTGCTTTTCTCCCAAGAAGCAGGCGTCTTTTAATTTCGTGACTGCTGTCACCATCTGCAGTGATCAGATGGAATTAATCAAGTTCAATTATTGTATATACAGGAAAAGGAGGTGTATGTATAGAAACATTTTATGATTATATTATTGTTAATAGGTATATTATTGAACTAATTGTAATATTTAGTAATAGATTTTCTGCAATTTTTTAAGGTACTACCATCTGACTTTTCACTTAAAGTCTCCCACAGCTAGACAAATTAGAATTAATCCTATACTGTATAAAACACTAGAACCTATTTCATAAGGATATGGAGAAGATCTTCACAACTCACTTCTAATTGTTGTTGAAATAAAGGAATGGAATAACAAGCTATCCTTAAGGTACAACATGATAGCAAAGAAATTGCAAAAACCGAAGCCAAGATTAAGGGCATTGACACACTTAAGTAGTGGGCTACCCTACTTGGATGGAGTGAAAATGCATCTGTAGTTCTTACTACAATGGCACTGCCTAAAATGATCTTGGCATAGTCACAAGTAGCAATAGAAATAGTATATATCTAATTAGATGTATAACATCAAGCAATGTGATCCTAAATACCACATGACCTAAGCACCATCCATACAAGATTAAAACAACATTTCTTGATGAACGTATCTGAGGTAGGAGTTTCCACAACCAGGGTGCCAGCACCGAAAAGGCCTATCTCTAGTAGTAATCCATTTCACCACTGAAGGTGGAGCCACCTGGAGTGGAGCATGCTATGAAGACCTTAACACTTGAGAAAGTTCATACTGAAGCAAGTACTTTTAAAGATATCCCATTTTAATTCTATCTATAAAAACACTGGCAGCACTGGTGAGAAGTAAACTGTTCTATCCACCCAGTTAATAGTCTAGCTGCTGTACTTGGCAGCACTTGAAATTTCTGATCAATCTTCATAAGCAGCTGATATATAATGCATTGCAATCCTTTAACCTTGATGTTATCACAACATGGATAATTATGATATGATCATGTTTTTCCAGAAGGGACTGCAGCTGGCTCATCTACCAGTTCATGCTGGTAGAAGGCACTTTTTGACCAGATCATGCCACTTAGCTTGCGCATCCATCTGCAATGCATTCCCCAAGCTGCAGACTTCCTTTAGGGGGCATGCACCCACATTAACAAGCAGAAAGTTTCTACTAGAAACCAAATAACCTGAGCAACTGAACTGCTTTTCAACATTTTGTTTCAACTGAGCTTAAGTTTATTAGGCCAGTTCATTACTTACTTGTGGTTCTGGACTTAGATCAACTATTACAGTTTCCATAGCTGCCAAGTTATCCCTTTTTTAAAGGGATTTTCCCTTATGCTGAATAGACTTCCTCGCGAGAAAAGGGAAAACTTGGCAGCTATGAGTTTCCCAAAGACAAATCCAATTTTCTGATACAGTGGTACCTGGGTTACAAACTTAATTCATTCCGGAGGCCTGTTCTTAACCCGAAACTGTTCTTAACCTGAGGCACGTTTTCGCTAATGGGGACTCCCGCTGCTGCTGCACCGCTGGCGCGTGATTTCCATTCTCATCCTAAGGCAAAGTTCTCAACCCGAGGTACTACTTCCAGGTTAGCGGAGTTTGTAACCCGAAGTGTTTGTAACCTGAAGTGTTTGTAACACGCGGTACCACTGTCTTTGTTCCTTGTAAATCAGTATCCATACTTTTTACTTTTTTGGAATCTCCAGGTAGGATAGGGAAAGATTCTGGTCTGAAACACCAGAGAATCACTACCAATCACTGTATACAGTACTGAACTAGAGGGAATAAGGTGTGACTTGGTATAAAGCAGTTTCCTGAGTTCCATCAAAAGCCTATGTGCACTTGCAGATACTCGCAGGCATGCATACATAAAAGTCCCATTGAATACACTGGGACACACAACTGAGCAGAAATGCATTGGGTTGGGGACCCCTGACCGTCAGGTCCAGTCGCGGACGACTCTGGGGTTGCAGCGCTCATCTCGCTTTACTGGCCGAGGGAGCCGGCATGACTAAGCCGCTTCTGGTGAACCAGAGCAGCGCACGGACATGCCATTTACCTTCCTGCCGGAGCAGTACCTATTTATCTACTTGCACTTTGACGTGCTTTTGAACTGCTAGGTTGGCAGGAACAGGGACCGAGCAATGGGAGCTCACCCTGTTGCGGGGATTCGAACTGCCGTCCTTCTGATCAACAAGCCCTAGGCCAGGGGTCCCCAAACTAAGGCCCGTGGGCTGGATGCGGCCCAATCGCCTTCTAAATCCGGCCCGCGGACGGTCCAGGAATCAGCATGTTTTTACATGAGTAGAATGTGTCCTTTTATTTAAAATGCATCTCTGGGTTATTTGTGGGGCATAGGAATTCGTTCCTTTTCTCTCTCTTCAAATTATAGTCTGGCCCCTCACAAGGTCTGAGGGACAGTGGAACGGCCCCCTGCTGAAAAAGTTTGCTGACCCCTGCCCTAGGCTCTGTGGTTTAACCCACAATGCCACCCGCATGCACAGATTTATATACAACTTCACAAACAAAAGCTACCAGAAGCAGAAGATAAAATACCAAATATTACAGGCCAAGTAAATCAAAAGCAATAAAAGCATTTTTCCAACTATACAGTTAATATTCCATAAAATGACCATGCCCCCCCTCAGGGAAAGCCCTCTGAAACATAAAATGTCCTCAATAGCCACAAATTATCCACACACTTTTAAAAAGAGTAAACAGTGGTGGTGAGGGAGAGAACAAGAGAGTGGATG
This sequence comes from Zootoca vivipara, assembly GCF_965207765.1. NCBI lineage: Eukaryota > Metazoa > Chordata > Lepidosauria > Squamata > Lacertidae > Zootoca > Zootoca vivipara. The sequence continues at coordinate 47,381,584 of NC_142594.1, read as the reverse complement.
AAAACTGGGGTATTTCTAGTATACAAGAGTGTCCCTGATTTCAACTATGAAATATTGAGAGAGTTTGTCCAGGCGTTAGTGATGCTTTTCTTTCCTTTTCAATCTAGAATGGCGACTACCCTCCTCAGCCCACTTTCTCTTCCCCAGTCCCAATTTCTCTCCCACAAAGATAGGAAAAAAAGGGAACCATGGAAAGCAGAACCATTGAATTTCGATTCAATAATTAATTGAACTTACTCTGTCTTCATGCTATCATCTTCCTGAATCTGCTAATTCTGGTGCCAGGGTCAGCCATGGGTCCATTCTTTGCCTCACAACAGAGCACCCTCTGTGTAAGAATCCTGTCACATAATCGCTTCTTCCATCTCTCCTCTGCATTGTTGTCCTCCTCACACGTATGGCCTCTCCCTCTCTCTCTCTTATGCTTTCTCTATTTCTCCTTGCCCTTCCCTCACACTCCCTCCATTTCCCCTACATTCATGCAAACAGCTACTTCATAGACGAAGCGGCAGTCTGAGGTAAAATGAGAAAAAAATGGAGAAGTGGTCTTCACTGTCATTTCCCCAATACATGCGTTGTGTATAAATAGTACAGCTGACGGCTTTTGACAGTTGAGGTGTGTATGTTTTTAGGAATCACTTTTTCTTACAATTGCAGGCTGTTTAAAATTGTTTTCAACACGGTGTTTTAATGCTGCAACCCCGCCCTGGAACCTTAGGGCGAAGGGCAGCTAACAAATGAACCCATGAACGAACAAAATATCTATATCTATATCTGAAGGGGACGTTTATCAGTAATCCCCATGTAAGGCCCTTCTAATGTGAACACACACGGCTTTTTCTCTGCAGCTGTAGAAGTCTAGAATGTTCAGCCCAGGCAACCTGGGGAAATTGCCATGGCAACCAACTGCCACAGGTGGTTGGCAGTTAGGAAGCATTAAGGCCCAGGGAACCTACTGGGTTGCACACCATTCTAGAGGGCCTAGAAAGTCAAATGGACAGCGCCTTCTCTCTCTCTCTCTCTCTCTCTCTCTCTCTCTCTCTCTCTCTCTCTCTCTCTCTCTCTCTCTTTCTCTCTCTCTCTCTCTCACACACACACACACACAAACAAATTCTGCTCTCTCCCCCTGACCTCCCCCTGACAAAACAGGAGAAATCCTGCCCCATATTTTCTCTTTCTTCATTGTCCAGTGTAGCTTTCCAAATTCAGTATGGGACAAGGCTTTGTAGTGGGGTTTCAACACTTGATCAGTGAGATTAAAATAACTGCAAAACCATGTATGATTGACTAAAAAGGCAACCCCATTTGATCCAGCTTTTTTTTTTTTTAAAGTGTGGATGCACTTTGTAAAAAAAATTCTACACTTCAAGTACGCTACTGCTGCTGCTTTTTTACAAGAAAATACTGCTGTAGTCATTAGGTATACTTTTTATAGTTGCACCTGTGATTAATAGATAATAATGTTATTTCACTTCCGTATGGTACTTGCCGGAGTTGGGCTGTAGAGCTTATTGCTGGGATGACATTGTGAATAACTGGACATACTTGTGCCTATTATGTTATTGCTTATTATTATGAATTGAATTCATACAACAGTTTTTATTGCTGCTGTTGTTCTTTATGTGCATTGTGTTGTTTATTATGTTACTATGTAACATAACACAGCTGCCCTGTGCCCTTTTGACAAATGGTGGTATATGCAATTCTTAAAGAAATAAAATTAATAAAAATCAATACTAAAAAATCTCTTGATGGCCAGCGCTGTCTTACAAGGTTTATAACGTCACTCTACCTGCTAATAAATTTTAAAATTTCCAGTAGCACCTTAGAGACCAACAAAGTTTTTTCTGGATATAAGCTTTCGTGTGCATGCATGCAGACAAAAGCTTATACCCAGAACAAATTTTTAATTTTTTAAATTTATTTCAACTGTGTGAGACCAACACTGCTACCTACTTGCTAGTAACTCACCACTTCATCCTGGCCTTGACAAACTGATTTCTTTCTTGTACCTTTTCTCTGTATTCACATTTCCTTGTTTCTCTTATTCTTTTCTGTTCTCAGTCTGAGAGGAGGAGAGATGAATTGAGTTCATTTTTGGAAAATAAAAATAATACCCTGCCCTTTAGTCAAAAGGCTCTTACAGTGGCTTACAAACATAAGTTCTAGGACAGTCACAGCTTGTAATCTAAAAAAACACACAACACACAAGGAAAATGGAATGGGATGGAGGAGGAAAAAGCAAGCTCAAGCACAAGTTCTTCAAGTTACAGTTAAAGTTACAGCCAGTGTAAGTGGTGGTTCTGGATATCTTGCCCCAGATAATGAGCAATCCCTCCTCTGAAGCACTCTTTCTTCCAGATGGGATGCAGGAACACAGCTGGTAACAAAACCCAGGCCAGGAGACCAGGGCAGCTCCTGCCAGACAACTCTTCTGTCAGACATATGATATGAGTCATTTTGGGATACATTATTCATCTGAAAAGCATAATAAAAAAACAAAGTATGCCCCCTTTGGAACTATTGTTTTTATTTAGATAGAAGTGTGATCAATTAACAAATTGTGTCTCCAGGGCTGCTTTTCCTGTTAATTAGAACACATTTGCTTTGACTGTTTTTCTATTTTATCATGACTCACTCCTTTTACGTCACTTTATGATAACATATTTCAAAAAGTCAGTTCTAAATGCTGTCTAAAAAGCAGCATTTTTTAGAGACCAACTAGGTGCCAGAACTGGAAAGGCCCCACTGCATACAGATACATACTGGACTTCAATTTGGGAAAATATGAAATGGAGCCTCAGATTTCTGGATGAAGTGCTCAGGGAGCACTAGAGGGGGAAAGGCAGAAGCTTATTAGGATAACGAATTGTGTTTCAGCCTGTTTGATTTTATTCTAATTTTGTTGTTGACAATCTTTGAATTGTATTTTGATTTATTATAGTGTGATACTGATTTTTGGGTTCTTTTAAAGACAGAAAAGAATGATACCATCATCTTTTCAGCTGTTAAAGGCCTTCTCCTCCATCTTCATCTTTTCCTGCTCCCTCTGTGTCTTTGGTAAGTGCCTTGAAAGCAAAGGACCCTTGTCAGAAACAAGCCAATTGAAGAGGGAACAGAGCCACTTTCAGAAAGCAGACTTGTGCATCTCAAAGCCTGCTGCTTTTCCTTTCTTGGCCTCCAGCAATTGTAAAAAAAAACCCTGTGAATTAGGAGAGTTTGTGCCTGTTGGCCAAGGGTAGCCTCCTGGCTTGCTATCCTTTGTAAACAAACAAACAAACTGGCTTGACCTTTTGCACACCCTGAAAAGTTTTTAAAGTTTAATTAGCTCCACACTAGATATTTAGATATTTTAAATGGGCATAAATTTGCATGCATTAACAAATGAGCAACAACTGTATGAATGAATAAAATGACTGAATGAATTTTCAGTGTCAGACAAAATGTGTTACTCAGCACTGTATTCAAAGGATTCAATTCAGCTGAATGGGCTGGATAGAGTCTACTGGCGGGCAGACTGAAAGTCTGATCTGATGTAGGCTGTATAGTTGTAATGAGGAAGCATGAACTTTGCCTCTTCACTAAAATAATGACTATACTTGGTGGTGGAGGGTGGGGCACAATTACATGTGCACTTAAGAGCTATGATATTGCTAGATAGGGCAGGGCCAAGATTGGTTGGCAGAGATTATACCAGTAGTTGCATCATGTCGGCACCATTAGAATCACTATAAATGATATCATTCAGAAACAAGCAAGGCAAAAGGAACTTTGACCAAAGTTTGGAAATTTCAGCTTCTGTTGAGAGGTTAGCAAGAGAGTATACAGTTAGCAGGTAGCTATCTGGATGTGGAAAAGTCAGCTTCCGTTCCCATTTGACCATGAAACTAACCACATCACGGAACTGCTTTGAGAATAAGAAACAAGAGCAGCAAAGTGTTTTGCACACTGTGAAATATGCTAGGTACAAAGCAAAGAATAACAATGTGAGTACTGTACACCAAAATTTCAGAAATAAGGAGAACAAGAAGCATGCAACATTTCTTGTTTTAAAAATTGAGCCATATTTATTTATAAATTTCATTTGAGTCAGGGAGACGTAGGGTGACAGTATTGCACCCTGATGACTTTAAATACATATCCATACAGGGGCCCAGTCTGTGTTTTGTTTTTTTATCAGTTCTGGTAGGTGCTGACTTCCCATGCCATGACCCACATGGAAATCTGTCTCTCAGGTAATAGTAATACTTCAGGTTTGAGCCAATCCCTTCCCTACAGATGTGCACAGCGCTCCTTTATGTATGATGGGAGGGGCAAGAAGGCAAGAAGGGAGGTCATTGGCTGGAAACTCCCACTCACAGAACAGCGCGCGCGCACACACACACACACACACACACACACACAGAGCTCTTTTGTGATAGCCTCCATCACCTTTTTTGTGCTGGCACCTTTTATCAATATATGACTCCTCATTTTTTACTACAAAAAATTATCTATTTTCAAAAAGTTCCAATCCCTTCACATTTATCACAGTACGTTTCCGAGCACAATTCAAAGTATTGGTGCTGACCTTTAAAGCCCTAAACAGCCTCGGTCCAGTATACCTGAAGGAGCGTCTCCTCCCCCATCGTTCTGCCCAGACACTGAGGTCCAGCGCCGAGGGCCTTCTGGCAGTTCCTTCACTGCGAGAAGCCAAGTTACAGGGGACCAGGCAGAGGGCCTTCTCGGTAGTGACACCCACCCTGTGGAACACCCTCTCATCAGAGGTCAAAGAGAACAACAATTACCAGACCTTTAGAAGGCATCTCAAGGCAGCCCTGTTTAGGGAAGCTTTTAATGTTTGATGGATTTCTGTATTTTAGTATTTTGTTGGAAGCCGCCCAGAGTGGCTGGGGGATCCCAGCCAGATGGGCAGGGTATAAATAAATATTATTATTATTATTATTATTATTATTATTATTATTATTATCATTATTATTATTATTATTATGCAGGGACACTGTCTTCTTTTTCTGGATTCTGGGGTCCTAAGCTGTAATCAGGTGCATAATAGGCAGAAATACAATAGATTGAAAGCCTGAAGGTTTTCCCAGTGTCTTTAGCTGTTGATATGCTGCTGGTCAGACAGCAAAAGTGCTCTGTTTGAAGGTGACAACCCTATCCAAAGGATGAGAGCATCACACTGTATCATACGTGCTACAAGAGCATGTCAGGTGCAGGCCATAGCCAGAAATGTGCTGAAGACCAACAAGTGGTGCGGGGCAAATCAATGCAAAGCATACGAAAGAACCTGAATACAGGTAGATCCATTAGTTCACATTTGATTAATTAATTATTATTAAAAGTTAACTTTCATTTTTATATTTTTTTATAAAATATAAAAACAAGAGCCTAGTTCCTATCAGTTACCCCAGTGCTCTGCAAGATGTTGTCAGAACTCTGGAAGGCAGGAAGCAAGCAGACTAGGGAGCTAGCAATTGGGTCAAATATTATTCCAAGCTTTTATTTATTTATCTATTTAGATAATTTGCAGAAGCCACAGGACAGTTTCTAACAGGCACATTGTTGTTTTTTAAAACTCACAAAATAACCCAATCCTTAAAAACACATAAACAAATCACTAAAAATAGTTATTAATGGCAGTGGCGGCAGCGATAAGGTCTCTCACTACACCTGCTGAAAAAGCTCACCGTAATATTAACTGAAAATGATCACTGTAATCTTAAAATGACTAAAGCTATAAAGAGACAGGTCCAAATGCATAATAATTGCACATATTCCATTTATATTATGTCCTTCTTTCAAGGAGTTTAGGGCAACATACATAGTTCTTCCTTTACCCCTCATTTTATCCTCTAATAGCTCTGGCTCAGCCCAGCCTAGTAAACTTTGTTGATGAATTAGATTGAACCCAAGTCATACTTGGCCAGTGTTTTAACTCATGCACAGGTAACTATCGCCCTTCAGGTTTTATAGGAGTTCCATTAGTTCCAGCCAGCATGGCCAATGGTTAGGGATTGTAATCCAACAGCCTCTAGAGAGGGTTGCAAGTTGGCATTTCCGTTCTAACCTACATACCATACTGGCTCTTTTAGCTTTCCCTTATATCTCTTTTACTTGTGGAGTTAGAAACTTACTTTTTATGTTTAATGGAAGATGGAACATTCAGGAATATTCCCTCCCTCTTCCCAGAGGCTACAGCCTTGTTCAAATGATCAAGTTATAATTCATAGTAAAAACGCTTTCTCACTTGGAAGCTACTGCCAGTGATAATGATGAGGATCATCTGAAACCCCTCCCAACAGAAGTGTGTGTAAATATAATGCAGGATTTATTGGTCTATATTGACACTTTCCCAGCCCACGACTTTGATCTATCTCTGTCTATAATTCATTCGCACCACTTTCTACATTTATAAAAAAAAGTTCTTGGCAATAATATTTCATCTGTCGATTTCATAAAGGTACAGTGGTAGCCATAATTAAATGCAGTCCTGTAGCTGCTGTCTCATCAGAGCCACACACAGCGGAACTTACTATTTCCGTGCTCTGCACTGTGATGTTGGTAGCCTAAAATCAAATTAATTTCTTTTCCTCCCCTGCTCAAATTTCAAGGCAAACTCATGTCTAAGGTAGCCTTCACTATCATCCCTGGATCTTTACCAGCAGTACTGCATCTCCATGTTTATTATTAGCATTATCACAGATTGAAAATGTGGTTTTAGATTATTATTTTCATGTTATCCCCCCACTCCCCCTAACCAGAATCTATTCCCCCCCCCATCTCTTAATATTCGCAGTCTCTTTGAAGTATATTAACATTCCCCCCCTAGTATCAGTGTTGCCTGGAATTTTTTTCCATTTGGTATTGTCTGTTTCATTAACAGTAATTATTTACTTCCTCTTTGGCTGAATAAACAGGAATAAGCAGGAGGAGAGGTCCAGCTCTCATGTGCAATACTGCCCAGTGTGGTACCCTGGGCAAAGAAAATGGGGCAGATACATCTGCTGTCAGCTTAGAGATGGTTTACACATTTTTGAAGAGGTTCCCCCTTTGAACAGGGAGACTGAACTGCATGGAATTTGTCTCTTTTCCAAAACTATGATTCTGTGATTCTCTCTTACAGCACTATAAAACAATTTATTGATATCATATATAGGCTGCCTTTTTGGGCATAGCCCACCCAAGGAGGTATATAATGTCTCCACCCACCCACCCACACCCACCCACAAAATGGCAGCAGCATTCACAATAATTTAAAACAGAAGTCAGTTAAAACAATTTTTTTTAAATTTTTTTAAAGCAGACACCAATATAAATCACAGCACAGCTAATTCAGCTAATTTCCTAACAGAATAGCTCAGTTAGGAGGGAGCAGAACCTCATTAGTTAAGTTACAGGTAGGTAGCCATGTTGGTCTGAGTCGAAGCAAAATAAAAAAATTCCTTCAGTAGCACCTTAAAGACCAACTAAGTTTTTATTTTGGTATGAGCTTTCGTGTATCTGAAGAAGTGTGCATGCACACGAAAGCTCATACCAAAATAAAAACGTAGTTGGTCTTTAAGGTGCTACTGAAGGATTTTTTTTTATCTCATTAGTTAAGTATTTTTTTATTGATTTACTTGATCTAGGGGGGTGGGCAGCCATGACCCATGGCCCAGTTTAGGAGAAAATGAGTCTGAAAATGGTGGGTTTTCAGGCCCATTAAAAAACCCTTTGGATGTTATGGACTACAATTTCCATCAACCCTGGCCTGCTCAACTATGTGGGCAGGTGCTGTTGGTAGTTGTAGCCCAAAACATCTGAAGGGAGTGAGTTCCACAATCTGGGATTTCCACATAAAATGCCCTGTCTCCTGGGCCCACCAGCTGTATTTACCTAATCATTGGACACACAAGTGGGCTTTTGAGGCAGACCTTAATATCCAACTCAGGCTCTGTCCTATGCATGTAGGCAGTCCGCCAAACAGCACTTTAAATGCCCTGTACTCTCTTCAGCTGGCTCATGGTGGCTGTGGAAAGAGGTACATCTTGTGTCTGTTTCCAAACACTGCAGGACCCTTACTTGCTGTCGCTGTACACCTCTGTGGCTAGAAGTCTTTCCCTCTGTCCCCTTGGCTCAAACAGAAGAGCCTTCTTCCAGAAGAGAGCCTTGCAGCTTTGTGTTTCCCCAGTCCATGAAAGTGATGAGCTATTTCACTCTACAATGACCAAGCTCTCTATTCCTTCTCTGTCGCCTGCCCACTTCTGCCTGGCTGCTGTCCCTATCTAGAATACCTGGGTTGGCTACCTCGATCCTTCTCCTTGGCTCCTCGGGTCTCCTTTTAACAGGGCTGCACTCATTCTTGTAAGTGGATAATGTACCTGCTCCCCAACTTCATCCTTGCTGATATTAGGAGGATCTGACCCTGCTCCCAGGTCAGGCCCTTCCCCCTCTCATCCATGGGATGCTATTTTCAGGCAGCAAAGGCTAGAAAATACCCCCAGCTGCAAAAGTAGTTTATCTGGAAATAGGGAGAAACGGGTTCATCAAATCATTGAGTTGGAAGGGATCTCAAGAGCTATCTAGTCCAACCTCCTGCAATGCAGGAAGCTCAGCTAAACCATACATGGCAGATGGCCATTCAACCTTTGCTTAAAAACCTCCAAGGAAGGAGAGTCCACCACTTTCTGATGGAGTCTGTTTCACTTTCAAACAGCTTGCACTGTCAGAAAGTTTTTTCTGATGTTTAGTCAGAATCTTCTTTCTTGTAAGCTCCTTTGAGCTGACAGAGTTTCATCGTTCTGCAGCTCTCCAGGCCATAATGGCAATGCCTTACATAATACAATAACCCACAGTCAGTTATATAGTGGCAAGAATATGAGTAACTGTAAAATAAGGAATTTTGTGTAGAAATCCATATATCTATATCTATCTATGCTTCCAGATGTTGTTATCAATACTACATACTGTAGTAATATTTTTCTGGGATATTCATACATTTGACAGGAATATGAACTTTGCAAACATGCACTGCTTCTATCCAGTCATCAGCAACATCACTAGGGCTTGCACAGAAGCGGTGCTCACTGGACTGTCCTCACTCAAAGCAAGCTTTGCGTTCAGTAAATTCAAAACATTTTCTTTGGCAGCAGGTTTCTTACTCTTACATCCATCCAAGCAGGTGACCAAAAATAGGCAATTTGACCTAGCTGTTCAGTGAAAACCATCGAGCACAGCCTGCTTTTTGAATAATAAACTCTGCTCAACAACAGATACATAGTTTAAGTATTATTCACAGGAATTAACTGGAAAGTAATTTTGAATAATATATGAGAGACAGTTTCCCTTGCAATTTCCAGGCATATGATCTGAAAATGCAAAATGGGCTGAATACACAAACTAAGTAATTTCCCTGTTAAACCAAACACACAAATCATCATTATCATCAATTGTCTTGATTTATTCCAGTTCCAACAGCAATACTTGATTTTTTACAGCTAAACCCCAAAGTTCCTTAGTTCAGCCATTTCAGGATTAATTAAAGAAAATCAAAATTCTCAGATCTTTAAACAGTCCCTTATGAAATCGGGCTGGCCAGCTCCATTTTAAAAAAGAACTGCAGCTTAATTATACTTTGTTTAAAAAATCCTTTCTGCCGCACCCAACACTCACATATTAGACAGTAACCCTCATATGCAATCACTTAATTTCAGCATGTATTCATACATACATAGTAAGGATGTATGTTTAGAACTACCTCTTGTCTTTTGGACAATGCTTATCAAAACTTGATTGTTATATATATACCTAAACATTAAATACAGCAATTCTCATATGCAATAAGTTCACTTCATCTATCTATCTATCTATCTAGAAATACACACCCACAAAATATAAGAGTCCATGTTTAGAATTACTGTACCTCTTGTTCTTTGGGCAATGCCTTTTGATAACTTACTTTTAATAAACTTGAACATTAAGGCAAGTAGTATAACTGTTGCCTACATATTTCTCATTTGACTGAAATATGCTTCTTCTACCCCCTTTTTTTTTTGCTGAACTACATCTGATTTTTATCACCAGCATCCACCAAAGGGATTCTTTTAAAAATGTTATTCTCAGCTTTGATGGTTTAATCCCTTACTTTCAGAAATCACTGTGATTTAAAACATTTTACCTTTTTTATAGACACTCTTATGGGTTGTTACAGTTCTGTGCATTAATATGGAAAATACTTCTGCCATGAGCATGATGGCAGGCCAAATTCTGTACTGGTAAAAATCAGCATAGAGATTCTGTGGGTGAGAGAATGGTGCTGCATTCTCTCACCCACAGAATCTCTATGCTGATTTTTACCAGTACAGAATTTGGCCTGGAGTTGCAAATCTCATTCCTATAGATTTTATATACTTCTGTCTTTGCTTCCCCCCAACCCCACCATCAGCCTGGCACTGCAAAACACAATGAAGTAGATGCCACTGATTTTAATAGAACTTGCTTCCATAGGTGTGGGCTTAGGATCACAACCTTGCAACACAGTCAATGGGACTTACTTTAATTGTTTAGGACTGGAGTGCCCTCCTTGCAGATCCAGCAACAAGAGATCCCCTAATGTACAAAATACCGTAGCTAAAGCCTTTGAAGCCCGCAGACAAGATTTATCCAGTTCATGTTTCCCAACATGTTTTGAACTCTGAGTTCATCAGAAGAAAAACTTATCATGAAAATAAATTGTATAAGTAATTGCTAGAAAGTTTAGCAACTTTGTGCTGCAGTTCTTGGCTGAATAAGCCCTCTCTACATCCATATACGTCTTATGCTCTTTTGGCCACTCTTATCGGGCCATAATTTCTTAATGCATTACCAAAAAAGGAAAAGGAAAAGGAAATGCCAGGTTGTTATAGAGCCAATTTAATAATTCATATTTAGATTTCCATTTACAAACTACGACTGACACATTTACTGATTTTGGAAATGGTGTTACAGTATTAGTCAATCAGGGAGCTGTGAATGGCACTCTCCAATGACTGCCATTCAAGTGCCAGTCTCAGCCTTTTGCTTCCTTATTGCGGTGACCGTCTGTTGCACCTTCCTTCCCGCTGCTCAGGCTCAAAAATTAGATTGGACACAATGGTTTTCTAAAGGTAGCCATTGCACTGAGCTAACTCTGGTCCTTCTCGAAAATTTGACTCTTTGTGGACTCCCTGCATATCTTGCTAATATTATTCATGCTCCTTTTAGACCCATTTAGCCATGTCACAAGTTGTTTGATGTGCTTTGAAACTGATGGCCAAGAAGAGCTTCTGCTGGCAGAGACCGCTTTGGCTCCAATGACCTGAATGGAGTTCTGCTATTTTACACTAGAGCTGGCCAAGTAAGCCCAGTCGAGTCCTTGCTATAGTTTTGCTTTGTCATCTCACCAGCCTAGTGTTCCTGGCGCTTTTCATCTTAAAAGGGCTTTGCTTTGCCCTGCACTCCCCCCACCTCCCCGTCACTGGCTTGCTTTTATGCCACTACAGTTTGCCGGAACATTTGTTCATACTCAATAGCCAAACATTAGGAATGCTGAGATTCTTTCCTTCTTGTCAGGACAATTGTTTAGACTGTTTGCCACTTAACGCTCTGATGATCTCTCTCTCTCTCTCTCTCTCTCTCCTCTCTTTGCTGCCTATAATTCCTCCTTTCCCCTCTTAGCCCTTCAACTCTTCCTCATTGGCTGAGTCACCCACCAACTCCCTCTTTTGACTTACTCTTTGGTGAGACTATCCTCTGCATTTCCAGCAGTTTTCTTGTTGTTTGGTGTGTGTGTTTTCCCCCCTTGTCGTTTTTCTGCTTGGTGGTGTCTGGAACATTGCCGTTGAGGGCTGGTGTCGAACTATGGGTTACCTCATTATTGACTTCCAGTCCTCCTGGACTTTTATTTTATTTCATCTCAGCATTGGCACCATATGGCAGCTATGGCAACTGAATATATCACTGTATTCACTTTCTGGTTCTGGTCTGAATTGCTGAAGGGCTCCACTCCCTGGCCTGGAAAAAAATGTAGCTGCAGCTTATGTAAGAGGAGCCAAGCCAGAACTATGGAGAGACTAAAAATTCACATTTGCATTTTATTTCTCAAACACATAATATGGAAACCCAAGAAACAAATCTATTTTCCAAGAATTCTGAGAGCACATACCAAGAAATGGAGGCCTGGTAATGAAATAAAAAATGAACCCCACCATGCCTGCATTTCTATCTGTTGGTCTATCTATCTATCTATCTATCTATCTATCTATCTATCTATCATCTATCTATCTATCATCTATCTACTGTGTTTCTCCAAAAATAAGACACCGTCTTATATTTATTTTTTCCTCAAAAAAACACACTATGGCTTATTTTCAGGGGGTGTCTTATTTTTTTCCTCCTCCTCCTGCCGTGGCCGGCATTGCTGCTGCGCCTATCACTATGTCTTATTTTCGGGGTATGGCTTATATTCCTTGAATGCTTAAAAATCCTCCTATGGCTTATTTTATGGGTATGTCTTAAAATATGAGAAACAGGGTATCTATCTATCTATCTATCTATCTATCTATCTATCTATCTATCTATCATCTATCTATCATCTATCTCTATCATAATCTATCATACTTTATTGACTTTGAACTCAACATTTGTTGTCGGAAAAGCTGTGTTCTATAAATCTCATGGTCTACCTAAGTCAACTCAAATTCTTATAATAAATAGAATCCCTTATTCTACATCTCTACTATCATAACAGATAAGGCATTTTGCTAACATAGGGCAGCTGTGAAGTGCCAATGTGGATGTGAGGTGGATTAATTTCAGAGTGTTTGCCCTTTTACTTATACAGAGACAGCGATGCCCAAGTTGTTTCTACCGTGTGGAAGATCACACACACCAGGCCCAATGTCTGCCTCTTGTATTTGATCACAGGTCATAGTATCACACTTACCGTAACAGAAATTAAAATGTTGTACACACCAGATACCAGACTCATGGTGATCAGGTTTTTCGAATTGTTACAAGTCCTGATGGCCTGTGGAGTACAGTATGTGCCTTGTGGCAAAACGGTGCATTTGGACCCAGTTTTCTTTCAAGCCTTGCGGTCATGCAGAAATATGTCATAAGCTATTTTCAAATAAATTTCTTAGGCTGCAGTCATATATAGACTTATTGAAGAGTAAGTCCCCACTGCTTATATGGGAGTAGACATTGGTTTTTTACTTGAGGGAATATGAAATCTCATCACTCTCAGGGGGTCATGCTATTCATCAGCTGGATGCCCTATCTTTAGAAATTTTGAAGATTTTTTTTAAAAGAAGAAGAAGAAGAAAAGAGCATGAAACCCTTGGACTGCTTCATAAATACTTTTTATGATTTAAGACCCCAAGATCTCTTTCCTGATCAGTCCATGCGAAGTGAATCATTCTTATTTTTGCACCAATGCTTACATAGACTTACATTTGCTGTTTTAATGCCCATTCACTTAATTTTGAGAGATACCTTTGGAATTCTTCAGCATTCCTTTTTGTTTTTAACCACCCTGAACAATTTGGCGTCATCAACCACCCTCAGCTCCTCAGAGGAAGGACAAAATGCAAATAATGTTCATTTCAACAGGCGAAGCCTGCCAAGACCTTGCTATCTTCACAGCTCTAGACATTACAGAAGCACTGCGGCTGAAAGATTTGCTCTCTAATTTCACTGTCTATGGAGCTACACTATCCATGGAACTCCACTGACTGTGGACTTCTTTGGCCTCAGTGAAGAGCTGGGCCAGTGATCGTCTACAACAAATAATTTCTAGAGATCCAGATAGCCTATATCTATGTAGCTCCAGTTATTACAAATAAACGGGGAAACTGACATTGAAGTTGCATATTGCTCACTTCAAACTAATACCCTGTTTGACATTGTGGCAATAAAGTTTCATTTAGGACAAAAAGCAAATCGAAGCTTAGAAGCTGTGAAATGCACAAGGCCTGGGAAGCTGCTTTTTAAATTTTCATCCAAGTGTTATGGCACCACCAGGCAATTTTGGCTGTAGCAAACTTTAGGTCCAATTCTCCCCCTAAGGCAGAACATATCAGTGAATAAAAGAGCTGAAGTGAATAAAAGAGCTGAAGTTCTTGTGGCTTATTTTCTGTCTCAGAGTTCACTGGCAGATGTTGCAAGAAGTCTAAACAGCCTATCGCATGGACACTGCCCTCAAATGCTTGACATCTAATATGGGCCACTGCAACTTCAAGGCATTCCATGAAGGGCAAGCATGGATCTATAGAGTACAGTATATTCAATTATAGGAAAAGACTTTCTCCAGGCTGCAAGCCCAAATGAATCTTGTGGTTTAGTTTGTATGAGGAGCTGCTAGGGGCAGAACTAGAAAACCGCACCTCTGTGGATAGCTGCTCAGAGCCACTGTTTAGAGCAGTTGGCTCATCAATATGGTGCCCTCTAGATGTTGTTGGACTACAGCTGTCACCAGTGGCCTCCAACCATGGCTAATGGTTAGCGATGCTGGAGTTTAGCAACATCTGAAGGGCTACAGACAGACGCGTACCTAGAGTCCCTTACACAAGAAGCTGTATCGGGTGCCCTCCCGAAAAACATCACTTTACCAAAGTGAGTGAAGGACAGCAAGCTTCTCCGTTTGATCGTGCCATGACAGCAGCAGCGCATCACCGCACACAAATACAGTACATTCCATAGCCTGAAAAGTGATTGGGAGGGGGGCTGAGCCTCCTCCCCCAGTGGGGGTCGATTTTGCCAACCCCTAGCTACACCTCTGGCGACAGGCTTCCCCTTCCTAGATTATATAATTATGTTCAAGTTGATGTGGCCCCTATTGGCAGCCATGTGAACTGCAACATGATAACATGCATTTTAAATGTATATATAGGAAGATAGATGTTTCACCTATCTTTCTGGTTATATTACAATTTATAATATCTGCTGAAGCTGTTGCTTAGCCATTTCATTTCAGAGCCATGTAATTTAAAGTTTTATACAACTGCTTAATCATTACATGTTGATGTTGGTCTACCAACCAGACATATCATTTGAAGATGGGCATCAAAGATTTTTGTTTTGTTTTGATGCTTTTTATTGTTACAGTGAGGGGTTTGTTTGTTTGTTTGTTTGTTTGTTTGTTTGTTTGTTTTGATCCAGCTCATGTTTTTCAATCTTCTTCCACAGCCAAGCCAAGATACTCAAAAACATACTGTTAGTTCTATTCATAGCCATCCTGCCACCTGCCACTTCTGTCGAGATCCTAGCCATGCTCAGTGCTAAGATTTATTTGTATTTGTGGTTGTTGTTTTTCAGTCAAAAGGACACGAGAAGACAGACAAATCTGACCTGTAGCAGATATGTGCCTCTTCTTGTAGAGCGAGATTTGCTAATTGTATTATTCTCTGCAGAAACGGAGAATTTGCCTGCCCCCATACGCACATACACATACATTCACACCAGGGAAGCAGGAGAAAGGTTAAAAAATGAACAAACCTCATTGTGCTTGGCAGGATGTTATAGACATTCAGATTGCCAGATTACAACCATTTCATAATAGCTATAAAATATCACTGTTAGAATGATTCCAAAATCCATACTATGGCATTATCTTTATTAGATCAATCAAGATATCACAAAATAATGAGCAAGCTTTCCACAATCTCCAGAACCCTCCAGCAGACTGGGTGTCAAACAAAATAGAGAGTTAGAAGAGAGAGACAAAACATAAAGCCTGCCATGAGGTCTGCATTGCTATCAGTTGTAAAATGGAGTGTGTAAAAAGGCAGCAGACATAATAGATTATGCCAGAGGTAGTCAAGGTGGTGCCTTCCAGATGTTGATGGACTATAAATCCCATCATCCCTGACCATTGGCCATGCTGACTATGGCTGATGGGAGTTGTAGTAGAACCACATCCAGAGGTTACACCATTGACCAACTCTAGATTAGGTTATACCTTGAGATACTGGGATATAAGAAACACACAATGGCTGATTCTCCAGGTCTCTAGATCTTTCTCCAGCCTTAACTGAAACATGTTCCTTGCAGTAAAGGCGCTTTGTATAGCTTGTTTTCTTTTAATTATTACAAGCGGGACCTTACTCTACATCTAGAGCATACACAAAACATTAGCCACGAGCTACATCTACCTACATCTGTCCTGTAGTTATTTGAGAAATGCTACATGTTGATGCATAACCCCGCAAACCAGCTTCAAGGTGATTTGAAAACTAAGACATATTAAGATATCCATGCTCACTCTTTGTGTGCTAAATTGCACCACAGGAATGGCTGAAATTTCTCCTTGTAGTCGTACACAGTTTTACTTGGGAGTAAACTCAACTGAACACAGTGAGATGTATTTTCAAGGGTTCATGTGTAGGATCAGGGTATACGAGTTGCAGGACCAAAATACCAATGATGTCATATGTACGCAATAGGGGCTTCTCCATTCATTCATTCATTCATTTCCATGAATGGCACAAGAGCGACAGGCTGCTCTGTAGCCATGATCTGGTTGCTCTATTTGGATATGTGATAGCAAAAGAATTCCCATTTAAATCATGTTGGTAGAAAAGCATCCGAACAAGGTTTGTTTTGCATTGCACCTCTCAACCCCTGAACTCTAAAAATGAAGGGCAAATCTTCTGAATGATGGACAATCACGGACAAAACACCATGAAATGAGGGACACAATGAGAGACATCAAAGTTTCTCCAAACAATGAAAGAAAGCAAAACTTTGTGATGGGCTAGATGGCGATCCTTGGAGTAGGGGAGAGCTCCACTAATGGTTTATGGAGCAAGGAATGTCTGCTTTATGGGAGAACATAGGTATGAGGGCTGAAGCCTTTCATAGATTTGTTAGATTAATTAGCTACAACTTTAATTGGTAAATTGCTGAGACTGAAGGGCATATTTGTTTTTGAAGTTTTTTGAGCCTGGGTATTACTATCATGAGGCATTAGAAGTGAACCCTAAGCACACTATGCCCCATTGAATTCTGTGGGACCTACTTCTGAGTACTTAAGAGTGTGCATGCCATGCACAGCCGCTATCTCGTATGTTCACGCCACTCTTAAGTACCAAGTGAATTTGCCTTATGTTTTCTAGTCAGGCTGAAGCTGGTTTGAGAAAAAAAACGGCACCAAACAGCAGAACTTGTAAAGGAACTCCAGGATTGTTATGGTTTGCATCAGAATGCACTAGATGTGGAGCAATGTGAATATACTCTAGGTCATCTACTGACCAGACAAAAGGCCTGCCAGAATGTATTTTTTTTTTAAAAAAAGATTCAGCAAGCAATGAAATGCCATTAGGAAGGAGGAGGGGGGCTGATGGATCTCTTTGTTCAATCAATCAATGAACTGATTCACGAGTTGATAACTGGACAGTAAACAAACTGAATTAATTAACCAGTTAATCAGTTAAAAAACGAGACAGTTAATCAACGGGGGTGGAGGGCTTAAATCTGTTGGCATTGCAAACAGCAACCCACCTATAGGACAGGAAAGAAATATTAAATTAAAACATACACACCAGAGTATTTGCATATTTCTCTCCAGGGAAGCCACTATTTGTACCACCGTGGAGAGACAGAGGGATTGGTGGAGGCAGGTTAAATCCAGGAGCATAAGAGAAGGCAGATTTTTGCCCATCCAAGGCTCCAAAGCCTTTTCTTCTGCCGCGTTTATAACCTCTGAATTTGACAGTAAGGTAGTGAAATGTGTAGCTTACTGTATTTAAGCTTTAATATTAAACACAGCTAGCTTCAGGCACATAGGACTTGGGGGGCTAACACAGGGCTTCCTGCTGGTCCCCTTCCATGCATCAATTTAAACGTAAAAAGAAAAAAAATCTCTCAAGCTCAGTTCCTTTTGTTACGCGATGCTTTGTCTGAGGCTAACAGGATAACTGTGATGTTGTTCCTCAGGGATCCTTATTGACTGAGCCAAATGCAGGGCAGCACTGCTCAAGGGCATTGCAACATTCAGGTTGGAAACCACATCCCACATCCCAAGGACAAATCTACACACACACACCAGATCCTCCCCCAGATGTCAACCAAGCTTTGTCTTGCCATTGTCTATATTTTCCTTCTTTCTAGGTTGCAGTCCCATGCACAGTTTGGGGGCTTGAATCCCACAGAAGCAAAATGGGATCTAAGAAGCCTTAGAGGAAGCAGGATCACAACTGCAGTCTTCTAAGACAGTGTTTCCCAACCTTGTGCCTCCAGCTGTTTTCGGACTACAATTCCCATCATTCCTGACCACTGGTCTTGCTAGCTAGGGATGATGGGAGTTGTAGTCCCAAAACATCTGGAGGCACAAGGTTGGGAAACACTGTTCTAAGAAAATGGTAACAGCAACCACATGTCACAATGCCAGCTGGTCAAATATCCTGGACAGTGCAAAAACAGTGGCTCATCTAGCAAAGGGTTGCAGCAGCTTCTTTTAGGTTAAGCTCGCTTTGGACATACTCTTAGTATGACTGCCTTATTCTCTTATGCTCTGGAGCAGTGTTTCTCAATTAGCTAAGTACTGTGGACTCCTTATATTTAAAAAAACCAAGCCATGGACCCTCTACTGAAGAAGAAGAAGAAGAAGAAGAAGAAGAAGAAGAAGAAGAAGAAGAAGAAGAAGAAGAAGAAGAAGAAGAAGAGTTTGGATTTGATATCCTGCTTTATCACTACCCGAAGGAGTCTCAAAGCGGCTAACATTCTCCTTTCCCTTCCTCCCCCACAACAAACACTCTGTGAGGTGAGTGGGGCTGAGAGACTTCAAAGAAGTGTGACTAGCCCAAGGGCACCCAGCAGCTGCATGTGGAGGAGCGGAGACGCAAACCCGGTTCCCCAGATTATGAGTCGACCACTCTTAACCACTATTTTGTTATGTGAGTGGTGCCACGGACCCCCTGGGTGGGTTACACAGATTCTCCGGGTCTGTGGACCACCAATGGGGAACCACTGCTCCAAGGCCTAAGTGGTGAGATGATGTGCAACACTGAGATCTATTCTCTCTCTCTCTTTCTTTTTCTTGAATTTATATCCTACCTTTCACCATGAACAGTCTCAGCAACAGTTTTCAGCAACAAAACAAATGAGAGAGAATTTTACACAGCCACAAAGACAACAGAAGTAGCAGATAAAAGGTAAAAGAAAAACCATCCAAAGGATCTTGGGCACCTGTAAAAACCTAGGAAGGAAGGAAAGACCTTGCCTGGTGCCTGGAAGAGATGCTTCCATGTAGACATATCTGGGATGTTTCCTAATTTGGGGGGCAACACAGAAAACACTCTGTTCCTGGTAGCCACCTACTGGACTTCAGAAGAGAGGAGCAGCTTGGAAGGGCATCAGCAGAAGATCTGCATTAACTGGTAGATTTAGTGGATATTGGCATTGGATGTAACACCCGTAAAGCTCAACATCCATTTTGATGGGAGCTGTAGTCCAACAATATATGGAAAGCCACAGTTTCCCCATCACTACCCTAAAAGACTGTGAAGATAGGCTTGGAACCAGGTGGGAAATACCTGGTAAAATCTTGGGAGCCAGACACCAGGTTGATCAGTTTTCCCCTATGAATATAAGAAGTGGCTGTATCCTGAGTTATGCCACTGGTTCATCTATGTCCTGCTGTCTGAACTGACTGTGATAAAATACTCAAGGCCTCAGGTGGAGTTATTTTATTAACAACAACAACAACAACAACAACAACTAGTAGTAGTAGTAGTAGTAGTAATAATAATAATAATAATAATAATAATAATAATAATAATAATATTGGGGTGGGATGGGGAATGCCAACAGGCAGCCATATGAGGGCAAGGTCAGAGTAAACACAATGAGGAATCCTGTAAGTTTTGTGGTACAGCCGTTCATAGGATGGAGCTCACTTTATCAGCTGCATGAAGATTTTGGACATACTGTATGCAAGGATTCAAAGGGAAGGTAAAACTCAAGTCCCTCTTTGCTCACAGTGCCAATAAATGTCACAACCATGATAATCTGGGCAGAAGCCAGGAATTACGTACTGTTATGTTGAAGGCACGGAGGAGAAATTGTGTACGATTGCCCTTGTTTATTTTGCCTGGCTTCACTTCTCTTTCTCAGCTAGGCCCAAAAAGTATCCTGAAAACAAAGTACCTATTATTACCTGTCTAAATACAGCATACGAGTTCTCAATATTGTGGCTCACCTGATTTATTTGGCCTTTGCTGCAGACCTGAGCTGCGGCCCCTCATGGTGGCTTTATATCTTGTGCGATGGGCACACTGGTGCGAGCTCACTGCTGGTCAATGGGTAAGAGAAGGCAGCCAGTTGGGACCTGAGGCAAAAGACAATGTATTTCTTGCCCCTCTTCCTTCTACACTGACAACAGCACATGCACATTGTCTACTGGAGAACATGCCTTGCTGTGGTGGCTTCTCTGTCTGCTCCCACTCAGTCAGGGACTTTCTCCATTGGCACTTCCTATGTTCGGAGCAGGCAATTAGGTGAGCCAGCTTGGCCTTTTGCTAGTTGTGTGTTTACTTTGGAAGAGGAAGAAGCTACAATGCTGAACTGAAGAGTAAGTTTTACTTTTGGTTTTGAAACTGGTGAGTTTCCACAGGAAAAAAAATATCCACCTGAAAATGTCTTATATATTCCTTTTTAAAAAATAAACCAAAAACCCTGCTCAGGAACACCATTGTTTTCCCCAGATGTTGCTTCTTTCCCACCATTTTCTTACATGGGTATAATCTTAGTCAGGAATCTCAGAGTGAAATGACAACACCATATAGAGTCATACCTCGGGTTAAGTACGCTTCAGGTTGAGTACTTTCAATTTAAGTACTCCGCGGCAGGGCCGGTGCTAGGGTTTTTTGCGCCCTAGGCGAGATCACCTTCTGGTACCCCCCCCGCCCAATCATATTTCAAACACAGGGCGCCAGCCCCCCAGGGGCGCCCCAGCGAGCGCGGCCGGCCTCCTCCCTCCCTGCACACTGCCAGATGGCCGGTGGAGCGCAACCAGCCACCAAGCCACACAGCTCCGCCCCCACCGCCCGCCTCGATTGGCGCACGCCAATAAAATTATTATTATTATTAATAATAATAAATAGGACATCCCTATTTTCATCTGAGAAATGTTGGAGGGTATAGTCTCTCTCTCTTTTTCTACATGTGCACACACACATACACATACACACACACACACACACACACACACACACACACACACACACACACACCTGGCTACATAGTGACACCCACCCTGTGGAACGCCCTCCCATCAGATGTCAAAGAGATAAACAACTGCCTGACATTTAGAAGACATCTGAAGGCAGCCCTGTTTAGGGAAGTTTTTAATGTGTGACATTTTAATGTATTTTAAATCTTTGTCGGAAGCCGCCCAGAGTGGCTGGGGAAACCCAGCTAGATGGGCGGGGTACAAATAAATAAATAAATAAATAAATACATAAATTAATAATAATAATTGGAGTCCCTGAGGGCAAAAAAGAGCAACCGAGAATGAGGATAAAGTGATTTGAATCTAAACCCAGGAATCAACCTTTGTAAGGGGTGTCAAATGTTGCCAACCATGGAAGACGTTTTTCAACACTGTTCACCATTAACCCCTCAAAGTAACAACTGCCCCTTAGAGCAGCTATGCATCAGTCTGATATGAAATCCAAATTATGGGCAACCGATCCTTTATTATGTCCCAAAGTTCTTAATATCCTCACTTATCTTTTTGATAAAATTAGGAAGCTGTAAAAAATAGTAATAAATCTAAGAAATATTGCCTTCTTGGATTTTTTTTCTCCCTTTCCTTCCTTCACTAATTTGCGTGTCACCTCCAGGTTTGCTATAATTCTTTATTGGATGTTCTTTCAGTATGTACTTAAAATAAATAAATCTCCAGCAGGTTCAGAATTCAGGCAACGTGGTTGGCTAGCAATATCAAATGTCACCCGACTATAGGATGTATTCTCGTTCTTGCTCCTCTCCCACTAAGCTGGTTCCTCCTAAAGTTTGAAACCAATATTAATATTTAACTTTTAACGTGCACAATCTTTCAGGGTCTCAGCCTGACTTAATTAGATGACATTTAGTTCCCAATATTTCACTGCACACTCTTTAGAGTCCTTGGGTACTAGTTTATTAACATTCCCCACAGTAGAGTGGAGAAGGCGGTTTCTAGCTTCTTTATCTATTGTTCCTAAAGGCAACAGAATTCATTGCTGAATGCCATTAGACGGGCCTATCCTGCAAATATGTTTGCAGGCACAGGGAAAGAAGACCCCTGCTTTTCCATTCCATTTAAATGAGCTTTGTGAATTGCTTCGTTTTCCTTGGTGCAAAGCCTCGGTAAAATATGCCTCCAAAAAGCGCCGCACTTACCTTTATTGTAAAAATACATAAAAGGTGGTTCTGCCATTAATCAAGATCCTTGCAGCAATGTGTGGTGTGACCTAGAGAAGCCCCTGTAAGCAGGGTAGCTCAATACTTAGGTCTGTGCTTCCTTGCCTTAGGTAATTTGACCTTGCTGTTTAAAACAAAACAAAAACAAAACTCAACCTCTGGAAAGGGCAGCTGAATATGTATCTGGGTTTGGTTTTGAATGTATATTTGGGCAATGCAGATGAGTAGCTGGGCTCGGGGCCCCTTTCTGTTCCCCTCCTAAGTGATTAGTAATTTGTAAACTATACTTTATTTCCTAGCAGAATAATGCAATCTTAAACCATTCCTACTCCAGCGTGATAAATCAAAGGTAAATCAAATGACCTTCTCTCCACCCCACCTCTGGGCCCCAACGATTGACTTTCCTTGTCTTGCAGTACAGTCTTGGGCCAGGAGCTGAAGAAAGGTACTTTGTGCACCAGGCTTGTGATCTGTGACATCGAATGCCTTTCCACTGGGCATCTCACCCCGTACTTCCCAAATTAGCTAATGCTCAGTTTGTGAAGCTTGCTACCAGGAGTTCAGTGCATAATGGGTGGCTTTCTGTGCAGCATCACAGGTTCACAAAAAACACTGCTGTGGGCACTGAATATCTCTCTCTCTCTCTCTCTCTCTCTCTCTCTCTCTCTCTCTCTCTCTCTCTCTCTCTCACACACACACACACACACACACACAGTGTGCACCTGGATAGATAGATAAATAAATAGATACCATTGTGCCAACACAGAAACCCTGCAACATTCTGCAACATGAGACTCTCAGCTGTGGTATTTCCAAGGTCAGGACTGGAGAGTCTCAGTGCAATCCTATGCCTGTTTGCTTGGAAGCAAATCCCACTGCCTGAAATGGGATTTAGGGCTACAGCTTCAGTGTGCCACACATAGCTCCTTTATCCTATCTAAAACCACCAGAAGCAGAATGATTTTTGCAACCTTGGAGAGCTGTTTACTCAGAAGTAAAGCCCACAGGGCTTCCTCACAGGTAGCTGTGTGTGTCGAATCCTGTTTTTCTTTGCACAGGATACGGTCTACCTTGTCACATAGATTCCTTTTCTTTTTCAACGCCTAAGCGCACGCAGGCCTGGGTTTACATTTAAGCGGTAGCATATCAGCACCGACAGAGTTGTGTTAGAGATCTACATTTGATATCCAGCAACTGAATAACTTTAGCTCTAATTATCTAGTTAAGCTACCATAACAAAACATGCTGTATATGGTTGTGTTCAGTATAATTACAGAGTATTTCACAAGAAGTGCGATTAATAGTATTTCATTACATTTCGATGCGGCTTCCCTAATTTGCAATGAACTTAATGAGTGCAGGATGTCTCCTGTATGAGTTAATATTCTACCTATCGTATGTTGGTCCACTGAATGTGTGTGTGATGAGAGAGAGAGAGAGAGCGCTCACCGGGAGACAAATATGAGTTAAAAAAAGACTTGTTATTGAACAATCTTGTTTTTAGGGCTTATCTTAGTAAATAAAGTATTGATCTTTTCCATTGGGGACTCTTGGTTCAATTCCACTATCCGTCCCTGAGTGATATGTAGTAGTGGCAGCTCATTCCTAGCAAACAGTATCAATCCACATTAAATATAATATCAGTCACAGCAACCTGAGCTCTATGCCTGATAGACCTGATGTGGAAAATGAAATCAACCATTAAAAAATAAGTGTATAATTCTAACACGGGTGCCATCTTTGTTTTGAAGGAAAACGGAGACTGGGAATGTGGCCGCTGCAAATGCGTGCTGCTCCTTTGAGTTTAGAAGAATGGTGGTCTTTGTTACATCATCCTCTCTTGCCTTGAACAGTTCTGTTAAAACAACAACGTAACAAGGGCCTGGTGGATCAGGCAAAGACCAGTCTCGACCAGCAATCTGTTCTCACAGTGACAAACCAGATGCCTAGGGGAAGTCCACAAGCAAGCCCTAAGCACAAGAGCACTCTACCCACTTGTTATTTCCAGTAACTGTCTTCAGAGGCAAATGGCCTCCAACAGTGGAGCTAGTAACTGTTGATAGCCTTATCGACCATGAGTTTATTTAATTCTCTTTTAAAGCCAAATGTGGTGGCCACCACTACTTCTAATTTATAAATATGTGCAACACACATTTTGTATATTTTGTACAACTAGCTCATTTTTTTTTCCAGATCATCTTTCTAACATATATATTAAATTCTGGTGAATTAAATGGACACGCTTATGTATGCATTAGTAAAATAAATACTGTCAGAGGTCAAAACCATCTTCCTATCTGCAATAATTAGAGTGGATTGCCCTTAAGTACTAATTAAGCAGAAATATTTCGCAAAGCAACGGCATATCATGGAACTGAATGCTACGCAAGCCAATCCTGAAAACATTCACTTGCAAGTGAGTAACTGCAACTGTCACAAAGGGAACTTACTTCCAAATAAGTGTACTTATAACCCTGATCCTAAATATATGGACATGAAAGCAAGTCTTATTGATTCCAATAATACCTGCTTCCAAGGAATTGTGTAAAGGGCTGCAATATTCAGTGATGACTGAGATTCACTCAAGTAATGTTGATACGTCTTTAGCATTCATTTTAGGCTGGTGATGCTTAACTTTTTTCACTGATTAATGCTGCTTTAAAATGAATGGCTCCAATATTTTAATTTACTTCTCTATAATGCTATCTGAACAAACATTCATATCTATTTATTTAAAAAATCTTCTCTTGAGATACTCCTAGTAATAATGCTGCCTGATGTACTTCTGCCATGGGGTTATATATATATATATATATATATATATATATATATATATATATATATATATAATTTTTAGAAGCTCTAGGCATGTCCAAAGTTTGAAGATGCATGGAAACAGAAGCTCAGTGCTTTTATTTGTAAAAGGTGCGTTATCAAGGTGCTAATATTTTGATAAAAGTGCCCTGTGTGCCAGCACACAATGAGTACCATTACACATACAAAAGCACTGGTTGCACTATTTATTTTTGACCTTTTATTTTTGTCCTTCCCTAGTCAGAAAGAAACCTGGTAGCTCTTCTATGCAGAAGCCTTATTATGGACACAGTTTGTCCAGATTCTTCATGAAGGCAAAATGATGTGAACAAAACAAGCTTCAGTCAACCCTGCCATCACTTTTGAAAACATAAAAAAATTCCTTCAGTAGCACCTTAAAGACCAACTAAGTTTTTATTTTGGTATGAGCTTTCGTGTGCATGCACACTTCTTCAGATACAGTGAAATGGAAGTTTCCCATTTTTGAAAACATGTTTGACAAGAAGAGGAGAAGCAAAGAGCACAATCACTCCCCCTCCAAGCTCCCCTCCACCCGCATTAATGGTATGTTGTTTGGTAGAAATATACCGGTAATGTGATGTATAGTATAATAAAAGGCATTGATTATTGTTAAGCACTGAGCCATTTTCTAACTCTATATTTATTTAACAATATTTCTAAATGTCATATTCACACGGTTGCAATAGAAGCTTCTGGGTGCCCTACTTATTTTGTCCGTCCATAATTCACCTGGTTTAAAAGTCCCAACCTTATTTAAGGCACATGTGGGCCCATACTCATGCCAAGGCTCCCATCACATACCCACTTACCTAGGAGTAAGTCCCGTTGAAAGGGTCTTGGTGGACTTGTATAGAATCGCCCTGTAAATTATGCAAACCAATTTGGCTCAGATCTGTGCTGGAGTAACATCGACTGAATCAATGGGTTTGTGATAAGGCCCTTTTATATACTTCAGCGTATAAAACTGAAGTCATTTAGTAATGTTTCAAAAGGGGACTTGACAAAATTATCTTTAAGACACAACCATCAGTTCTAAAGAGCTGCTCATAAGTTCCTGCCTTCTAACCCAATCAAAACTGCACCAGCTTGTCACTGGAGGCCTGGCTTCAAGACAACATATGGGTCCCGGAGACACAACAAAAAGCAAAGCGGGCGCAGTTAGGTTTTCATCCATATCCTGTGAGAGTGCCAGTATATCACAAAAGATTATTTACTCAATAAATGAAGTATAAACCCAGTGTCAAAGTGCTAAAAGTAGGCGTTCAAGAAAACACAAACAAAATACTTCAGTCAGATACAGTTTTACTGACAGCTGTAACTGAAATGTTGACGATTACTAGAATAGATGGAAATAGGAGGAAAAAGTAGTGTTTTGAAGTGCTTACACTGTCAATTGGTTAACTTTGTACCAGAAAGTCTGAAAGGACTTTTGATGTGCAGTCATATATACTGGATTTTTCCATAGAGGGTTTTTTTTCAACTAAATTTTACTCAAAGTATACCCACTGAAATTAATGTGTGTAAGTTAGTAATGTCAATTAATTTTGATGGGTCTACATGGAATATGACTAGCCTTGCATACAACCCCGAATCTTTCCCTTGGCATCTGAATAGTGCATGCAAACACCAGACCTATTTTTCTTCTTCTTTTCTTTGAGAGGGTATATATATGATTTCACCATTCCCCAAACTAATTGGGATACTGAGACCACTTCTCACTAATTAAAATAAACTGATGAGATTTGAAGTTGATTATGCCCCCTTTTAATATATATAAAGTATAGATTTTGGGTAAGTTCTTTCCTTATCTTTGCCCTAAAAATCAATAGGATTCCATGAAGTGTGAAGGAAGCAATTTGACCCTTTCCATTTAATTTTCCATCCACCATGAATAGGGACAGAGTTTCCAGCTCTATTTGTCTAAATGAAGCCAACTGGAAACCTCTCTGTTTCATCTTCATATTTGGGGTGTTTGCTAAGCATAATAGTTTTGTGTCAAAATGAAAGTCCTCAAACTGACTGGTATATTCACCTTTGTTATTCAACAGACTAGAAACCATACTAATTAGATAAAATGTATTATTTAAATGAAAGAAAGAAATTTAATGTCATTTGCTGAGATAGACAATAGACTGTTACTACTTAACACAGACAAAGGATGAATATAAAACTGAGGAAAATCTTGTTGATAAAACATGCTGCTAAAAATAATATTTAACTACCCTTTGTGGACCCAGTGGTTTCTGTTTATGTGGGTGTAGGTGGAGGTTTACAGGCAATTGCCCCGATTCTAAACTTATCTATTTGGAAGTAAGTTCCAATGACTTTAATGGATTATAATTCCAAGTAATTGGACTTAGGGTCGGGGCTGGTGGCTCTGATGTTGCACAATCCAGTTAAGCCGAGATAGGTAGAATTGAATGTAAGCCAGTGTAGTCATATCCACTGCCATGAGACTGACACATAGGCCTAAGCACATTACTCAGAAGGATGCCCATTGATATCAATGGTGTTTACTTCCAAGTAATATCAGGGTCAGGTAGTCATTGTAAACCCACCACCTGTGACATGTAAGGCTTGTGGAAAGGAACGTAAACCACACAACAAGAATACCGGGAAAGATACATAGTGAATTGTTGACTCCATTCAAAGAAAATTAATAAAAATTCACAATGACCAAAAAGCATCAAGAGTTTTCTCCTGGCTCAGATATAACATATGTACATTTCACTCCTAAACAAAAAAAGTTGTTAAGTTCTGTTGGTTTCAAAAGAACTCATTAATTTTGAAAAGAATTAAAATGTGTAATGGAATGAGAGGAAAGTTGATTGCTTGAAATAAACCAAGTTTAAGGCAGGCATATGTAGGTTTTTCATCCTACTACAGTGTGACATTTTATACATCTCCCTTACTAAAATTTCAATGCCGAGCTGTTTCCATTTAAGCATGCACTGTTTTAGGCATGACCATTTTCCTTTTAAATCCCTTTATCAACTTTCTACTAAGTTTATAGGGAATGGATTTTGATTGACTTTCCAGTGGCCTCAAACAAAACTGTACACAATGTATATTTTTCGAAGTTATTTTTCCAGTGTGGGAAACTTCATACTTTGAAACCTCATATTTCAAAATATAGACAATATTTTTGCACACTAACCCTTCTATTTAAAACTAAGGGAGGGATGTGGTTTGATCCATGAGTAGAACAAACTTCAGTAAGAATTTACCAAATAGTGGAAAAAAAGTTTGAGAGTAGCTATAAGCAACAATTACTGAACAAGAGGCTTTTATCATTATAAAGTGTTGAAAATCATAAACACACATATTGTGCGAGTTAGTAATAAAATACCATCCAATCAAAGAAAATTATTAGACACGGTTTACTGGTGCAAGAAGCGTCAGGGGCACACTGATATTTTCCCATTTTGAAGCAACCTCTTTACAATCTGATTGCAATTTACGGTGATCACATTAAATTCCACCTTTTCATTGGTTTTGCGTGCAAGGAACAGAAGCAACTGCCATATGGACTGGCTGGATTCTACCCCTAGACAAGAGATTCTGCTATTTGATAGACTTTTTGCTCAGTAATCTCTTCCAATATCTAGAGCACCCAAAATTCTGTCAATGGTTTCTTCTAAACAAAGTAAGTTTCTTTAAATCAGATCACTTCTAAAGGATGGTGTGTTGAGAAAGCTTCTGCCAAAGAGTTGATTTATAGCAACAGGAACCAGCTGACATTTACTTAAACTGGCGCAGTTCTGTTAACTTCAGTGTGACAACACCAGTGTCATTAGCAGTCTAAGATGAGCCCTGAACCTTATTATTATTATTATTATTATTATTATTATTATTATTATTATTATTGGTTCATATATTCACAATGACTTGGAAAAACCACACCGGCTAAAACAAGATATTAACAACACACACCACCATAATTTTGCTTCAATCCATGTGGCCATCTTCTGTTAATCAAGAATTACCATTCTACCAATGAGCTAACAAATTCTCTTACTACGAGGCATTGGGGTTCTTGAAAAAGAGCATGACTGACACAACAGTCTTGGGAATAATTTTCACCACTGACCATTCTAGTTAAGGAGGTCCCAGTCCAGTGTCTTCAATAAATGGTGCATATGGCAACTTTAAATTATCAGTATCAAGGTGGATGTCCTTTAAAAAAAACACCCACCATAAACAAAGATAAGGGTTAATGGAAGGCAGAAATTGTAGGGATATTTCACTTGACGTTCTTCATCTGTAATAGCAGCAGAACTGCAGTTCTAGAGTTCACTGTGCATCTCGGGGTTGGGACAAAGACCTGAATGAGAAAGGACAATGTTACGTGTCATTAAAGTATTCAGCAATTCGATTCTCTTACAATTGCAGAACTTCCTCATTTTTTTCATGCTGCATAATCTCTTGGCCACGACTTTGCAATAAATTGCTTGCCAGGGTTACAACTATGTAGAATATGCTAAATCCTGACATACATTTTGATCAAAGAACGATGGCAGGTTATAGGTATCATAGAAATCTGTCAATGTTACTTTGATAGCAGACGGATCTTTTTGCCTGATTTGGCATGGCTCCATAAAACAGAGCAACCCAGTTTGTATATTGATTGATTCACGTTGGCAAATCTTCACAACCTTTTTACTTTTGTTATGGGTATATTACTAAAAAAACTACTGGTACTTCTAAAGGTGTGTAGCTCTCTGGACGTTTTGAGCTTTGAGCAAACGGCAGGTGAAGGGATGTATAAAAAAACTCTTTTGATTTGATGTGGGTTTCCCTCCTTCCATTATGAACTCTACAGCATTGTCCCATTCTGTGTTTTCCCACTGCACAAACTTCTTCAAGGAAAATAATTGCCTTGAAATACATATCAAGAAGATCAAGCTTAGAAAACGAAGAATTTTTTTAGATGTGGACATATGAAAGTTATCTAAAAATTATGGCTGCAATCCAAGACACACTTATCTGGGATAGGGAAATAGATTCTTTTTGGTTCGCATTTAAAGGTGAACCTGCCTAAATCTCAGTTTCCAAAAAATAACAATAATACAATAATTGAAACATAGCCATTCCTTGAAATTTGCACTTCTCTGAATTTTGAGATGCAGCTGTCCAGCTAAGTCATGTGTACTAAAATGCATATACTAGGGCAAAGTGTGCATAAAAATGTATACAGTGAAAATAATGTATAAACATGCATTATATTAGGGTAAAATTCTTTGCAAAATGTGCATATTAAGACAAATTCACTGATGAATTTTCGTGAGAACTTTTTTTTAAAATTGCAAACTGATATGGAAATATAAAGATCTGAACTTAAGACTGGAAAAATGAAAGCGAAACCAGAATTGAGAGATTCTGGGAGTAGGTCCCATTGAACTAAATGGGGCTTGCTTCTGAGTAGGCATGTAAAGAGTTGCACTGTGAACCTAATTATTTGGAATGTGTCCTATTGCCTAGGTTACTTGGCAACAGGTACTCCAGCGAACTACATGGGTATGTTTGGTTTACTGAAGCAAGCAATTTTCCCCTGCAAGAACTCAAAATAGAAATTTCAGTGTCACACAATAAGTAAATGGTTACTAGTTCAGAAGAAAAAGAAATGAAACCAATTACAATGGATTTGTTGCTATACTAAGGTCTTTCAAGTACCGTATTTCCCTGAAAATAAGACACTGCCTTATATTTATTTTTCCTCAAGAAGACACACTATGGCTTCTTTTCAGGGAATGTCTTATTTTTTATTACGCGTCCAGCCTCGCCTCTTCCTTGGCGCCCTCCAGAACTGCGCCTATCACTATGTCTTATTTTCGGGGTATGGCTTATATTGCGCAAATGCGTAAAAATCCTACTATGGCTTATTTTATGGGTATGCCTTATTTTCGGGGAAACAGGGTAGGACCGTAATGTTTGTTCCTGCAAAGCTTGAGTTTGTAGAACAGGACTATAATTAAACACTGTATTCATTTACTGGGCATTTCCAAACTGTTTTCCAAAAGGCGAGGGGAGATAATTATGCAACTCCTTAAAGTTTCATTAAAAAATTACACCCATGAAGTGAATACATCTTCTTTATTCTCCG
Organism: Zootoca vivipara; assembly: GCF_965207765.1. Lineage (NCBI taxonomy): Eukaryota > Metazoa > Chordata > Lepidosauria > Squamata > Lacertidae > Zootoca > Zootoca vivipara. The sequence continues at coordinate 47,350,242 of NC_142594.1, read as the reverse complement.
GTCCCAAAAAATATTAGTGCAGCGGAAACGTGAACATAATTCAGGTACAAAAACAGAGCTGTATTATTTAGAATTCTCTCTTACTGCTTTGGACTTGGCAAATCATCCTGAAGAGCAACTCTCAGTGAGGACTAGTCACCTGGAAAGCATCAACTTTCAAAGCTCTGCTGTTAGAGGAATAATAGACATGTTGGAATGAGGTAGAGAGGGGGGGGGAGTGGAAACATCCAGCTTCTGTAGCAGAATGGATGTATTTTTCTACCCTTGTGCAATTCAAAAATGCATGAATGGTTTCTGCTCAAGCTTTCTACATACATAAATATATTCACCTTTGGGATGAGAATGGAAAACTCCAGCCAAAGAGAATAATTTTGCAGAGCTATGAGCATGTGAAGGCGATTATTACAACGGAAGTCTCTATGTTACCTTAATGATAACTTTGGGGGGCAATTGAAATCTAGAGTAGTGTATTATATTGCCGTGGTAAATCTACTGATGAAAGTCCATAGCTTAACCTAGAGAATATCCTTGGCCAGTCTCCTAATTTGAATTGCAATAAACAGTGTAATTAGCTTGGCTCCCTGTAAAGGGGTAAACAGGAAAGCAAGGATATGACAAAGGTTGTCATTTACGTAAACCTTCCATCCACCGCCTTTCCAAAATCTTCTAGACTGTGATACATAAAGGGACAACTACTCATTGCAAGATAAGATCATAAGGTCCTATAAGACCAATGGTCCTGTGGCAAATCTCAGCTTCCAGTTTATGGAAAAAAGAGAAAACAAGTATTAACCTGAGAAACAGCTCCCTGTTGCTTAAGTAGAAGGGAGTGGCAGACTAAAACAGGAAAAAGAACACACATTGTGTGTTTCATTCTTTTTAATTCCCTATCTGTGAAAAGTGTAGTATAGAGATTTTGAGTGAGATCAAAGAAAACTTTTGACAGATAACTGATCCACGGTTGTCTATATCAAACAGTTTCATCATTTTAACACACTTCATTAAAGGTTTTTTCTTCTTTCTCTTTAGTCAACAAGGAACACAAATGTCATGTAAACATGCAAAGAAATGCCAGTATATCTTTACAGCAAATGTTTCTTGAATCTGACATACTGGTAGTAGCATCAAGTGGACAAATTCTTAGGGAGTCTGCGCATTTTCCCTCTTTACCCCTTGCATCAAGACTGAGGACCCTGAATATTTTCCATTCATACAACGCAAAAGATAACACAGTAATATCAACACAAGCTATCGTTGCTCTGGGCCCCTCAAAATAACATCACATTCTCTGAATTTTGCTTTGTGCTACACTTCAAAATATTTCTGCACTGTCTTTTTATATTTTGTATTTTCCAGTGAAATTTACAGCCCCATGAACTGCCATGGGCAAAGTCTTTTTGTGGGCCATTTGGTTGACTGAAAGCGCTCATGTTTCACAAAGCTCTGCACACACCGAAAACAGTTTCTTGAGTATATTTACCTCTACACAAGCTGCAAGCAGATGGGAATGGCTGCCAGCATCAAAACAAATTTATAACAAAGTTGTAAAGTGATAATAGAGCTGGGGGAAAGCATAAAAAGGATTTCCCCATATTTTGGCACTTAGGCCGTTCTATGTAGTGCCTCTGTGCAGTGATTCCCGGAGAACTTTACTTTTATACTTCTCTGATTTCAGATGTGATTCTCCTGCCAATTTGGAATCAGATTCCCTCCCTACCAGAAGCTAAGTTGAGATGCTTCTGGCTTCCCTAAAGCTAAGCAGTTTTATCTCCCTCCGTTGATGATGTTGTAGATCTGAATTAATCTGAAAGCTGAATGCCATGGCTTCTCTTATTTTCTTTCTTTCTTTAAAACTAAACGTTTTTCTCTAGAAATGTGTTTGGATGCTCTCTTTAATGTCAAACTCCTTTTTCTCCTTCCCCATATGGAAACGGGAGTCAGATAGTATGGCTGGCTGCTTTCCTTTCTCCTTTGCATTTCTGGAGTTTCTCTTTAGCATGTTTGCCATGTTTGCAGTCCTGCGAGATTTTACAAGGTCAGGCACAAGGACTGCTCTGTTCTAGCACTGTATTTTCTTGTCCCCTCTCAAGCCAGGTCCAGCCAAAAACAGCAAAACTACCGCTGCTGTTCTCATATATTTATTTCAGAAAACACTTCTGATAGTTATTTGGTTCCGCAGGATCCAAACATTTGAATCTCTCCAGCCGATGTGAAGGCTTGCCCCTTTCCCTTCTGGCGTTGGTTGTATTTTGCCACAGTCCCAACTGTGCCTTCTTTGAAGACCCATTGATTTCAGAAGAAATTGCTTCCAAGTAAGCCTGCTTTGAATTGCAATCTAAAGCCACAATTCTAAACAGGATTATGTGGAAATGAGTCCCGTTGAGTGCGATGATAGTAAACCCAAGTTCTCATGAGGCAAGTCAGTTTCCCGGGGGTTCTTTAAAGGAAATCAGAATGCCGAGGATAACTTTATACACTTTTATTAAAATGAAATAAAAGTGTGTATACATATACATATACATACTGTATACATATACATTTACATAACTGACCAAGGAGGCTGTGATTTATGAAATTAGCCAGAAGAGACGAGAAAGAAGACTAAAGACTACTGTAACCCGATGCCTAACCTGGTGCAAGTTTTCTTGGAAGTAAATCTTACTATGTTCAATAGGACTGACACCTGTGTAATTGTGCACAGGCTGCAGGTTTACTAACCTACTTTGGCATGGGTTTTCATAAGCAAAAGCTTACTTTGCCAGTTGTCCCAGGAAACAGAATTCATTACACACAACTTGCAATATACTTTTGGCATCAGTGTGACAGCAAATTACTTCACCCTAAAACTACGGGCCAGTTTGAGAGTTAGATCAGTGAGTCGGAGAAAATCTGCTCAGACCGTTCACCCAGTTCCCACTTACTCTTCAATGCCCTTTTCTCTTCACCTCCATATAGCTTGGAGGTAGGGAAATAACAGACTATGGGAAGTGCATGCAGAGTTCTGAACACAACATTTAATCTTTGCCCTTTCTAATATTTTAAGAAAAGCAATATAGACGATGCCCTGATAAAAAGAAACATCTTGGAATACTTTGTTTTTTAAATGATTTATCTGTGGGTGTCGCAATGGAGACTTTTTAACAGTTACACTTTTCTGGTCCTCCTACATATTTACTTAAAAACAGAAAAGAAACTTCTATGAACACTTCCTAAATTCCATCAACGTTTAACTTTTAATATCCCTTAATTTGGAAATTAATAATAGTTATTTTGAACCTTAAAAGCCTGTCAAATATTATAGTAGTGATTGTTAGATGTACATTTCCACCCATACTCTTTCACTCACTCATTATTCCTAAAATGTTTCTATCCAAAGGCTATGTCACCTTCCCCAACCTGCTGCCCTCCAGATGTTTTGGACTACAACACCCATGAGTCCTGGAGGGCACCAGGTTAGTGAAGCCTGGTCTAAATCTCTTTAGAATTTGACAGAAATGGATTAAACAGAATTGCCTTCTTGGCCTTAAATATTAATATGTAAAACTAAAAGCAAGGTGCATGCATGACAAACATGAATGAATATTCCTAACAGGGAATAATTTATCTGGGCATTATTTCAGTTAGAAACTTCTGGATCACACTACAGAATGATGTATTTGCTATTTAAACGATGAAGCAATAGTACCAATTCTTTTCTTGGTTAAGGAAGTCCACAAAATGTGATTTGAGCAGGAATCAATCTTGAAACTGCTTAAGGGCACGTGGCCTACCAAAATACTTTTGGAAGTGCTGCAGTGTTTATTTGTTCTTGCTCCTACCGGTATTCCACTGACCCCACCTCCCAGGATATCACAGAAAGAAACAACTGCTAAAGATAAAAGCTGGGTGCATCCCAGCACCGTTAAAATCTGGGGCCATTGGCCTCAACTGGCTCATGATGGCAACCTCAAGCGTTGTATGTAAGGAATATGTTGTGATACAAAATGTGGCTCTATTTATCTACACACACACACACACACACACACCTGATTGTCTATTTATTACATACACATGGACACACATATGGGGGGGGGGAAATCTGGCACTTGTAATACTTGATGAAAATTCGTAGCACATGCGCTTGGCGTTTTTAAAAATGGTGGCATGACAGAATTTATGAGCAGGTTTTCAATCTGTTTAGAGGATCCCACTTTCTACCCCCAGTTCATGTCAGTGCATCTTCCATCTACAGAACATTCTCCCCCCTACCCAAGCGCTTTTGCTGCACCCAAGCAATACAACTGGGTTGAGGGGAGGGGAGGGGAGGTGGGGGGAGAGTTGCTGTTGAGAGAAAACAGCACATGTTACATCAGACACAGTACCTGATTTTTCAATGCACAGCTTGTCAGCCAGAAAGTCTGCCTCCTGGGCGATAAGTGAGTATATTTCATCTTCATACTGTTCTATGATAGTTTCGCACTGAAAGGGAGAAAAATAGCAGCTCTCCAGCAAAGAACTAAACAAGACCATTTACACAGAGCAGAAAGGGAAGAACCGCCTCACAAAGACTGTTTGGGATTGTTTGCTTGTGAAGCACCCTGATCAATTGTTCTATTCCCCCCATATAATTAACAGTATATTGAATTTCAATATATGCTTATTTAGGTTCCTTTAAAAAAGAAAGAAAGAAAACAATGCTTTGCATAATGATATTTTGTTAAGGATTATACTTTGTTTCCTCATGATGCAAGCTGCTTTAATGGCGATACAACTAGTTTAAATTAAATACATATATATTTTTTAAAAATGATTATACCTGCATTCTCGCTATGGGTGTGTACATATGTGTGTTTGTATAGATACACACACACACACATATTTGTGCACACGGTTTTCCATTTTAGCAGAATGCTAATGTTTTGCAAAATGGTACAAAAGGGACAAGGGCGCTGTACTTGAAAAATCTCTGGGCGGTAGGCAGTAAAGCTCTCCTCGGCCATTTTGTCTGAAACTTACAGGTATAAATGCCTCTTTCCCCAAAACTCCAAAATCGGTTGCGGAAAAAGCGGAAAGAACCCCAACATATACACTTTAAAAATAATAACAACAAATGGGTTTAACCAGGAGGCCAAGTATCCACCGTGGCGGATGGCCAACTCTTACCCAGTGCCAAAGGTTAGAGTCAGAATACGTCACAGCGGGGATAGGGGGGGTAAAGTTTTAGCACATTAATTTAAACACAGGATCTTGAAATCCAATAACTTGCTTCAACATGTCACAGGAAACAAGAGCAATTCACATTAGTGTGGCTACTACAATTGCATATGCACCCCAGATCTAAAGACATTGGTACTTATAAGCAAATTCCTTTGACAACAATGAGTTTTACTTCCACAGGCTAAGTTTCGGATTGAGGTTCCTGCTTCCCGCCGCCACCACCACTTTGCTTTGAATACTTAAAAACAAAGCAGAACAGTGAGCATTCTCTAATGTACAATGATGCCTGGTACAGGAAAAAATTATGTGTTCTTTCACAAGCGAACAACTTGGCGCTAGGCCATCTTGGGACCTTCCCTCTTGCTTCAACACACTCTAGGCCCTCAAAAATATATGTGGACCCTGTCAACAAGGCCCAAGGAAAGGAGAGCCGGAGACGCGCCCTTTCCCACTCTGAACAGCAAATAAAGATTTGAAATTACATTATAATTAATTTGGATTGTTACCCTATCACCACAGTTGCCGACTTCTTAAAAAAACAGAGCCGCAACATAGTATTGATCTATACCACTGAAAAATAATTGCTAGTAAAGCTGATGGTTTTTCTTTAAAAAAAAAGATTCTAGTTTAAACAACCAATTACACAGAAATGGAGTCAACAGCATCTATCTAGACAACACAGGTGCTGTGTGCCATGATTTTGCATCTCTAGACCATGCCATACCATTTGTTGTTATAAATTACAAAGTACTAAAGAGCCTACAGAAACAACGTAGCATTATCAAAGCCCTGGCTTTACGTTGAGTGAAGTGATTTAATATACAATATCAAACATTATGCTAATAGCAATTCAGCCCGAAATGTCACCAGTTTATTATGTTGTCTTACCGCATATTTCAAGGGCTTATAAGCATCAGAATAAAAAAAGTATTTTTTATATTCTGCGTAGATTGGCTCATCCTTCCTAGGAGCATATCTCTTGAATATCTTTTTGTTAGTGACTGGGTCGTCTTGAAGTTGATAGTCGTTCATCCGATCACATATCTTTTCCAAAATGTCTGTTAAGAAGGTCTCTGACTTTGTAAAAGCAACCTAAAGGGAAGGAGAAAATTACATCTCTCTCTTTCAATATATATATATCTGTATACACCGAAATTTCCAAATGTTACAAAAGCAAAAGGCTACAAGCACAGGGCTCTTACACAGGTCAAAGAAACAGAGCAATGTCAGCAGATCTCCATATCTGCATAATTGTTGACCCATATTATATTACACACATAATTAAAAATGTCAGCTGAATCTACGATGACACTTGCAAAAAAAAATTAAACATCTACGGTTCTCATAAAGCATTCCTTATAGACTAATGTGCCATTATAAGCTTTTAGATTTGCAAGCACATTTTGCTATTAAAAGAAGATGTATAAGACTCAGCAAATCAAAAGAGAAAAATCAACTTTCCATGGCCCATGTTTTCTTGACGTACCCTTGAAAGATTTCTTGTTGGAATCAGCTTTGCTTCTTTAACGGGAGCAGTTTCTAAAAAGTCTCTCTCCCTCTCTCTCTCTCCCCCCCCCCCCAAGTCCTTCAGTTGGTCTGTCTTACTTGCTGTTCGTCAACTCAGATGCAGCTGTTTAATGCCTCCCAGGGGTGTGCAGAAAGAAAATAGCCGCTTACAAAATTTAGCTTCTCCCAGGTTCTACTGTTTCAAGCTTTATTTTCCAGCAGCTGGCCCATGTCTTCGCCCATGCCTCTTCCTTCAGAATTAAGCAAGAATTCGGGGGGAAAACATTTAGACGCTACCTACATACTTAGCGAGGGTCTCAACAGCTAGTGCTGCAGGGGTCAAAGAGCAGCCCTCATCCCTGGAAACCGGGACAAAAAACTTCTCTCCCGTCTAGACAGGTCAAGGTGCAAGATGCGCCTATCCCTGTTGCTTCTTCCGGAAGGGGGCGTGAATTGAAGCCAAGTGCACAGTAAACAACAGGGCTGCATCCTTGGGCCTTTAGAAGATCTTTCTCCCCCCCCTCTCCACCCTCTGCTGATCAAAGTAGGAAGTTATCATGACAACCATAGTCAAAGGGACTGAATCACAAATGAACTCGATTTCTGCAATGTTGATATATCCAGTCTCCATTGTCTCTTTTCAGGCTCGGTATGAAGCCTTCCGGTCTCAATGATTACATTACAGAAGCACTTTCATATGTGTGCTCCGTTTACACAAAGGAGTTCCTTGCTTCACCACCATCTGGCTACAAATCAGATAAATAAAGGCAGAAGAATTAAAATTAAAGCTTAGGGTTCCTTCCCCCTCCTCCTCCTCCCCTCCCCCTCCGCTCCCCACCTCTTGTGCTTCTTAAACTGGGCCCTTTTATGAGACGTTCTCCTTCAGCCTCAGCCCCGTTTTGCATTTGGAATCTTAACTCTTTTTTTTTAGATGGAAACTGGGAGCAACAAAAAGGTAAATGCTGCTCATTAAGGCGGGGGCGGGTGAGTTGCGGGAGAGTGAACGATGTGGGTTTTATCCCCCTGCAAATGTTGGATGCAAATTTTCAAGCGCCATATTGAAGGCCAATTCGTAAATTAAGCAGATTATCCAAAATGTGGTTCTGCGCACACATGGAATTATACTTCCCCTCTCTCTTCCTCTCTCATTCCCTTTCTCACACAGAAACAAACACTTGCACATAAACAGTGACCAAGCAGCATGGTTCCCAAAAGATTAAGTGGAATATGCAATTCAGCAACACTGCCCCCCCCCCCGCTTATGGCTTGGGGGTTAGAAAGTCAAATGCGCTGACATTATTTGGAAGTAATTTCCATTTATTTCAATGGAGCTTCCTTTATTATGTTTAGAATCAAGATGGATATAATAAAACAAGGGGTTTCTTGTCTGCTTTTCTTTTCTTCTGCTACTTTCACATCTTTTAGAAATCTGCAATGTCTTCATTTTTCAAGACACAACTTTGCCTAAAACTTATTACAGAGCCTAAGGATTTGGCCAAAAGTAGCACATGATGCAATGATATAATGAGGGTTAAAGTCCAGGGAGTTTTTATTATCTCTGACGCAACTATACCATCATATAGCTGCCATGGCTACAGTCTCATACAGGGTTAAGAGTGCTCCAGGTCATTGCTTTCAATGCTTGTTTAATTCTGTGTTGGGTTGAGTAAAGGGCATCATACAAAATAGTACATAGGAAATGAAACTAATAGTTAGTTTTCAAGCCTAAATAAAAATGCAGGAAGAATTATGCACAAGTTCTATCTCAACCGACTGATTAAAAAAGGATCTGTAGCATTTTCATAACAGCAGGATGGGTATTTTGCGAAGCTTGGAGTGGGGAAAAAGTTATTTCAGAAGATATTCCTCAGTTGGTTAAATCCAACCCAATGAAGTACCAAAAACACACCTCAGATAAGCAGCATATCCCACAATGGACTGCAAGGGGATTCAGACTAGAGACATACAAATTAGAACTTCCGAAAATATGAAAGTCAGCAACTCAATGCCAGCATACAGTAAGCATATTTCTGTCCCATTGGCACCAGTGACAGTTAAGCATGCTTAGCCATGAGCTGGTCTGTGCCCTATGACACTGGAATGCACTTTTATGACATAAAAACTAAGTTTACAACAAATATGATAACAGACAAAACAAACAAACAAGCAAGCAAACAAACAAACAAACAAACAGCCCAGTTACCCCCATTGCCTGTGTAGGGTTGGCACAGTGGCTGATCACAGTTACTACAAACATTTCCTTTTCTCAAACCACTTTTCCCTCCCCACCCCTTTCTGAAATGAACAGAGTTCAGTCAGTGTGAGACTAGCTCCCCCCCCCCAAAAAAACAGAACTGCTGGGAGATTGAATTACCCTTGCACACAGATGTGGGTGCTATTATTATATAGAAATATATAATACACACACACACACACACACACACACACACACAAGCATAAATCCCACAAATGAAATAGGTACAATTTTTGCCAGTTCTTTAGCTAACCAGGTTTGATTAGTAAGCAACAGCAATTTCCATTTAAACCAAATGTCTTTCCCTGACGTATAGACTTTCTCTACAAATATATCACAGCCACGACCACTACCAGTGCAACATCCTTCCTCCCAAAGTTAAGGATGCTTTAAAATTGCCTCAATAATAAAAAAGGGGGGGAGCATTTAGGCATGTGGCAGAAAACGAAAGCCTTTCTTTGGAGACTCTGAAGATTTTGAATGGTACTTGTCAATAAAGCAACTCCCATTGTAGTCACACCGGAGATGTGGGCCTCACTCCATCCCGAAAAAGCTGTCGCAGAGATAGTAAGCTCATTAAAATATGAATAACAAGGCAGCCATCATTGTAAGAAGAGAAAGGCATCTTACTTTGTATCAAACTTTTAGCTTATCATTTATTTATTTTTTGCAAAACAACAAGAATTAACATGGTATCTCCCCCCCCCCAAAATCCCTCTAACCCCCATTGGTTTTTTGTTGTTTTTGGAAATTTTAGCACTGCATGGAGTACTCTAAGCATTTTCCAGATTCTTTTTTTTAAAAAAAATCCCACAGTGCTGCTGATCATTCAAAGCATGTCTGACATGGGGGGGGGGGGGAGAGTAAGCTGATCTTTCCAATATTTCAAAATGCTGAAAGCGAGTGAGAGAGAGAGAAAGAGAGAGAGAGAAAGTTAATATCTGCTACAACACACATGGTCATGTGCACATAGAGAGGCAAATCAGTTCCAGAATATTTTAGCCAATTTTAAGCCCCACGATGGAGAATTCATTACAGGCTGCAGCGATGACACCTTCATAACAGTCAATTACAAGGAAGCTCATGAGCCAGTTCATTACTATGTCTCTGCTAATCTCGTTGTAAATTTGTGCCTTGATAGAGACCATAACCAGCCAAGAATGCAATTGGGTTGTGGGCATGGGATAAGAAAAATAAAAATGTAACGGCTGCAGATGGACATCTTCCAAAATCCAGAGTGCCAATCAAGTATTTTCCATGTGAAAGCCTCTCTCTCCCTCCCCTGCCTTCCACTTCCTCCATCAGTGCTGCAGTATGTATGAATTACGCAAGCATGTTTATGTATGTTCAACCACCCATGTATATGAGTAAGTTCACGTCTAACAAGCATTCAGAAGTTAGTGACTTAACTGTGTGGAGGAGTGGGATTCCAGGAATTTGGAAACAAGTGTTTTTTTTAAAAAAAAGCGTTTCATGTCATTTAATCACAAGCTTTATAATTGATGAAAGTATTCCAATCATTTCCGATATTTATTAAGAGTCAATATTTAAAAGTGAGAACTCCAAAAGCCCGTCCCCCTTCCCCTTTGCTCTAGGCTACGAAGAGGAGAAACATGAATGCCGAACTACTACTCAAAAGGCTGATGGGATATATAATTAGCTATTATGTTAATTGAATCCACTGTGAGTTTGTTGTATGAGATTTCTTCATATAATATGCAAATGATCTCCAAGGTTTAGTTTTATTAGACAATATAATTAGAAATCCTTTTAAAGGAGAGAATTCTAACGAGGCGTAATAAAGGTTGGAAAAATGTGTTTGCTGTGTGGCTCTACCACCTGGGCTTGCTTAATTAAAAAAGAGAGAGAGAGAGAGGAAGAGACTTTATTCACCAACAGGAAAATTTCAAAGAAAGTTATGCTTAAAAAAACACAAGTTTATTACGAAAATGTGACGTTGAGCAGGAAACATTCATTCACATGGAAACATAAATCCTGCTCCCTGTTTTAGCCTGCGAACATTGTTCACTCATATTTATTTATTTTTTTAAAAAAAGTTTTCCCAATGCAAAACTGTGGTCCCTTGTGTAGAGATGTATATGAGAGAGGCAAATTCATGGAGAAAGCGCCCCCCCATCATCGTTATTAAGAGTCGTGATCCGAGCAGAGGAAGGTACTTTAGCTTTTGTGCTGTAACTAATCAGCGTAACTTCATTTACAGTAACAAACACTGACATTCTAACATCTGGAATTAAAAGCCTTCCTCGATAGTGAAGAAAGGCAGGCTCTGTTACTCTAGAGCTGGCTGCATAGGCAACAGTTGTGTTCCACTTCGTGTGAGACCACCAGCAATGCCAACCCTAAAAACAATTTTTTTCGTGGTCCATTCCCGAATGCTCGCTCATTGCACCAAGAAACAGCGACAGAATACCCAGTGTGTAATTCTAGGCTCATTCAAACAGCACAGCAGCAGCAGCAGCAACTGCCGTATGCTATGTTATATTGAATATTGTATTCTTTCATGTAAAACGATTTTCATGATAAAAACGATCAAGTTAACAGAGCACCGATCTGCCTTTGTTTTTACCTGTACTAAGCCTCCGCAATAGTGAGATGGCCGATTTGGGAGTCGGGGGATGGGTGGGAACCTATGAGAGTCAGAATATGGAGGGAAGAGTTGACCGATGACCTAGTGTTCTACCTGATCAACTGAGATACAAACACAAGGTTGTGTCCAACTCCGTTATACTTAGCTACGTTAGTCATGTCCATTAATTTCAATGGGAGTAACACTGGCTACTACAAGCCATAGAAATTAGAGTGCAACAACTGGATCATTTAATTATCAGCAAGGAGCTGATGATTCTCAGCATAAAATGGATTTGTTGCTATCCAGTAGAAATAGAAAATAGAAAGGATTGAATCTTTTGCCTTGGGTGCTGCTACCAAACCCCCGCACAAATAAAACATAGAGCTAGACTCGTAATACACTTTGTAATGTCTGATCTTTTATAACTTACTAGCAGCCTCGTACCCTGCCCTACTTGGAAAATCTACGATGCTGAAAAATATCAGTGCCGTAAACAAGATTAGTGGTTAAAATCAGGAAAGTTCTGGAATGGATCAGTACATCATGTTGATTCAGAATGGTGTCCAATGGTATCCAAACATAAATTAAAACCTGCTCCTCGATCTCAGGAACCATTGTGCAAAATCTGGTTACAATTCTTAAGAGGCGTCCAAATGAACAGTGAACAGACAAGCAACTTCCCAAAATATATCGTATTTGTATGATGATGCATAGCTTGTTGTCTTTTGGTTAAGAACTGTGGCCTGAAAAATGTTAACCTAAGGCCCAACCCAAAGCACAGGGCAGTCTCGAGCAGGTCGTGCACCCTGGTGCCGGCCCGGTGCCCTGATGCACCGCGCCACCGGGGGTCTACCTAGAGCCGGCCCTGCCAAAGCATCTTTATTCAACATAAAACTCCATGTTCAGTGAATGTTTTTCCCTTTTCCTTTTACTGATTACCTGGATGACATTTGTTAATATGGTTGTGTGTGGTTTTTGTGTACTTTTAGAAGAAAAGGATGTGGGCAACTGATAACAAGAGCTTCATCCAAGCCTGCTTGGCCACTGCGTTCTGTGGGGCTTAGACACATGTGAATGTGCAGAGAACTGCAGCCAAGCAATGCTCTGCCTCCCCTTAGAGCCACTTATTGTCTGCCAAACATCTGCTGCCCTGCCCTCTCTATGCCACCAGCCTCAATGGTCATCACCAGCCGCCTCTGGCCTGCTGTTTATACCGTCTCAGTCCTGCAGGTTCCTTCTCCTTGGCTGTTCTGACTTTTCTCCAGGGAAAGCCATCCTCAGCATGCCTTTCTTCCCAATACTGTAGCCACACCTTCCCATTCTGTGGTGATTCTCATAGATGCCAGCTTTGTATATACAGTGGTAAAAGGTAAAGGTAAAGGGACCCCTGACCATTAAGTCCAGTCATGGACGACTCTGGGGTTGCGGTGCTCATCTCGCTTTACTGGCCAAGGGAGCCGGCATACAGCTTCTGGGTCATGTGGCCAGCATGACTAAGCCGCTTCTGGCGAACCAGAGCAGCGCACGGAAACGCCGTTTACCTTCCTGCCGGAGCGGTACCTATTTATCTACTTGCACTTGATGTGCTTTCAAACTTCTAGGTTGGCAGGAGCAGGGACCGAGCAGCGGGAGCTCACCCCATCACGGGGATTCGAACCGCCGACCTTCTGATCGGCAAGCCTTAGGTACTGTGGTTTAACCCACAACGCCACCCACGTCCCCATATACAGTGGTACCTCGGTTTAAGAACAGTCCTGTTTACGAATGATTCAGTTTACGAACTCCGCAAAACCGGAAGTAGTGTCCGGTTTGCAAACTCTACCTTGGACTAAGGACGGAATCTGAATGGTGGAAGGGCACTGGCGGCGGGAGGCCTCATTAGGGAAAGTGCGCCTCGGTTTAAGAACAGTTTCGGTTTAAGAACGGACTTCCAGAACAGATTAAGTTTGTAAACCGAGGTACCACTGTAGTTTGGTAAGAGCACACTGCTGAGTTTTGTTCCTTCTATCTCTGTGGATCATTTCCAGTCTTGCAAATACCACAAGGACTGTTGCTCAGTAATAAAATGCATGCTGTTGATGCAAAAGGTACTGGATTCAATCCTTTAAAAATCTGCAGGGAGAGCTAGTGTGAGACCGTGCTTTGAGTGCTGGACTGGGGAGACCAGGGTTATGATCCCCCCTCAACCATGAAATTCACTGGGTGACCTTGGGCCCAGCATTCTCCCTCAGCCTAACCTACCTCACAGGGTTGTTGTGAGAACAAAAACGGGGAGGGGGAGAACCATGGATGGCACTTGAGCTCCTTTGGCGGAAAGGTGAGATATGAAGGCAATAAAAGGTAAAACTGGGGGGGCGGCTGCCAGCTGAAACCTTGGGAAGCTGCTGCCAGTCTGTGCAGGCCACAGAAAGTGCAATGGACTGTGAGTGGTCTGAATCAGTATAGAATACTTCCTCTGGTCTTCTGGAGGAGAGCTGAACAGCTTGCTTGGTGAAGTGAATCAAGCTCTTATTATAGGACAGTGTGAATTTGTTTACATGGAACTCATTGCATGCATCTGTAAAAAAATTTTTAAGCCTTCCTAGGTGACTAGGAATAGTTAAAGCTATAGTATAGTTAAAGCTATGGTTTTCCCAGTACTGTAGTGATGTATGGAAGTGAGAGCTGGACCATAAAGAAGGCTGATCGCCGAAGAATTGATGCTTTTGAATTTTGGTGCTGGAGGAGACTCTTGAGAGTCCCATGGACTGCAAGAAGATCAAACCTATCCATTCTGAAGGAAATCAGCCCCGAGTGCTCACTGGAAGGACAGATCCTGAAGCTGAGGCTCCAATACTTTGGCCACCTCATGAGAAGAGAAGACTCCCTGGAAAAGACCCTGCTGTTGGGAAAGATTGAGGGCACAAGGAGAAGGGGACGACAGAGGACGAGATGGTTGGACAGTGTTCTTGAAGCTACAAATATGAGTTTGACCAAGCTGCGGGAGGCATTGGAAGACAGGAGTGCCTGGCGTGCTCTGGTCCATGGGGTCACGAAGAGTCGGACACGACTAAACAACTAAACAACAACAAGGTGACTAAAAATCCACTCAAGGTGTGCCACTGGAAGGGCAAGCTGTCTTGGTAGGGCTACAGCTCCTTAGTGAAGTGCACACTTTGCAGGCAGGATGTTCCAGGTTGACTCTGCAGCGTCTTCAGGTAGGGTTGGACAGCAGTGGCCAAAACCTTGGAGAACTAATGCCAGGCAGTACAGACTACCACGTAAAACAAGTCTGCTGCTTGTGACAGCCCGGAGGTGGATTTTCAGCATTTTCTTGCTGCGCCAGCTCCTAGCTATCATAGCACAGGGGCCCAAACTGGGCTCATCTCCAAGTGCATGGCCAGCTCCCCTCGGCCCCACCCAGTAGTGTGTGTGTGTGTGTGGCAGAAACTAGGGTTAGGGTTAGGATTGCCTCCTTGTCATTGTTGTTTTGAGTCAATAGCAGTTACGGAGGGAATCCGGATCAGGCCCAAGGGAAAGGAGAAGGGGATTTACACCTTGATGGATTGGGACACCAGCTCCCATCCTGCAGCTATTTACTTTGTGGCTGGGGGGAAATGCAGTTGCTAATTGTGTGGCTATCATCACAACTGTTTTAGCCCTTAGCATGGCTGCGCCCACCGAAGGAAGTCCACAGAATATCACACCTGGTTCCAGAAATGGTTTGCTCTCTTGTCCCCTGTCCTATCAAAGCTTCTTGTTAAGTCTTGCTAGTCACCTACACGGGTAATGGGGAACAGCAATGTCACCAGAGTGATAATGGTGGCTTCTGCTGTGCCAGGACTCGGACCAGGATTCAGCCACAGCAGAAACACCAAGGATCCTCCTAGTTTCTGATCCTATGAGTCATTGTCCCAGTGCGGCAACCGATAGGATCAGGCTGCACAAGCCAGTTTCAGAAAGTGGCGATAGGCAGCTGAAGTGAAGTTTGCTTAAATCCTGTTGATCTCGAGTTCCGGTTCCGGTCGCAGGAATGGCTGACCCTTTTTCCATCTTTCCGACCTTCATAAGGAATTTGGCGGTTGCTAGGGGAGTAAATGGCAACCTCCCCACCTCTCCGGGGGTTACGGAGAGGGCCGCAGGCCCGCAGATGCCCCTAAACCCGCCCCGATTGTTCAAGGGGCGGAGGGGCCAGGGCTGAAAGCACTTATGGAGGAGCGGAGCTCCCCGGACGCCGACCTGCGTAGCGGGATCTCCATGATCAAAGAAGATAATTGGGCTTAAATTCATGGACGTGCTTCAGAAAGGAAGGGCAGAAGCTCTGTTTATTGCCAAGGAATTTTCGCTGCTGAGCGTGAGGAGTGAGGGAGTATATCATCGGCAAGAAAGATTGATTGGGACGCCACGAGAAGGGAAGTGAGTCTTCTTTATTCTTTCATACACTCTACGAGTTATTTTATACCTTCCCGGACGTGATGTCCTGTTTGTTTGGAACAAATGAGAAATGGAACTTAACTGTGTGAGTTAGACTCTATAAAACTATTGATATGATATGGTTAGAAGCTGTAAAACTGTTGAAGAGAGGGCCCCCCCTCCAACTGGACAATCGGAGTGCGGCTGGAAGCGTTTGGATTTATGAGGTGTGACGCACTTGGAATTTGAACAGCGATCTGAAGTTAAGTTGATCTCAACCGAAGGAAGTCATTTTTACGTCCGCTGCAGAAATCGTTGAAACTTAAAGGTGCTTCCCTTTGACTACTTAATACATTTAGAACATTTTCTAAACTTGTAGCTAATCTTATGTATTCAGTCACTGAAACCCCCCCAAAAGTATTGTCCAACATAACCTCCTACCTCCCCCAATTAAATTATACACAGCACTGTCTACTTCAGCTAAAAATCAGTTTAGTTAGCGGCTCCTTTCCTGTGTGTTGTACATTGGCTGATTAACATATTGCTTACATTCTCTAATGGACATTCTAAAATTGCCCAACATGTGAATAATAAGCAGACAATCAAAGGAAAAGCAAAGCAATCAAAATACAAAACTATTCCCTGCCCCCTACCCACCCCGCTTCTTTCTTTCCACTCCTGGAAGTATAACAGTGAACTTCTCTGAGAGGCCTGAAGCAACCTTCAAATGCAGGAAAGTGATTTTTGACATCTTGAGATCCTCGTCAGGGTGCTTCCAAGCAGAGGCTTCGGGGGGAGCAGCAGATGTGCTGAATCCCTGGGATTCTTCCGAGTGCCTAAAAATGACAGTCTCTGGTGTGGCTGTGCCACTCCCGGATCCCCACCAAGAACTGCTGCTAGACCAAACCTGCCCCCCAAGCAAGGAAGTTCAAGAGAGGCAGCACGTGATGTTTAAAACCAGCAACATCTCATTATGTTTCAAGTAGTTTTAGTTTGAAACAATGGCACACAAGTGGTTTTTTTTTTTAAGAAACCAAAAGGGTTTCCTTTTCGTGGTCCTTGGAAGCTATGCAGCATACCCGTTGCCCCTGAATTTGTATTCCCTGAAGATGAGAAGGTCCTGTGTGGGCAGGGCAGGATGTCCATGCAGACAGACCGCAGGACAGGACAGCTCAAAGGGAAGTCATTGTACCTGTTCCCCACAGACACTATAGCTCTATCCACAATTTCTTCATTTTATAGTAGCAGGTTCAGGAGCACCATCTCAGTTTCTATAGGGCAGGCATCCCCAAACTGCGGCCCTCCAGATGTTTTGGCCTACAACTCCCATGATCCCTAGCTAACAGGACCAGTGGTCAGAGATGATGGGAACTGTAGTCCAAAACACCTGGAGGGCCGAAGTTTGGGGATGCCAGGTATAGGGATTCATTTGGTTCTTTCTAGAACAGGAAACGAAAATAGCACTTGCTCTAGAACACTTAAAGGGCCCTCCAGCTGTCTTTTTTTTATTGTGCTTTCACGATCATATGTGCTCGTGATGGAATAAAGGATGGAATCCAGTTCTGCTTTCAAGACTGTTTGCATCTGCAAAAGTTTTGGGGTAGACATACTGCTTCGTTTCCATACCCTCTAACATTTTCCCAATGAAAATAGGGATGTCCCATTCCAGAACGATTATTTTACTATTTATACCCCACACATCTTACTGACTTGCCCCAGCCACACTGAGTAGCTTCCAACATATATAAAAACATAATAAAACACTAAACATTTTTTTTAAAAAAAACAAAACACCTTCCCTATTTCCTTCAGATGGCTCCAGGGTTGGATAACTCCATACCCCATGGGCGTAGGCAGGGGGGCAGGAGGGGGCAGTTGCCCCCCCTAGAAGCAGGGCCGCTGACCAGCCTGCCCCGCTGCCCGCCGCGGGAGAAGGGAGACGTCCCTTCTAGCCGGCTGGCTGTGGGGCGGGTGGAGGGAAAGCCAGCCAAACGCTTTGCGTGGCTCTGGGGCTTTCCCTCCACCCACCCCAAAGCCAGCTGGCTAGAAGGGATGTCTCCCTTCTCCCTTGCTGGCTGTGGGGCGGGTGGAGGGAAAGCCAGCTTTCCCTCCACTCGCCCTGGCGATCGCGGAGGGGGAGAAGGGGATCAGAACAGCCCGATTTCGGGCTGATCCTGGTGCCCCCTCGCCCTTGCCGATCGCGGAGGGGGAGGAGGGGGTCGGAGCAGCCCGATTTTGGGCTGATCCGGGTGCCCCCTCGCCCCTGCCGATCGCGGAGGGGGTCGGAGCAGCCTGATTTTGGGCTGATCCTGGTGGCCCCTCGCCCCTGCCGGTTGCGGAGGGGGTCGGAGCAGCCCAATTTCGGGCTGATCCTGGCGGCCCCTCGCCCCTGAATGACCATGGCTTTCCTTGCCCCACTGTGGCCCCTCCCCCATGCCTTGGTCCCGCCCCTTGCCCCCCTAATTTTGATCCTGGCTACGCCCCTGTCATACCCTCCAACATTTCTCCAAGGGATATCTTAAGGAAAAGTGGGACATTCTGGGATCAAATCCAAAACCAGGATGGCTTCTCTAAATCAGGAACGTCCCTGGAAAATAGGGACACTTGGAGGGTCTGTGTTTCCAGTCACTGCGTGTACCTTAACTTCCTGCTGAAATTCTGCAATGTCTTAAAGCACGAATGTTCCAGGTTTGTATTGGTGGGTGGCGTGGGGTTGGTCCTGTTTTTGGTGCAGTATAGTGCAAGGTTGCCTGTCCAGGTGGCAATAATGCAATAATTGAAGAACCATTGCAAAACTAATAAAGCGGAATGTGTGGACACTAGTAGAAATCCACTATCAATGCACTTTTGCATCAATGACATCTTGTAGAATATTCCCACAAAGAAACCATGTTCAGAGCGGCTCTCTCATGCTTTCCCGTACTACGTTCATTGTACCTGTTTGCAGGTGATGAGACATCCTATTTAGCGAAACCAGAAACACAAAAAGCTTCCATGCAGAGGTAGCCTTAGGTCCTGCCTACAGAGCAATGGTGTCGTTTCAGTGGTGCCTGTTGGTTTGTTGAACTGCTGCCAAGCCAGACGTAAACCTAGTGTTTGCACCATCCCCGTCCCCCACCAAAGAGGCTCCCCCCCCCCCCAAGGCCTTGCTTGATGGTGCTTGCCTGTCATTCTCAGAGAATGTCCTTTACGAAATTACTTTGTTTGACTCTCACAGGAAAAGATACAACTGTGCAAAAATGTATGTTTGTGAAACTGCAGGAGGAATCACTTTTGAGGGACTTCAAAGGAAGAAGAGCTGGTATTCAGCAAGGAATACTATTTGTGTCACACCAGGAAAGTCTTTTTGCTTTCCCAAGATTTGACAGACTACTGACAGGTAAGCACAGAGTCTGGTGGGAGTGCTACCTATTCCTAGAACCACAGTTCCTTCTCCCACTTTTCATATGTTTTGGTATCGCATCCAATTTTAGCTGGGATATTTACTCATCTTGGAAGTGGCGCAAATTACCGTATTTTTTGGACAGTAACACACACCTAATGTTTAGAGGGGGAAAGCCCCATTTTGGGGGGAATCAGCTCACAGTTGTGTAGCTTCTTTTGCAAATGGGAAAAGCCCCATTTTTGGGGGATCAGTTCACAGTTGTGCAGCTTTTTTGCAAAGGGGGAAAGCTCCATTTTTGAGGATCAACTCAAGGTTGTTGAGCTTACTTTGCAAAGGAAAAAAATCCTGTTTTATAGGGTTCAACTGTCACAGTTCTGCAGCTTCTTTAGGAAGGGAAAGAGAGCCATTTCTACAGTTTCCAGACAGATAATCTAATCAGCCAGTCACATGTGCTGGGGAAACAAACAGCCTCCCTCTGCAGAACATTCAACAATGGAGCACGGGGCAAGGGGGCAGGCCGGGAAGGGAGCTAGCCTCCCTTATCTCCCTCCCCGATCTCTTGCAATCAGCTGTTGAGCAGCTTCCTTTAAACACCCTCTTTCCCTCTTGTTAGCCTTTAGCTCAGGCATCCCCAAACCATGGCCCTCCAGATGTTTTGGCCTACAACTCCCATGATCCTTAGCTAACAAGACCAGTGGTCGGGGAAGATGGGAAATGTAGTCCAAAACATCTGGAGGGCCAAAGTTTGGGGATGTCTGCTTTAGCTCTTTCTATTAAAAAAAAATGCACGATCTGCTTTTCGCCCCTGGGCAATTCAGCTCCAGGGACCACGCATTTGCTCCATAACATGCACAGACATTTCCTCTTACTTTTTAGGAGGAAAAAAGTGTGTGTTATGGAACAAAAAATACAGTAAGGACTCCTGCAGCTCCCCCAGCACACAAACACCATTCCTGGTGGTAATTCCCAGGTGCTTTTTGCATTGCAAATGTTGCACATCGGCCAAGCTCTCTAATTCAGCACCTGTATGTGGTAAAGAAGGAGTGCACAAACTAACCCACATCCCTTTTGCAACTAGTCCTTTTATACAATGCATTCTTCTTATGCCATGTTGGGGCAGTGCTGATAGAAACAGACAGCTGAAATGTGTTATTTATCTAAAATGCTCAGCCATTATTTTATAAATAAAACTTCATTATAGCAGCTGACTAGTACTGGAAAACCAGCATTCTTCAGAATCAGTATATATATATATATATATATATATATATATATATATATATGCATGTATGTAGACTCCACCCAGACCTGACTGGCCTGATTCTGACAGGCTCAGCCTGGCCTTGCCCTATCCAATTCCACCTTCAGCCTGAAGGGAACACTATTTTGGAAATCAAATGTCTGCGCTGTAACGATGTATGAGTGGTCACAGGCATTGCCTTCTAAAACACAAGGGGAGAGAGGCCGGACCTAAAGTGACTTGCACCAAAGTAGAAATCTCTGCAGCTATGGAGTCCAAAACGTGCCCGGCCCTGCCAAGAAAACTCGCAGGCATTGTGCAAAAGGAGCCAGCTGGCCACGTATGTGAACACCAAGCCAGGAAACTTTGTATGGCTTGTGGGTATGAACACAGACAGCTGAAAGGAAGAGGGATGAAAGGTTTGCTGACATTCCACTCAACCTTAACCATCCTTTATTCACCAAAAATAATGGTTAACTGCAGGGGACTTGGCGCATGACCCCATTCATCCGTCCTTCTATACTAGCTGGGGGTGGGTGGAGGGGGAAAGAGAGAGAGAGAGAGAGATACAATAAAGTGCAGTGCAGTGGATTCTGTCATTTAAAGCTATTCTGGATGGATGGAAAAGGGCTTCAGGTGGAAGAACAGAACAGGGTGGAAAAGAGAATACATATCCCATCCATATATATACATAAATATGAATAGACAACAAAGGGGTTCTTCCACATTCTAAGCCAGGATGGGACTTTGCAATGCATACCATTAACTGGAAGAGGGCAGATAATGGCCATACTTTAAGACTAATCTGTAACCTGCGTTCTTCGCCAGAGCCTCAGATTCCAAACACAGAGCAGACGCGCATTTATTGCCACAATATTCTCATTTGGAATGTCTTGCCATCAAATGTGAATGCCAAAAAAACGCCAACAAGAATAAGTATGACCTAGAAAAGTCTTCAGACGTGGACTCTGAAACCATCACACTGGAAAAAACAGAACAAATCTGCGTCTTTAAAAAACCCCAACAATAGTTCTTGGGAACTAATTCTCAGCTGCTTCAGGCAGGCAGTTAAAGTGACCCTTCTATGCATACACCTTTGGCAGGTGCGGAGCATGGCAGAGGCATTTCTACCACACCTAGAACATAATGTGTGTCAAGGACATTTGATTCCTACAATCCTTCCCACAAACAAACAAACAAACAAACAAACAAACAAATGTGTGTTTTCTTCTAGCAGCAACTATTCAGGTAAACACCTTGCTGTGTGGGGGAAATGGCAAAAAATGTCACTTTGCGTTCTGAACACTTACTGTGGTACATTTCACTCCTAGCCTCTCATGTTGAAAGGACTTTTATTTTCAAAAGCAGGCCTGTGAACCTCTCTTCTCTCTCTCTCTCTCTCTCTCTCTCTCTCTCTCTCTCTCTCTCTCTCTCTCTCTCTCTCTCTCTCCCCTCTCCCTCTCCCTCTCCCTCTCCCTCACTTTTAGATAAACCTGATTGAAACAATTACTCAACTTCCTTCCAAAATAAATTCTTTTTTGGGGGAAAAACTTGTATTTTTCCACATTTCCCCCCTCTTTGGGGTAATCTAACCTTGTGGAGAAAGAAATACAGCAAACAAATTCTGCACGGACTTATCAGCTATCACTTAAGAGAGACAAAGGGGATTATCGCCACAGCTGTCAGGAAAGGCAGCTTTCTCGCACAACATTTACAGGTACCAAAGGTCATGTTCGTATCATAGCCTTTGGGGACCAGGCACATATCTCTAAAGAATTAAGTCCTTTGCTGAAATAAACAGAGTCTAATGATTGATTTAAACATTGAAAACAACTTCATGAAGGAGACAATGAGAGGGAGGGACAGAGGGAGAGAACACTGGTAAATGGACAAACAAATCATTTCCTCTCTTTCTTTTTTTAAAAATATGTTTTAATTAAAGGATTTCTTAGGTAACAAAAGTACATATGGTGTCTCTGTTTTTAAAAAATAGAGTCCTTCATACAGCTTGGTTACATTCAGAGTGAGACATTACTGTTATAGGTAATGTGGTTTGTGTGTGAATGCTGTTGCTTGTGTAGTCAAAAGAGCATCACCCACACACAAGAGGCATGGACTCTTAGCAGAGCTATTTTTCTAGAAAAAGATGTGCTAGAGCTCACCATGAACCTCTCCCTTTTTTCAGCCAGAGCTCACTAGCTCAACCTATTTATGGTTGGGGTTGGGTTCTTGAATCCAGGGATCCCTAGTCATAGTCCAAAATTACAACTCCCACATCATATTTTCCATGGGAGTTGTAATTTTGGACTACCGTACATCCTAGCCTCAGACCATGAATTTTCTGCTCATGTCCTGGAGTCTCTTGCCTACGGCCACCTCTGGCTTGTTCACACAGTACAATGACCACAGCCGCATGATGTTTGCATGATGAGGACTGCAATGGACTGCAAGTGTAAGGAACAATTGTCAGGGACTGGCAGGACAACGGGGAGGAGAAAGAGGATCGTGGCGAGGGGTGTAGCTGGGACTGGGACACACTGGGGAAAACTGGAAATGGGGATGGAGAGGTTGGTGTAGGAAGTACTCATGGGGTGACGGAGGATGACAAGGGCCACTCCAACCACTCAATTCCACCCCCACCCACCAGTCAGTGAGCATTCCTCTTGCCCACTAAGCATGCTCGGCCCCCACTGGGCTGTTTGGGGTTCTTCCCACCCTTAGGGTTTTTGATGCAGAGTATTGAGTGCTCCTGTTCAGCCCACTTGCAGGATACTCCATTCCCTCCCTTCTTCCCTCCCTTGTGGCTTGGGTTCCTGTAGGCATGCTGACACCTCCCTCTTGTGCGGCGATGGTGGTGTTTGGGATACATAACGACTGCTACTCAAAGAATTGAGATTGGCATTAGTAATTTATGCTAAAAGATAAAATGTTTGTTTGCCTCATCACTCCCCAAAATGCTGAAGTTTGAAGTGAGCCCTTTGGGAAACTCACGCAATAGAATGTGGGTGGTAGAATTTGAAGTGGCAGGGGGATTTCGTATTTCCCAGCAGATCCAAATGTTCATTATTCTTAATAAATACCTGGATTCAAATGTGTCTGAATTGCATTTGTTTTTGTTTGAATACCTCCTGTGGGGATAAGGGTTTAATAAATTAGGGGAGTTAAGCAACTTTGAGTAACTTACTAGAAAGACAAAATATGCTGTTTGTTCAAATTTGAGTTGAATTAATCGACACTGGTTTTATTTGGTAGCTCATTACAGTCGGGTGCTGTCATGTGTGTCTGTTATGTGGGTTTGCTTGGGTTTTGTTTTGCTCTAAATGTGCTTTTAGTTGTGATGAATCAGCAGCTAAAGATGTCTTATCCACTCATTTTATCACTGGAATGGTTTAATCTGTTTTTATAATTGTATATTTAATGTTATAACCCACCTTGGGGCTTTATGGTGAAGGACGGGGTGAGAAATTTCATTCGCATCTTGTAAAAACCATTTTTAATTATAGAGTTAGATCCCTATATGCCTGCAATCACAATTTTAAAAACAAAACAAAACAAAACACTTTTTGGCAATTCTGGAGCACACCAAATAATTTTTAAAATCGGTACCACCGAACTGCCTTCAAGCATTGCAAGTGGATTTTATCTGAACTTCAAAGTGAAGAATCACTTTCACCACTAGTGGGAAGCACTGGCCAACCCATTTGCGACTTGACCCTGAATGTCAAGCAGCGATGGCCTTTGCTACATCTCCTGTGCTAGGAGAATGAGGACTTGGGAGTGCAATGGGCCCAGATGCTGAAGGCTGACAGGCAGGGGTTTTGCTCAGTGGTCTTCAGCAGGTGGGGCCTGACCTCAGGTGGGCTGCATGATGGCAATGCCTTCACTTTATTTTCTGCTGCAGTTTACAGTTTTTTAGAAAAAGGAAAAACAGAGAAAAAGGAAAAACTGTTTTTTTAGAAAAAGGAAAAACAGAGCAAAAAAAAGAGGAGAGAGGGAGAAAGAACCATAATCGACATTGATTATTTCTAAAGAACCTCAAAAAAGTTACATTACAAAGGGACAAAACTCACCGAGAGAAATGTTAGGAGACCCTGCAACTCCCAGCACCTTTAACAAAGTGCAGTTCCCGGGATTCTCTGGGGGAGGCCATGACACTTAAAAGTGGTATGCGTAGTGGAAAATGCGCAAGGAAAAATTGAGGAGGTGTAGGTTTGGCCTTATGCTGCCAACCCTTCCTGCGAGTCCTTGCAGGAGCACTCCTGGCCTTGACGGTGGCCCAGCTGGGCCTTGATTGCCCTGATTAGGAGCCCCAATTGCCACAGGTGGCCCACCTGGTTGAGGCAGGAACAGATAGTGGAGGGCAATGTGGTCAGGAGGAAGAGGATTATGGCTGTGGCTTCCCACGGTTAGATCTGCTGTTGTGTGTGGGTGAAGGTCTGGTGGGGGGGGGGATTGTTCCTTTGAAATTGCTCCTTTGGGGTTATTTCTTGGTGGTAGAGGGTTTTGTATTACCGTAAGAAGGTTTAAGGAGGTTTACTGATTGAGGGGTTTTGTTTCTGTTACTGTTTTAAGGAGGTCCTATTCTGTTGAAATAAAAATTTATTTTCCCTCAACTACTGAAGATTCTTTAAAGAAGCTGCAGAGTTAATTGGCAAAACAGTATGAGGTTGCTTTAAAAGATGCTACTTGAGTGATAGGTTGCATAGACCAGTGTTTCCCAACCTTGGGTCTCCAACTGTTTTTGGACTACAACTCCCATCATCCCTAGTTAGCAAGACCAGTGGTCAGGGATGATGGGAATTGTAGTCCGAAAACAGCTGGAGACCCAAGGTTGGGAAACACTGGCATAGACTGGCCTTTGTCCCACCATACCCAGGCTCATCCTGATCCTCTCTCGAGGTAAGAGAGGGACAACGATAGATCAGCAAAAGCGTGCATGCTCCGAAAGCAGGAGGTCCCAGGTTCAGTTCATGACTCAGAGAGCGGGTGATGGGAAAGAGAGATCTGCCTGAGAGACTGAAGAGCCACCATCAGTCAGATGAGACATACGTGGGCTAGATGGTGTGAGACATCTCCCTATCAGGAATGCTGAATCTGGAGGGGACAATCATAAATGTCACTTTGGCCAATATTACTAGATTGGCAGAAGCTAGATTTGTCAAACTGCTTACTTCCCCTCATATCTCACAGACGTAGGCATTGGGCAACATGAAATGTATTGCTGGAAGGCGCTTCCAGTTTTAAAGAGATGTTGTTAGCCCTGTTGCGGATGTAGCTTAATTCTCAGCTTTCAGTTTCATCATCTCCTACCTGCATGATGCAATCCCACCCGAACACTAGAAACAGAATGCCATGCCCAGTGA
The DNA here is from genome assembly GCF_965207765.1 of Zootoca vivipara. Taxonomy (NCBI): domain Eukaryota; kingdom Metazoa; phylum Chordata; class Lepidosauria; order Squamata; family Lacertidae; genus Zootoca; species Zootoca vivipara. The sequence continues at coordinate 47,324,316 of NC_142594.1, read as the reverse complement.
AAGGTTTTAGGATGCACCAGAACTAGATGGGGATTTGCCAAGAATGCCTTACATCTGCCTCTAATAAAAGAGATGTTTTGGGTGCTCTCGAAGCTACTAACATGTGTTTGACCAAACTGCAGGAGGCAGTGGAAGACAGGAGTGCCTGGCGTGCTCTGGTCCATGGGGTCACGAAGAGTCAGACATGACTAAATGACTAAACAACAAGCATTATCTGTACTTTTTAGGTTGTGAGCACATTTCCTATAAACACACAGAATTGCCTCCAATGTTAGCCTTACAAAGGGTGGACCCAGCGACATTAGTGGTGATGACCAACATAGGTCCATTAATTTCAATAGGTCTCCTCTGAGTAGAATTTGGTTGGATGTAACCCAAACTCTCTCCAGCATGTCAGCATTTAGCTGTCAAGCTGAGTTCAAGGTGCTGGCCCTGATGTGCAAAGCACATCTTTGGGCAGGATACCCCAAAGAGTGCTTTGCCCCATATATGCCCAATCAATCACTGTGCCCTACAGAAGCAGGTCTCTTATCAGGAGGTCTGCACCATACAATGTTGAAACTGGGCCTTTATTTTATCCGTATATATTTTATTCTTATAGCACACCCTGGGACCTCACTGTGACGAGCAGGTACAAAATCAAATAAAACATAACAAACATTTAAACAGGGCTGGGTGGATTGACAGGTAGGTGGTAGGTCCTGGGCAGAAGAGAAAAAAACACAGTCCCATGTGGCTCTTTTGCATGCTTAATATTGGATTGCAATCTCTTTTGGGGGACACATAATCTGCTAGACATGTGCATACCAGTCACACAAATGTATACTCATGTTGGAAGTAAAACAACAAGACCCGCAATAAGTTACCTGACCTAGTGGGGAAGGGAGGGGCAGACAGCAAGGCAACTTATTCCTCCCCCACTGATTTCTTTTACCTGTAGATTATTTTTCTCAGGTTTTCCTTCCTTCCTCCTCCTCCAGCCAGTTAGTATCAGACCTTTCTTTGGTTAACCTCATGACTCCATGATGGCCATATGTCAGCTTGTACTCTGAACGCCTTTGTTTGTCAGGAGTAATAAAACCTAAGTTTCTTTATTCTTTGAATCCACAGTTTTGTAATACACACACACACACACACACACACACACACACACACACACACACCAAACTCCAACAACGCAGACACGGAGTCAGTTGCTACATCCTTGGCTTTTGTCAACCATCCCCTGTCTCCCCAGTTCAGAAGATAATTTCTTAAATAGCTTCTGGCGCCTGGTGCAACCTCTGGTAGTTAGGGGAAGGACCATAGCTCAGGGGTAGAGCATCTGTCTTGCATGCAGAAGATCCCAGACTCAATCCTCAGCCTAGCCAGGTAAGGCTAGGAGAGATCCCTGTCTGAAACCCACCCACCACTTCTGATAAACAGAACCAGGCCAGGAATGTCACCAGGGAATCACCAAGCATGTGCCATAGGCCTACAGAGTGCTTGCATCATTATCAGGGCCTGGCTGTTCTTTGTATTCCCACTGAACAGCAGGGACATAAAGAGGAGCCACACTCTGATGACACTTGGCTGAGTGTCAGGCCTAATGAGCACAGTAGCTCATCCCCAGTAGGTCTTGCCCCATGAATCAGTTGCCAAGACTGAAAGTCCCCACCTCTCCACAGCTGTCTAAGTCCCCTCCTCTCCAGGGTTTTCCCCAAGCAATCGGAGACTGTGCCTGCCTGAAGCCAACCTCTCCTCCACCTTTTTTTATGCCTCTTCTGGTTCTGGGAGACAAGTGGGGAGGGAAGCTTGTCACATCAGGAGGGGGAGACACCCATGACTCTTCACCAGCCTGACCCACCTCTGCCTCTTGGCCTCCCTACTCCCCTGCTTCAACTTCTGCCACAGACACTCCCAGCTCACTAAGCCCTGTTACCCCCTTCAGCTTCTGACAACCCCTCTTCGCAGTCTTTCCCCTCCTTTCTCTCTGACCACTCATTGTTGTCCTACCACCAATCCCCTGCCTCTGAGCCTTCTTCCCTTGGTGGTTCCCCAGCTGGTTCCTCCCACCATTCCTTTGTGTCCAACCAGTCCATGACATCATGGGACACAAAGAGGAGTAAGACTTTACTGCCTTCATCTCCTGTCCCTCTGGCATAAACACTGCTCTCAGCAGTGGAGCGGGGGATGTCAGGGCAGGCCTTTGTCTCCTAAGGCAAAATTTGTAGATCTGGTACTGTATTTATTTATTTCATAAAATTTATATACCACTTGATTGAAAAAAAAAAGCAAAACGAAACATCAAGCAGTTTACCAAAAGAACGAAACAATATAACTACTGGTATTTTAAACATTTGAATAATCATTCAAATCAGTGATAAGCGAAAACTGATATTTGGAATTCATTTCTATAAACACTGTAAAATAACAATCTTGTAATATTTATAAGTTCTGTTTTTGTTTTGTATTGTATATGGGTGTCATTTCTTCCCCTCTTTTTCTTTTTCTCTGCCCCCCTTTTTCATGTCTTATTTTACCCTGTGCACTTACAATTATATACACATTACTTTTTATCTTTCATTAAAGAATGTATACACACACACACACACACACACACACACGTAAACAGTCTCCATGTCTGGTTAGGCTCGTCTCAACAAAAATGTTATGATGTGCCATGCATATTTTCTTTTGATTTCCTTTGATATTGTTGCTATTATTACAACTTTCACAAACTGAAATGAACCAGCCATTTGCAACTCATTTTATAAACTGGTCATAACCCTCTTGCCCACTGGGGCAAATTCGGGGCCTTGCTTCCAGTTCTGAACCAACGTTCTTCAAGAGGTGCATGAAGAGAAGACATTCATGGTGAGCAGAATAAATTGAACAAATTGCCCAGGGATAAGATCTTAAGACTCTCATGACTGGGGAAAGCTGCCCATGAGAGCTGACTCTGAGGAGAGACTTCTACTCCATCTCATCCCTCCTCCACACACTCTCTCCTCAGTGCCTTTATGGTTCTGATTGTCTATATTAAAAAAGAAAAAAGAAACAGCCAAGCAATGGAACAATACTACCCTCTCAACATTTAAAAGCCCACCTCCAAAAATAAAAGGTCCTGGGAAAAAATACCTCAATTTCAAGCTCATAGATTACTTTGGCTCCCAGAGGAAAGAGAAGCAATTTACTGGCTGCTGGTCTTACCAAGGAAAAGGTTAGAAGATTAAGAGACCAACCGCTGTTTGGATAAGTGGTTGGTAATTGCACATGCTGGCAATTATTACTGTACCTCTCCCTCTTACCTTTTTCTTCCCTCTCGTGCCATCAGGGTTGAGCCGAAATGTCCCCGAATTCACAGTCCTCTTTGGACCTATTTTCTTGATGTCGTAGGCCAGCTCGTCAGCAAGGGCCTTGCAAGCTGGGGTGGGAAACAGAAACACACATACAAAAAGGACACATCACTACCACTGCGGAAACCGCAGCAGTAAAAATACAGCATGCACATTTTTGCAGTGGAACAGGGCCTATTCAAACAGAAGTTTCCTGTTCTTGCTCATCTATCCTAGACAGTTCCTTCTCTTCCTTATCCTTTAATCAGCTCCTTCTCTTTGAGACTTGATCTTCTAGCTAGCCTCGTCTGTGTACCTGTCTCGGGCCCCTCTGATGTTTGTGGGCTGCCCTGGAGCTTGAGTCCAGCTGTATCTGGACTATGTACTCACCTCTGGCCCTTCTAACTGGATGGTGGCTTGCAAACCTGATCCTGGATAGCTCTAACAGTGACCACCTATTTGTGTCCTACTCGGGGTTTGTTGCATGTCTGGCACCCTGAAAGGAGGGAGGTTGTCAAGTAAACAGCCATATAATACAAGCGCGATTGTCTGCATTTGCCTTGATAAACCACAAGCCGTGTAGGCACCCACTATTGCAATCAGACCTTCTGAAAATTATCACATTATGCCAGCCTTGCTCAAATGTTAGGAATAGAAACCTCTCTGCTAGAATTGAACTTCTTTGCCTTCTTAAGGAGAGATTTACAGGCATGTCCAAAGTCCGTTTTGGGGGCCTAATCCGGCCCGCTGGTCGGTTTAATCTGGCCCCTGCAGCAGTTTATTTCCTGGGGTAAAATCCTAAAAAAAAACTTTTAGCAACTTCAATCCTAAAAGAAGCTCAACAACTCCAACCCCCCAAAAAGCTGAACAACTTTGGAGTAAAATCATAACAAAAAGCTCAACAACTTTGGTCGGTCCCCCACGGCCCTTCACTTCATCAAATCTGGCCCTCTTTGAAAAAAGTTTGGACACAACCATCACTCAGCTATGTGTGCACGACCACACCCAAATCTAGACCTAGAGGGCATAGTAATGGAGAAACCAGAAGCTATAGATCAAGTATGGGGTTAAGGGGGGAGGTTGACCTCTGTGAACCTCCAGATGTTGTTGGATGCTGCATCAGCCCCAGCCAGCATGACCAATGGTCAGGGAGGATGAGAATTGCAGACCAACCGCATCTGGTTCCAGCCAAATCTACATTCCAGCAATAGGTAGGCAGAGAGATAAGTACAGAGAAGACAAGAGCAGAAGGCCAAACCCCTATTATTTACTCTGCATGAAAACAGGGACCTTCTCTTGCTTTAGTGTAGAATGTCCCTATTTTCATGCGGAATGTTGGAGTGCATGTGTGAGGCCTGTCCAATCACAGACTTCGTGCAGCCTACCAATCGCGGAGGCAGATGTCGCACATTACTCCCCCTTGTGTCCTGTCTCCACTGCTGGAGGCAGCATGCCTTTGAAGACCAGCTGCTTGGGAATCCCAAGTGGGGAGAATGCTACTGTTCCACTTCAGCCCTGCTTTTGGGCTTCCCATGGGCATCTGTGAGAACAGGCTGCTGGACTGGATGGGCGGTTAGCCTGATCCAGCAGGGCTCATGTGTAACTGAACAGGGCCCCGAATGCCTAAAACCACACATAGTTCACCAATCTAAATTCTGCCTTCACGGGGAGCACTGAGGATTGAAGTTTGGGGCTTGGGGGTAGGGCTCTAACAGAGAATTCTCAACACCTCATCATGCTGCAAGTCCCAAGTTTATTTGGGGGCAGAACTGTTAAAATGATTCATTAACCAATGATGGTTGTGTAGAAATACAAGGCTGTAGTTCAATCCATGGCATCTCCAGGCAGAGCCGGGGGAAAGGCTTTTGGCTGAAATGCCAAAGAGCCATTGCCAGTGGTGTGGAGACAATGTTGACTGCGTGGACCAGTGGTTTGATTCAGTCTAAGACAGATTCCTATTTCAGACCCTCCAAGTGCCCCTATTTTCCAGGGACAGTCCTAGATTTAAAGAAACCATCCCAGTTTCTGATTTGATCCTGAAATGTCCTACTTTTCCTTAGAATATCTCAATTTTCATTGGAGAAATGTTGAAGGGTATGGAGTTATCTGACCTGACCCCAAGCCACTTGAAGGCAGCCCTGTAGAGCAGGGGTCAGCAAACTTTTCAGGGGGCCAGTCCACTGCCCCTCAGACCTTGTGGAGGGCCGGACTATATTTTGAAAATAGAAAAGAAAAGAAAGAACAAATTCCTATGCCCCACAAATAACCCAGAGATGAATTTTAAATAAAAGGACACATTCTACTGATGTAAAAACAGCAGGCAGGCCCCACAAATAACTCAGAGATGCATTTTAAATAAAAGGACGCATTCTACTCATGTAAAAACATGCTGAGTCCTGGACCGTCCACGGGCCAGATTTAGAAGGCGATTGGGCTGGATCTGGCCCCTACGCCTTAGTTTGAATGCCCATGCTGTAGATGGAGGTTGTTTTTTTTTTTTTAAGTTTAATGTTTTTATATATGCTGGAAGCTTCCCAGAGTGGCTGGGGCAACACAGTCAGATGGGTGGGGTATAAATAATAAAACTCTTATGGACTACGACATCCCTATTTTCATCAGAGAATTGTTGGAGGGTATGCTATGTCCTTATGTTTGATACATTCCTAGAATATCTCCCCAGTTTTGACTGAACTGAATTAGCTACGGACCCAGGTGGCGCTGTGGGTTAAACCACTAAGCCTAGGGCTTGCTGATCAGAAGGTCGGTGGTTTGAATCCCTGTGACGGGGTGAGCTCCCGTTGCTCGGTCCCAGCTCCTGCCAACCTAGCAGTTCGAAAGCACGTCAAAATGCAAGTAGATAAATAGGAACCGCTATAGCGGGAAGGTAAACGGTGTTTCCATGTGCTGCTCTGGTTTGCCAGAAACGGCTTTGTCATGCTGGCCACATGACCTGGAAGCTATACACCGGCTCCCTTGGCCAATAATGTGAGATGAGTGCGCAACCCCAGAGTTGGTCACGACTGGACTTAATGGTCAGGGGTCCCTTTACCCCTTTACCTTTACCTAGTTTCCAGGCACAACTGAAGGCTTCTTTTATTTAATTTTACTTTGCGAAGCTCTTAACATGATCTGCCTCCAAGTTCCCCAGTCAGAGGCACCATCCCAGCAATGACCAGGTGTTGGAGATAAACAATAGTGAACGACCATCTTTCTCTCTCACTTGCCAGCAATATTAAAAATTCACTTTTTAGACACAGAACATATATCCAGAGTTTTCTGGAAAAATTATGGGGGCAAGAAATATATCCCTCTGTATGTGTCTCTGTGTGTTTTAAAGACATAAAAAGGAGGAATGAAATTCTCACAAAACAAGATACCTCTGCCAGCTGTGGCTGTATGAGAAATACAATATCGTGGGGGTTGCCAGCAAGCTGCGGACTCACAGGTGTTAAGGATGTTAAGGAGTATGGACTCTCTTCATCATTTGTCATCCCCGTTTAAACAAAAGCCTAATGCAGAAGTTAGAATTAAGAAGCGAAAGAAGCACCGCCAGGCATGCAAACCGGGCTTTATGGCCAATTCTGCCCATGAAATAGCACACCGAGGCACCGAATCCAGTGTTTGGATCAGCCAAAACATTTATTTTTACAGCTCCCAGGGCTATGCTGGAAAAGATTCAGCTGCATCCAGAGGAAGGGTGGATAATTCCATTGTGGAATGGTGCACTCCATAATTCCTTTAAATGCATGGTCTTTAACATCTCCCTCCCCGCAACAAATAATCCTTCAAAATTGGGGTCTCTTCCACTCCAAGCCTCAGTACAGAGGTGGTGCATCTTTTCCCAGGCTATTCCATCATGTATTTGCATATCATAAAAAAACATGCCAGTAGAATGCACTGGGGGGGGGAGGAGGGGGATGAAATATTAAGAGAGTTGTTTACATGGAAAGTGCATTCCAAAGTATATGCATACACACACAGAGAGAGAATAACATTTTGTCACTATAAACCAGGCATCCCCAAACTTCGGCCCTCCAGATGCTTTGGACTACAATTCCCATCTTCCCTGACCATTGGTCCTGCTAGCTAGGGATCATGGGAGTTGTAGGCCAAAACATCTGGAGGGCCGCAGTTTGGGGATGCCTGCTATAAACTATTAATATATAGCTGGGCCTGGGTGCCTCCATAGTACCTCCTCCTGAGAATAATTCTTGGAAAGAAGCTATGAGCATGAGAATAGTCTCACACGCAGCATCTGAAAAGTCTACAGCACAGATGACAACAGCAATTTCATTGAGAGAAGCCAACTTTTTAACGCTGCTTATGCCTGTGATGGCAGCACCTGGGGACCTTGTGTGCTGTGAGCTGGTTGGGCTGAATGCAGAGGCAGATCAAAAGTCCCACTCACAATTTATTCGTAAATGTGTTTGTTTGCTTTAAAAAAAGTTATTTACAATTTATTTGCCCCGCCTGCTTCTTCTGGTTTCAGGGCCAAAGAAGACAGGACAGGGGACAGCTGGGATTCTGTCTCCCATGGCTTGTGAAGTCTTTTTTTTAATGCAAAGCAGCTGGGGGAAGCAAGTACCGGTAACTTCAGGGAAGTAGCACAGCAGACGTGGTTTTTAATCCACTAGCACCCAAAGGTGCTGTTTGTCCCATGGAGGTGATGGTCAGCCACAGATGGTTGGATCAATCGATTTCTGGTTTTTCTCAAGTTTCTCATTTTTCCAGTCTTCAGTTCTATTCTCCACATTCCCACATCACATCACATCACATCACTTTTTCTTTTTAAAAAACCTCATGAAAATCAACATTTCAAAAATAAAAGTAATAGAGAAACTTTTGGTAATAGGTAATATAATGCAGTGGAAAAGGTTTGGGTAAAAATGCTGTGGTGGTGAGGGTGGGAGTCAACTTATGAAGCAATGTACTGTGGTACCTCGACTTACAAACGACTCACAACCAAATTTTTCGACTTACGAATGGGGCAAATGGCCGCACGCTTACGAATTTCTCGACATCCAAACGGAAACCGCGGTGGTTTTAGATAGGGTTTTTCCGACTTACGAATTTTTAGATGGGGTTGCTTCAACTTATGAATTTTTCCGTTTTCAATGCATTCCTATGGGAAATCACGTTTCCAATGGCGCTTTTCGACTTACGAATTTTTCGACCTACAAAGGTGCCTTCAGAACGGATTAAATTCGTAAGTCGAGGCACCACTGTATTTGATTTGAAGGTTATTGTGAAAATGTTTGAAAAAAGTAATAAAAACTTATATATATGCAAAAGAAAAAGAAAGAAAGAAAACCAGCATTTCGGTGTGAATTTCTCCCAATATACACTTTTTAAATGCAACTGTGCCTACTATAAACATTTTCACAAAGCAATTTCACGTAACATAAAACATTTCTGTATGCTATTTTCAGTAATATATGAATTCATATGTTGGACGCTACCCAAGCATTAAGCATTTTTGTACACCTTTCTTGTGAATGTCTCCCGGCTGCTTCCTCCTTGTTCTCCTTAGCTCAGAACTTTCAGACCTGATCTACCCATCACACAGAACGAGACAGTAGAATGGAATGGCCGAAATTCCAGCTTGTACCACTTTAGACCAGGCTGTACCGTTTCATGTCTTTGAATGGCTCCCCATGTGAAAAAGAAATTCCTGCAGGTTGCAAACTAGCCTTTTGCAGAGGAAGGTTTGGTGTAGCCTCTTGTGATGTGCTAGTGGAGGCTTGAAACTTGGAGCCCTAGTGTGTGTCAGAGATCAAGCCTGCAGTGGGACCTGACCCTTGGGAAAGCCAACCTGTACACCACCCCCACCTCTGGCCAGAGGAGGGAACTACATGGTGACCAACTGGACCAGCACATAAGCCTTCTCCCCCCCCCCCCCGCCCAACAGTAGGCTAAAGTGAGTCCAGTGACACAAGTGGAACAGGTTAGTGGTAGAGCATCTGCTTTGCATGCAAATGTTTCCGGGTTCGATCCCTGGCATCTCCAGGCAGGGCTAGGAAAGATCCTGGAGAGCCACAGCCAGTAAATGTAGACCAGGGATGGAGTACCTATGGCCCTTCAAATGCTGCTGGACTCCAGCTCCCATCACTCCTGGGCAGCAGGGCCAATGCTCTGGGAGGATGGGGATTGTAGATGCTCACAGGCCCCTGATATAGACAACAGGACCCTTGATGGACCAATGGTCTGACTCAGTACAAGTTACAAAGCACACAGCTTCCTACATGACACTCCATGAGCCATTCAAAAACTAGATTGCCACCAGCCTTTTCTTTTCTTTTTTCACCAACACTGCTTCTGTGGTCCTTGACTGCTGTTTGGTCTGCAGACATGGGCTGACCATGCTTATATCTTGGCAGCATGAAATACTTCAGCTGCTGATCACTGTAGATCAGGCATCCCCAAACTTTGGCCCTCCAGATGTTTTGGACTACAATTCCCATCATCCCTGACCACTGGTCCTGTTAGCTAGGGATCATGGGAGTTGTAGGCCAAAACATCTGGAGGGCCACAGTTTGGGGATGCCTGTTGTAGATGGTTGCCATATCCATCTGTCTCAAGAGACAATGGAGTGCTCCTCTAGGGGTGAAGTCAAACCTCTGTGTTAGCAGCACCGAGGTGACTTCCCTGGGGCAAAAGCGTGGGCAATGTGTCTGGAGGTCCTGGGCTGCCCAGATGACAAGACCCCTCTCTCGGCCTTGCTGGTGTGGTCCAAAGGAGAGCAGAGCTATATGTTTGGCACCAGCTTGGCCGCAGGAGTTGCCAGAAGGAGGCAGGGGAGACATCCCTAGCCCTAACCTGGAGATGTTAGGGATTGAACCCAGGACCTTCTGCATGCAAAGCAGATGCTCTGCTGTTGAACTGCTCAGCAAAACTGGACCCAAGACTCTTGGGATGCAGGTTTAAGATGCAGCTAGGCTCTCCTCAAGCAGCTCTCCCCAATCTGATCCTTGACCAATGTTGTTGGGTGACAGCTCCCATTGCCTCTGACCATTGACTATGTTAGGTAGGGCTGATGGAAACTGCAGCCCAAAATATCTGGTGGGCATCAGGTTGGGGAAGGCTGTCCTAAAAGCTTAGTGAAACACTTCAGCATCTTTGCAAATAAATAGCACCCAAAGCAAATATATTAAACTGAGCAGTTCTACCTTATGGTGAAGGTGCTATGGGGAGGGGGCGGTCCTTTCCTGGAGGGGAGGGGAGGATTTTGTTTCCTGTCTAGTTAGAGATTTGGCACCTTTCAAAGGGGAATACCATCTGTTCCAATACAAACACCCTTTCCCCCCTTCACAGAAGAAACTGATTTCCCAATAAAGTGTCAAAAGATAACAAAGTCTGTTACAACTAAGCTCATCTGTTTAGTGCCTGGGGGGAGCCCTTGGCTGATCAGGCATTGGCTGTTCCTGCAAGGAAGGGCCCCTGTTTAGTCAGCTAATCACAATTTGCTACAAGTCAGAGCTGCTATTGGCTGCCTGGCTCTCATTTATACAGAAATGCTATAGGAGTTCAAAACAAAAGTGGTTTACAAATGCTTGACTTTTTTTTGTGTGTGTGCCCTGGAAGTTATACCTGTTTTATCCCACAAACATGGGAGTCTAGGATATGGAACCTGCAGTCCTCCATATGCTGTTGGACTCCAACTCCCATCAGCCCCAGCCAGCATGGCCAAGGCTCAAGGACGGTGGATGATGGGAGTTGTAGTCCAACAACATCTGGGCAACCACAGGTTCTTCACCTTGATACAAGCTCTGTATCTTCTTTTAAAAAGGGTTAACTCCTCACATACATAGCTGCCGTCAGACAAAGTAACTCGACCCTAAAAAGCTCTCTACCAAGAGCTCCACACAATTCTCACTAAAAACTTCTCAGCTGTTGCCAAGAAAGGTGGCTCCACCTCCTTCGCAGCTCTCCAGCGATGAAACAGCTTGCTAGGTTCATGCTTTCAAGATGCATTAGCTGTTCTAATGAACTCAGAGAGCTGTGTGTATTTTTGTCTTTAAATGCACACACATTCTTGCAGCTAGGAGCCGCAGGAAAACCATATGGCTGAAACATTTCTGACAAATTAAGATCAAGTTTATGTTCAGTCAGGATTTATTTATACTTGATGTTAATTAGGATATGGACTGCTGCTGTGGGTGGTGGAACTACCAAGAGATCCTCTCCTGCCAACCTTAAGGGGGTCGGCAGGGAAGGATATTACAGCCTTGCACCAACATTAAGAAGAGTTTGCTGGATCAGGCCAATGGGCCACCTGAACCAGCATCTTGTTCCCACAGTGGTCAACCACATCCTTGTGGGAAACCTGCAAGCAGGGCCAGAGCACTGGTCAGTTCAGAGATTTTACTTCCTCTGACCGCTGAGGCAGAGCAGAACCATCATTGGCAGCGACAACTGATAGCCTTATCCTCCATAGATTTGTCCAGTCCTCTTTTAAAGCCATCCAAGTTGGTAGCCCTCAGTGCCTCCAGTGGCAGTGAGTTCCACAGTTTAACTACGCGCTGCATGAAGCACTTACTTTCTTTAATGATGTTCACTTGCTCCAGCAGCCCTCTGAACACCACCTTAAAGGTTGCTTCTCCTTCCACTCCTGCTGGAAGGAACACAGGGCAAGCTGACCAGAATAAAAGAGCTGGGCACTGCGTTGCTCAGTAGCAGTGGAGGTTGGTCTGTTAGAGTGAATGGGGCTGTGCCCAGCCCACATCAATCTGTCCCCAGCCAGCCTTCAGTGGCAACACCAGCCTTTCCTAGTGACAAGTGGTTCAGAGGGTGGTCCTGGCAGTCAGCATCCTGTATCTTATTGTCCTGGTGTTGCCCTTCTGGAGCTCAGCAGGAAACAGGAAAGAAGATGGGGCCAAGACACTCAATCTCAGGGTTTGGGGTTCAAGTCCTGCAGAACTCTGTGCTTTGGGTCTGCTGCCACTGTCGCCTTTGAGGCCTGGGTGGTGAAGGGGAAGAGTTGAGAATCAAGGCTGTGCTCAGATGAGACACTGGGGTGTTCAGGCATAGCATCCATGCGCAGAGTCCTTCCAGGCTACCTTGAGATGTTGGCTGGTTCTTGGAGGTCAGCCTTTGTCAACCATGTAGGAGCAAACTCCTAGGGGCCAAGGGGTCTTCACCCCCACAACAAAATACTTGAGGGGGACGAGGGCCCCCCAGTGTTGATGGGCATTGCCATTCAAATGGTGTATGAGCACCACATTATGATCAATTATGCAGGGTGGGGCTTACTTGGGCCCCCAAATATTTTAGTCAAGTTGGCACTCCTAGTCAACCAGGTGCCCTTTGGACATTTTGGACTACAGCTCCCATCAGCCCCAGCCAGCACGGGATGGGAACTGTAGTTCTTGGAGGGTACCAAGCTGGAGAAGGCTGTTCTGGGCCCTCCAGTTGTGTCAAATGTCTCTGTGGGGTCCCATATCACTGCCTCCAAAGAAAAACTGCTCAGGGTCTGAGATGGACAGGATCCTGGCACAGACTGGGGCCCATCAGTGGTGCTTGATGCAGAACTGGGACTGTGTTTCTGGTACTCCCTTGCACCTACAGCAGAGGGCGCTCTGCATGTTTCTTTTGCCCCACTGCCTCAGTGCCCCCAGAAGACAGATGAGTCCCATTCCGTCTGAACGCTTGTTCCAGTCCTCCTCTAAAATTAATTAAGTCCGGAGATCAGGCGGCCGGGAAGGGCTGATGAAGCTGTGAAATTTTCAGTTGAAACCATCTTTCAACTCCTGCCAAGGCCTTGTGTGGGAGCTGGAAATGATTTAGAAAGGTTGAGAGGAGGCCAAACAGCCAGTAATTGAATAATCCAGCCCAGATAGGAAACCAAAGCAGAAGCAAAGGGGGCTTCTGTATCCTGACAAGTTAGCACTGGTTCAGAAGCCTGGAAATAAATACTAAAATAACAGGGTTATTCCTCAAGACAGAATGAGCACGTCTCTCAGTTGTCATCCTGAATGGAAGATAATTGCCTGGATGCCTGACTCACTCCCAGGACCAAATATGCAGCGTGTAACCTGCTGTCACACATTTCTTCACTGGCCAGCAATTCCTTTGATAAATAAAGCAGTTGCCTTGAATTTGCCAAAGCAAATATCCACACAAAGGCATCATATTGCAAATGCAAATTCCGGAGGTACCTGGTGATGCAGCAAAGAGGCACACACGGAGCCGGGGCGGGGGGGGGGCGGGGGGCAGAGCTCCAAGACTTTTGCTCCCGAAACCCACAACCAGTAAGCTGAGAACAAACCTTAGCTGCACATTGCATTTTCTTGGCAGTGAAAACCCCGCAATCCCTTTTTTCGGGCATAATGCTAAGCCAGGATTCGGTGTTTTCATCCCTCCAGACTGGAAAGACGCAATCACAACAAATCATTACCTGTGATTTACTGCAGGGCTGAGGCACAGAAAGGTAAGGCTTTTTCGGCTGGTGGGTGGGTCACATGGTACAAGTCACATGGTTCAAGTCCCCATTTGAGTCTTCTTTTGCAACCCTGCAGTGGCGGACTTTGGGCTTTCAAATACCAGTGGCACCCTATGCGACACCAAAATTCAGCAATCCCCCTCCTCTCGCCTTCTTTTCTGCATTATTGTTGAGGTGCCCTCTTGGCTCAGTTCCCCTAAATCTGCTGCTGAGCCTGGCTTAAATTCCAGCTACAGTGCCAAAGATTCCTGCCCCACTTTGGACAGGGATCAGCTCTGCTTGGGCAGGGATTGGGCCCACTCAGCTCTGATCAGGAACTTCCAAGCAGAACCATTATAATTTTTTAATAATAAAAAGTTTATTATTTACAGTATATGCTGCCCATCTTGACTGGGTTGCCCCAGCCGTTCTGGGCAGTTCCCAACAAAATATTAAGAACACAATAAAATTCCCAGCGGGGCTTTGCATTATTCGATCCATTATTTTATTTATTAAATTTGTATACTTCCTTTCGTTCGAAGATCACAGGGTAGTTCACAACATTTAAAGGGCAGCAGGCACAAATCCCACTTGCGGAAGAGCAATCAGGAACACCATTGTTCCCTTGCAGCCACAGCTTTACCTGCCCCACACTTGCCATCAGGTGGGGGCAGGGGTGCCAACTTGAATAAAATATGGGGGGTTCAGGTAAGCCCTACCCCGCATAATCTATCACAAACCATTTGAACGGCAATGCTTATTTAATTTTTTTTGGGGGGCGGCCCCTCAAATATTTTATTGGGGGGCGAAGGGACCTCAGCTCCTAGGAATTGGCTCCTATGGGTGGGAGTCAGGTGGTTGTGGCTGTGGTGGGGGGTGGGGTGGGAATGGCCTGGCAGGCCAATATTTGGCCACAAGCTGGAGGCTCCCTTCTGTGAAGTGTGAACAAGGCCAGAAAGCCTTGAGGAGGTGTTGAACCTTAAATCTCCCTAGGCCCCAGGCCTGATATTTCAGCCACTACCCCACAAGCTACTTTTAATAGCCCTAAATGGCCTCGGTCCAGTATACCTGAAGGAGCGTCTCCACCTCCATCATTCTGCCCGGACACTGAGGTCCAACACCGAGGGCCTTCTGGCGGTTCCCTCATTGCGAGAAGCCAAGTTACAGGGAACCATGCAGAGCGCCTTCTCGGTGGTGGCACCCGCCCTGTGGAACGCCCTCCCACCAGATGTAAAAGAGAAAAACAACTACCAGACTTTTAGAAGACATCTGAAGGCAGCCCTGTTCAGGGAGGCTTTTAATGTTTAATAGATTATTGTGTTTTATTTTTCTGTTGGAAGCCACCCAGAGTGGCTGGGGAAACCCAGCCAGATGGGTGGGGTATAAATAATAAATTATTATTATTATTATTATTATTATTATTATTATTATTATTATTATTATTATCCACCTTTCCCTATTGGAATCGTCATTAGGTAGCTGAGGTGGGGTTTTTTGGTTTTTTTAAAGGAAGGTCACATCCTTCAGTGCTTTTCAGGGCTCTGCAGAACTCTGTGATTCCAAAATGGCAAACCGATGGTCCAACATATAAAACTCGGCACCAGCGGCAACACAGTACAGACGTTCACACATACACTGCAGATCCTCAGCCCTGAAACATCATCTTTTACAGAGAGATTATACCTGATTCACAGTGCAATCCTAGACACAGTTCAGTTGGTGGGTGTATGATTGCATCCCCAGTGTTTCTCATCACCTGCAACCAAATTCTATCCCTATATCACAGATGCTGGTTGCCCACCTTAATATTGGAGAGGCTATTAATTTC
Organism: Zootoca vivipara; assembly: GCF_965207765.1. NCBI lineage: Eukaryota > Metazoa > Chordata > Lepidosauria > Squamata > Lacertidae > Zootoca > Zootoca vivipara. The sequence continues at coordinate 47,308,754 of NC_142594.1, read as the reverse complement.
ACCTTTCTCGTTCTTTCCTGGACTGGATCCAGCCATTCCTATCTGGAACGCCTAACAACTGCCTTCCAATGCGCAGCATCCCCAAGGGGAGGCTTGACTGTCATTATGGATATTTCCCTGCCATGTTGCCGTGTGCAGACAGTGTTGGGCACCTTCTAGGAAGCACTTGCAGACTCCGCAACTGGCTACCATCCCCTTGCATGAACTGAAAGTGAATGCGCAGAACTGGCTGTAACCTGCAGACCTTTCACTCCAGATGAACGCAGGTGCCGTGGCAAAGGAATCAGCTGGAGAGGGTTCCTGGAGGGGCATTTTGGCTCCACTGCTTCACGGCACACTGCTCCACCCTGTGTGTTCCTTGGCTGGTCTTTTTTTATATATAGAGTTTTTATTGGTTTTTCGATATATACATCCTTTATGAAATCTCTCTCTAGCAATTTTCCATTTCCCCCTGCCCCCATCCCCTGGACTTTCCTCGTACTTCCACTTGGTTTTACTTTCAATTTATTCATCCTGCCTATTATTTCCCCAATTAATTCTTAATACATTTACATCTATTTATTTATTTATTTATTATTAATATTAATATTAATATATACATTTGTGAATGTTTACTCAAACCCTGCCAATGAGTCCAACTCTTCATGTTGTCACTTCATATATATTGTTAATGGTTCCCATTTTCTTTTAAAGTCTTTGTTGTCTCTTTCTGTTAATTTTGCTAATTCTGCAAATTCCATGAGTTTCTCTTGCCATTGGGGTTTCTTCTGTCTTCCAAGCTTGTGCTAGTATAATTCTTGCCACTGCTGTTGCATACATAAATAATTTCCAGTTGTCTTTTCTTATTTCTTGTTCTATAATCCCTAGGAGGAATGCTTCTGGTTTCTTAACATAAGTCTTTCAAACATTTTTTTCAATTCATTATATATCATTTCCCAATAATTTCTGACCTTTTTGCATTCCCACCAGATATGACAAAATGTACCATCTTTTTCTTTACATCTCCAACAAGTTTTTGATCCCGTCTTATACATTTTAGCCACTTTCTCTGGGGTAATGTACCATCTATACATCATTTTCATATAATTCTCTTTCAATAAAATACAGTCTGTAAATTTTAAATTCGCCTTCCACATCCTTTCCCAATCTTCAAATTGTATATTATGACCTAAATCTTGAGCCTACTTCCTTGGCTGGTCTTAAGCACTTTTGTTGCTGCTCAGCACTGAATACTCCTCTTGGTGGAACATTTTTAGGCTAAGGAAAAAGTTGGATCAATTCTATGCCGTGGCATTTGTCAATAAATCAGTGGGATGCCCAGCTTCATTAGGCAGCCTTGCAGGCTGATATCTGACATGCAAAGCAGGGCTGTTAACAATATGATTACACAGAACCAGAGCCCTCTTGTTGAGCTCCACAAGGCGGAAATCTGCCTAGTCTGGAATCTGTAAAGGTTTTACCAACCATAGCCAATCCCAAGTCATCTGAATTAAAGCAACTTGGGTCTCGTGCAAATTAACCATTATACCATGGAGAAGGCACCCAAGCCTGCAATGAGGGGATGTGGCTATGGGGTAAAATAGCAGTGGGGACCCTCTGGCCCATGGGGGCCTAAGTAGGCCTAGTAGGGGTCCTAATTTGGCCCACATGCCTGTTTTCCCCAAACCAGGTCCACCTGTCTTTCCCCCGACATCTTTCATGACTTCAGGTGTGGACAGGTAAACAAACAAGTGGGAGCTTGAAGATGGTTCCTTGGCAAGCAGGGCTCCCTCTCACCTGATTGCCATGGACACAGAGCCCCACTTGGAACAGCACCACAGGATCCTGCCAGGATCTGTCAGAGGGTAAAGAGAAATGGGAGGAGATCTTACGTGCCTAGACTCCGTTGGCAGCTTAGGATGAAAACATAGACTTGAGGGTGGAGCCAGCAAGTGGGATTGTGATTCCTCCTTTCCCTATCCATGAAGTGTCTTTCCTCATGGAGGTTTCTGAACTGGAGGACTGAAACTGCCTTGGTCGCACTGGTTGGTGATCTCCAGCGGGCTAGAGACAAAGGTGAGAGCTGCTTCCTAGTCCTGCTGGATCTCTCAGCGGCTTTTGACACCATCGACCATAACCTTCTGAACCATCTAGAGGGGTTGGGAGCTGGGGGCACTGTTATACAGTGGTTCCGCTCCTTCCTCCTGGGCCGTGTTCAGAAAGTGGTGGTGGGGGATGAGTGTTCAGACCCCTGGACTCTCACTTGTGGGGCGCCTCAGGGTTCTTTCCTCTCCCCCATGCTTTTTAACATCTACATGCAGCCGCTGGGAGAGATCATCAGGGGGTTTGGGCTGGGTGTTCATCAGTATGCGGATGATACCCAGCTCTACCTCTCTTTCAAATCAGAACCAGTGAAGGCAGTGAAAGTCCTGTGTGAGTGCCTGGAGGCGGTTGGAGGATGGATGGCGGTTAACAGATAGAGATTGAATCCTGACGAGACAGAAGTACTGTTCGTGGGGGGCAGGAGGCGGGCAGGTGTGGAGGATTCCCTGGTCCTGAATGGGGTCACTGTGCCCCTGAAGGACCAGGTGCGCAGCCTGGGAGTCATTTTGGACTCACAGCTCTCCATGGAGGTGCAGGTCAATTCTGTGTCCAGGGCAGCTGTCTATCAACTCCATCTGGTATGCAGGCTGAGACCCTACCTGCCTGCAGACTGTCTAGCCAGAGTGGTGCATGCTTTAGTTATCTCCCGCTTGGACTACTGCAATGCGCTCTATGTGGGGCTACCTTTGAAGGTGACTCGGAAACTACAGCTAATCCAGAATGTGGCAGCTAGACTGGTGACTGGGAGCGGCCGCCGAGACCACATAACACCGGTCTTGAAAGATCTACATTGGCTCCCAGTACGTTTCCGAGCACAATTCAAAGTGTTGGTGCTGACCTTTAAAGCCCTAAATGGCCTCGGTCCAGTATAGCTGAAGGAGCGTCTCCACCTCCATCGTTCTGCCCGGACACTGAGGTCCAGCACCGAGGGCCTTCTGGCAGTTCCCTCGTTGCGAGAAGCCAAGTTGCAGGGAACTAGGCAGAGGGCCTTCTTGGTGGTGGCGCCTACCCTGTGGAACGCCCTCCCAACAGATGTCAAAAAGGAAAACAACTACCAGACTTTTAGAAGACATCTGAAGGCAGCCCTGTTCAGGGAGGCTTTTAATGTGTAATAGATTATTGTGTTTTATTCTTCTGTTGGAAGCCGCCCAGAGTGGCTGGGGAGACCTGGCCAGATGGGCGGGGTATAAATAATAATTTATTTATTTATTTATTATTATTATTATTATTATTCACGGGGTGGCACTGTTTTTTCTTTATTTTATTTCACTGAATGGATTGTTATTGATTGCTTTGGCCACACCCAACATTGGAAGATTGGCCATGTTTAAAAATGGCCCTCGGGCCAAAAGGGGTCATCCATCCCTATCCTAATGGGGAATTACATAGCAATGGAAAAGAACCAACTTGACACAACAATCTTTTCAAAAGCATTGCCTTCCATCCTTCCTTATGCATAGCAACAGATGGGAATTCTACAGCATTCCCTTCCCACCAGTTCCATCTGCAGAAAACCAGTGTGTGTGTCAAAAGGAGAGGGTTAAATTCCCGTGGGGTGGTGGCATAGGAAACACTGAAATACACTCCAGAGTAGAGTCCGGAAATTAACGGGAGAAAAAGGAGAAATGCTGCAACCTGCTTTCAACAACAGCAGGAAAACACCTCTGTTTCTTACGTAGATCTCATTCTGGGTGGGAGAACGATGGCTGCTACAGCTCTTGGTCCCTTTAAATCAATGCGCATCTGTAAGTCGCATCATTTGCCACCTTGTTTCCTTCTGCTACTTTTCAGGAAACACAAGGTGGTCTGTCTCTCAAAACTGCCGCGCTTGCATCACCCAAACAAGACTTTTGTCAAGGGATCCGGGGACTGACGAGTGGCGGCTTTTGCAGCCACCGACACTCATAAGGGAGGATTTATTTCAATATGTTGCTGCAACTACTTCGTGTCAGGTTATCCGTCTCAGGGGGGAACGCACGTTTCTTATAGCTCATTGTGCCATCTGTTAAAAGACACAACCACTTGTCTCTCTGCTCGGCGACCACAGATGGAGAGTTTTCCCCTCCTGCGTGCAACTGTCAATAGATGACAAAGCCTTGTTGTTTTGGAACCAGGAGGAATTGCAGAGGAGGACGAGAGGGCAACATGGGTGCTTCTGAATGGACCGACTCCCTGCATAGAGCTATTAGGTTATGCAGAATGCACTGTACCAGCCAGCAAGGAGAAGTTCTATAAGGATTTCAACATCTTTAAGCTGGTTTGATATTAAGAGCTGTTTACAACTGAAGTATCCAATAAATAAACACAGGGAACATTAACTGTGTTCAATGGCCCTGGCTCTCGGAGAAATAAATATAGGATTGCAGCCTAATTTGCGCAAATAAAAGGGTCAATATGAACGCATCACTTACTATTGGTTGTAGTATTAAATTTGCATGCTTTATTCATCGGCAATGCTTTCCTTATAACTACTAAGACCCAGGCTGGTCATGCAAAATAAATCCCAGGAACAGATCTACATATTCAGAGAACTCCTATGGTACAGTGTCCCAGCAACGGAGACATTGCAGATTTTGTGCATTTGCATTTTGTGGTTTTATATTTTGATTTTATTCTTTGAACTGCCCTGAGACCTCCCGGTATAGGGAGGTATGTAAATTCAAATAATAATAATAATAATAATAATAATAATAATAATAATAATGGTGTGTGATGCGCCTCCATGTGTGAATCAACTGCAAGGGCCACTCTTAAGGCATCTCTGCAGCATTGGTGGTGCTTCTCTGTGGGGCATCTCATGCCACTGCCCTGGAAATGCAACAGGGGATTACGTGGGAAGAGTAGGTGAGACGGCAGCAAAATAAACGACCAAATTCTGCACTCCTAAACAGGGTCTTTCTCATTATGTTGCTGGAGCAGTGGGAGAAGCAGCCACATGAAAACCAAAGGGTGGGACCCTGAACATGGAGTGGTATTCAGCATTTTACTCAGCTTTAACTAAGATTTACTCAGGCAAGACTCATTGAAATGAATGCACATTAGGTTCATTAATCTCAGTGGGTCTAATATGAGAAAAACTTAATTGAATACTGCCCATGGGGTTGCATCCAATTGAGAATGTAAGAAGAACTTGCTGGATTGGGCCAGTGGCCCATCTCGTCCAGCCTCCTTTTCTCACAGGGGCCAATCAGATTCCTGCAAGCAGGATTTGAGCACAAGATGTGCTGCGGTTTCCAGTAGCTGGTTTTCAGAAGCATGACCGCCTTGGACAGGCAGAGCCATCAACAAGACATACTCAGTGCAGACTATTCGAAATCAACAGAAGCATTATTTGTATTATGGCTTACCGGTATTTGATTTATGGGTCGTTTCCCATAAAGCAGCTCAGAGCACTGTCACAATACAATAAAACCAAATAGAAAACAATTGCACACATAAAAACAGTCAAAACAATGAAATATATAAAAACAATTTCAAATCCAATACGTCGTCATCGATTTAAATGAGCCTGCTGCAAGTCAGTTGGATCCAGCCCATCGTCTCCCATTATGCTGCTGGTCATGAGCTAATACGCAAAGGTGAGAGCTTTGGGGGATTAGCAGTAACTGACCTAATTCCAGGCAACCATGGCTCCTGCGATGCGCTAAGTCAATGAGGCACATGAGGAAATACCCAGCTGGGCTACTAACCTCCACAGAACAGCTCTGGGTCTCGCTGTCCTTTGGTGGTATCGCTGAACAGAACAAGCAGCAGCAGCGGCAGTGGCAGCAACAGCGTCACGGGAGACACAGCCATTCCCCACGCACCCAATCTGAGGGGATAGACAGGGCATTAGCAAAACACAAAAGTGCTTTTTGTAGGTGGCCATTTATAGCCTGGCACACTCAGATAGGGTTAAATAACAACCGTGGGTATTAGGGATGGGGAGAAATTTCAATGCCAGCCGATCTGATTTGCACTTTGCAAAACCACATGCAGACTAGAGTTCAAAATCCGCAACCTTCTGAATTTTGCGAAGCAGTTCTCCAACCAAATAATGTGTACATTAGGAGAAGGCTGATTTAGCGGAAGCCTATATAAATAAGTTGCAAATCTATACCCTTTTTAAACACAAAATGATCAAGGAGGTGGAGCAGATCCCCTATGGTTATAACGTTATAACTCACCTTTTTTTCAAATTAAAAAGTGAGTACTGTACTGGTGTTGTGGTAGTGAGTTCCATAGTTTAACTGCATGCTTCATTGTCCTAAATCTCCTACCATTCAGCTTCATTGAATGGCCCCAAGTTCTAATTTAGGCACATGGGGAGCTGCCTTATACAGAGTCAGACTATTGGTCCATCCAGCTCAGTAAAGACAACACGGTTTGACAGTGGCTTTCTAGGGTTTCAGACATCTCCTATCTGGAGATGTCAGGGGTTGGACTTGGGGCTTTCTGGGTGCAAGGCTGATACTCCCCCACTGAGCTCTGGCCCTTTCCCCACATGGTGCAAAATCTGACACACCTCTAGGGTATAAAAAGGAGAGTAGGCAAAGTCATGCACACAAGGTGTAGCGATGGCTGCCAGCTTGGATTGGAGAAATCCATGGAAGATAAGGCTATAGCAATGACTGCTAGGCATAATAGCTAGGGTCTGCCTCCATGGCAAGAGGCAGAATGCCTCTTTATACGAGTTGCTAGGAATCATAAATTGCACTCAGGCCCTGCTAATGGGCTTCCAAAAGGCACCTTGCTGGCAACTCAGGATTGTGGTTTGATCCAGTTGGCCTCTTCTAATAGTGCCATGTTCTTATCACAAATATTGAAATGGGTTTTCAAACCAGCTAGCTGTTGAGAAGTGCTCTTGTGCCAGATGAATTTCCAGGACATTATCCTTCTGCCACATGCTTTAACCACACTGCAAAAAAGTCTGCCCATCCTTCCGTATCACTATGCAATGTATTGTAAGATGCACCTGTAACAAGATGTGTTGTACATAATCGATCTGTCACGTTGCGATGATCTATTTCCCTCTGCCTGAGAGATTTCTCTGTATCAGTGCTGCGCTTCTGTTACAGCAACAAACACATCCTTATTTGATATTTAAATGCCCCCTGGACTGCACCTGGGACTTCTCCTTTTGCTGGAGAGAGCTAAGCACACCGTTTCAGCCTTGCCACGGCTTGTTTGAGCCTCAGTGCCAGAAACTGAATATTGGGCTAGGTAGGCTTTTGATCCAATCCAGCCGGGCCCTTCTTATGTTCTCATGTCGGGAGTTCTGAGTTGGATGTTCCTTACAACATCTATCAACAAGGACTTAAATCTAAGCTATCTTTTAAGCTTGAGAGCTGAGGTTGCTGCATCACACAGCAAAGCAATGTTTCCCCCCCCTGCTTAGCTCCATACAAGGAACCTGAGCTGTAGTGCAAAGGGATAATGGATTTGCAAAGGACCTGAATTATGTAGCAAACTGTTTTGCAAGCTCAGCTCTCGAACAGCTTTGATTAACATCTATATATATATAAAATCAAAACCAAAGGCAAAGTGGGAGGCATCAGAGCTGAAAACAGGAGATAAATGAGTTCAGTTCGGAATCTTTTGTGAAGTGTGAAAGTTGGCAGATCTGTATATTTTGCCCCCTATGGTGAGGGCAGAGAAAGCCACCCTGCACTGTTGTGTTATAAGACTTCAATAATGAAAAAGTTCCCTATCCCCCAGATGATCAAAATTAGTTCCTTTTAACTATTTGTAAAATGTTTTTGAATCCCATACATACAAATAAGCCCCATCCGCTCTTGGGGGCTTTCCTAACTGAGTCAGATTCAAACTCCAGGATACCTTGGCAGCTGTTCTCCCCTCCCCCTTCGAAATTTCATTGCAGGAACCAGTTTCTCTACTGTGTATAAACCAAAGAATAACAACTCTGCAAAGCCAATGAGACATGGGCCCATTTGTGGGGGGTGGGGTTGCCCGCATGCTGGCCTCAGCCAAGTTTCAAAACAGACAGATTGCTTCCTCAGCAGACAAGGAGCATTTCCCACCCAAACTAGCCAGCAATACTGTAATCTAGTGTCACCTGCTCCTTTACAGAGTCAGTAGTGTGGACATTGGGGGTCAGGGAACTCACCCTGCACCCAGAGGTTTATGATAACTACTGCTTCATCAGTTGCAGGTGCTCTTGGAGGAAAGTGATTATTGGGACCCATTCCAGACTGGATGCTGGTTCAGATTTGGGATGGAATCAACCTTGGATGCCCTAATGCAGGCATCCCCAAGCTGCGGCCCTCCAGATGTTTTGGCCTACAACTCCCATCATCCCTAGCTAAGAGGACCAGTGGTGAGGGATCATGGGAATTGTAGTCCAAAACATCTGGAGGGCCGAAGTTTGGGGATGCCTGCCCTAATGGATTACTTTTCTTGGGAGAGGGATAGGGGGAGTGCAACCCTGTTGATTCTGCTTAATCTCTCAACTGTTAGCAACTCTCCTCGTCCTTATAACCATGCCCTAAAGCCTTTCTTGTACAGTATGGAGTTCCAAGTTAGTAGTCCTGACTAGCAGCTCCAAAGTATCATTGTTCTAGTTATTTGGAACAAGTCCAAGCCACGCTTTAGCTTCAGCACCATTGGTTGAAAGACCTCAATGGACAGCTCCTTGTTCTCTTCTATAAAGAGACCTCAGCTGGTCTGTGCAGCCACCAGCAGAAACAGTTGGTTCTCTGTGTGGCCTTTCTCCTTTGAGGCCTTGCTCCTCATCCGGCTCCTGCACAGCAGTGAGTATAGTTTCACTCCCCTTCTGGGTCCCAGGTGGTTCATCACAGTTCACATTTTCCTTTGGAGAAGAATCCTTCTTCCCTGGATGGTGCTCACCTGCCTTTATCAGAGGTCCTGCTGCCTCCCTTCTCTGTACTATTTTAAAAGACTTAAATCAAAGTGGTGACTCTTCCACCAGGTCAATAACTGAAGAGGTCTCTCTTTGCCATGTAATAGCCAGCCTTTGGCAACTGGGTTCTGAAAGAATTCCACTGTTTCCTCTTGAGTTCTGATTGTGTTGACTGGATATGAACCATTGAATCAGGGAGTGGGAACCTGTGGCCCTGCAGATGCTGTTGGGCTTCAGCTTCCATCATCCCTGACCTTTAGCTCCGCTGGCAACCCCAACATCTGGAGGGCCACACCCCTTCATTGAACAGATCCACCTACCTCTCAGTGCACTAATACATTCCATGGTCAACACACAGACAAAAACACAACAGAACTGCATGTGTGGTGGATGAAGAACAACACATATTGATGAGCCACTTACTGAAAGTTTCTGCTTGACCTAACTTGAAAGTGTGTGGTGTGCTATGGGACCTCTTCGCTCACTCTGTAGCATGTGTGTGTGTGTACATGCAACACTTCCGCACGGCATAAACTAGCAGATGAATAGAGCCCTCATAGTGAACAGTATGGACCATGTTGGCGAGGGGGGGGGAGAGTAGGTATTAAACTTGGTCTAGGAAAATCCTTCCCATCTATTGACACTGTCAGGGCAGATAACAATGAGCACCCATTGAGGAAGGCAGTGGTGGCTGGTGCCCATTGAGACTGGTAGGGTGGAAGGCAAGGAAGACACAGGAGGTGGAGCCAGAGCCAATGACAGAGGGAGCCAACTAATTCTCATTGTATCCCCTTCCCTGCTGAGTTCTATAAGATCAACACTGAGATTAAAGAAGAGGACAATAATACTGGCTTCACCACCCCTTGGGTGCCTTGTAAGTAAGGAGGCAGGCAGGTGAGTTGGTGGGGTCCAACTTTAGTATATGCGCTGCTGAAGTGAGCACAGGTTGGTGGAGTCAAGCCCCATTCACCCTAATGGACCAGCCTCCACTGGAGAAAGGAGAGAGACATTGTGATCACATAGCACCCCACTTTTCACTCTGCATTATGCTTCTTTGTGCTGGGGCCACACATAATCTCATGTAAAAAGAGGTGGGAAATAAATGCTCGACATTGTGCACGCAGCCCTGCAAATTTAGATTAGATTTTTCAAAGGCTGGTAAACTATTCGAACATAGTTAGTAGAAAAGAAAAACTGGGATATTTTTTGCCTAGCTTTTCATACTTCAGTCCAGGGACTGATGAACTTTTTAACTTATACACAATTTGTATAAGCACCTTTGCAGAAGCACCTTTAAACTTTTTCTTATATAAAAAAAGCCCAAATGTTGCCTTGCCATTGAAATGCAAAACTAAGATACATTGGGGGGGGGGGGGGAGTTGCATTCTAGTTTGTAATGCCCCATGAAATCAAGTGCTATCATTTTTTGATCTTAGATTTCACTTAGTACTTCTGTAAATATATGTGTAATTGTTTCTTTCTGTTTAAAGAACTCAGGACAGTCCTAGGGGTTCAGACATTTTTTTAAAAAACTTTACCTTGTTTTTGAGAGGGAAAAGGAAGAGGAGCTGTTTTTTAAAATTAGCTATGGTACCTGGTAGCAGGATGCAGAATAAATTAGTGTTTTCTGTTGCTATGTCCCTTAGCAAATACAGCATAATTCAGGAACCTGAATATAGCTTCCCTCAAGGCTCTATGGAGTCATGCTGGCAGGAAATATCATTTTAAAATTAAATAAATGTTGTGAGGATGGGGGCAGAAGGAGAGCTTCGTTCTGGGCCAAAAGGCTAACAAACCTGCAGAGGTGCAAAAATACCCTAGAGTAAAAAGTCTCTACCCTATATTTCTAATCCAAACTGAACTGGACTGGACTTCATTGATCTCAAACGAAACAAAACCATTCTGAAGATAAGCCAAAAGCTCCTGTGTTTGATTCATAAAATATTATTCAGAGTCATCAGTTGGATTTTAAAATCTTACCTACTTTGCAAGATTTCAGCCTCCGTTCAACCCAAGCTGCAATATGTATGGCTGTAAGTTTCAGACTGGGTAACTTTTAAGAAGCTGATGTTCATCCAGAGATTTTTTTTTCCCCTCCTCCCTCTTCAGCACAAAGATCTTCTCATTTCTCTCTCTCAGTAAAGCAGTTGAGCCTGTCACTGATGCAGCTGTCACCAGCCTCTTTGCTCTCCCAGCACTTCTGTTATCATAAAGTGAAGCAGAGGGGTGGGGGTGGGAAGGAGTGAACCAATCACAGGGCACCATGTGGGGAAAAACAAGGTGCCAGGTAGCCAATGGAAAGCTCCTGTTTTCCTGCCCCAAGCAGGTAGCACAGGGGAGAGAATGGAATTCCAGTTGCCATGGTGAGTGAAATCACCTGCATGGCACATGGCCCTGTTTTAAGATTTCCAGAGCATGTTGTGGGGAGGCTCATTAGAACGCACATTTTCCTACCTAGCAGCCAGGTAATAAAGTCCTGTAGAGGAATCGAGGATGGCATCCAGGGCCCCCAAATCCAGGAGCTCCCAAAATACTTGACCAACTCTTACGCTGCGTCAGTCACAGATCTAAGAAGTTTGTGTCCGGCGTGTGTTGAGCAAGGCTGTTGTTTGTTATATACACACTTCTACTCCAGCAAGTGGCAAGCAAAAAAAGGTCTTGCTCATCAGCTGTAAAATACTGTTTTGTATTACCCTGATCTCCAAGTAGTGAGAGACTCCAGGGATGCCTGCTCTTGCCCAGGGTTTGGTTTCCTTGGAATGAAGGTCAAGCAGAGACTGTGCTGTCTTTAGGATATTTGGTTTTATTTACAACCTGGCCATATGATGGAGGGGCTCACAGCATTCACTCCCCAACAGGTTTTTCTTTCCCAATGGGTTTCTGGCATAGGAGCCAACTCCTAGGGGATGAGGTCTCTTCACTCCCCCCAATAAAATATTTGAGGGGTCCAGCCCCCCCCCCCCAAAGTTGATAGGCATTGCCATTCAAATGGTGTGTGTGCTCCACACCTTGAGATTATGTGAGGCGGGGCTTACCTGCCCCCCCCCCATATTTTAGTCAAGTTGGCACCCCTGCTTTGGCTCTAGCTCAGAGCAAGAGGTGTCTCCGTCTCCAGCTTCTAGCATTAGCCCAACTCTCTCACACAACCTCTCATCCATAGCCCCTCACTCTGCCTATTGTTCTCCCTTCTAGGATGAGGTGGCATGCAGTCAGGAGAGGTGGGGAAAGCGCTTGTTTGTCTCTAGGGCAGGGGCGGCCAACTCCCAAGAGATTGCGATCTACTCACAGAGTTAAAAACTGGCAGTGATCTACCCCCTTTTGGGGGGTTCGAGTCAAAGTTGTTGAGTTTTTTCAGGGAGGAGGTAAAATGTTGAGCTTTTTTTAGGGGAGCCACAGTTGTTCAGTTTCTTTGGGGGGAGCCAATGATCTACCTGTGATCTACCGCAGACATCCAGTGACCTACCAGTAGAATCATAGAATCATAGAGTTGGAAGAGACCACAAGGGCCATCCAGTCCAACCCCCTGCCAAGCAGGAAACACCATCAAAGCATTTTTGACATATGCCTGTCAAGCCTCTGCTTAAAGACCTCCAAAGAAGGAGACTCCACCACACTCCTTGGTAGCAAATTCCACAGCCGAACAGCTCTTACTGTCAGGAAGTTCTTCCTAATGTTTAGGTGGAATCTTCTTTCTTGAAGTTTGAATCCATTGCTCCATGTCCGCTTCTCTGGAGCAGCAGGAAACAATGTTTCTCCCTCCTCCATATGACATCCTTTCATATATTTGAACATGGCTATCATATCACCCCTTAACCTTCTCTTCTCCAAGCTAAACATACCCAGCTCCCTAAGCCGTTCCTCATAAGGCATCGTTTCCAGGCCTTTGACCATTTTGGCTGCCCTCTTCTGGACACGTTCCAGCTTGTCAGTATCCTTCTTAAACTGTGGTGCCCAGAACTGGACACAGTACTCCAGGTGAGGTCTGACCAGAGCAGAATACAGTGGTACTATTACTTCCCTTGATCTAGATGCTATACTCCTATTGATGCAGCACAGAATTGCATTGGATCACAATCTACCTGTTGGACATTCCTGCTCTAGGGCAACAGAGCAACTCCTTTTAAGATGTACTTGTTGGGACTTTAGTGAGTGCCTACTGAAATTATCTTGACAAAGGAGCTGGCCTGACCAATTAAGCAAGCCCCATGCTATAATTTCTAAGCTCACAGATACAAAATCACAGCTTTGGAAGGCACCCAGGGTATCATCCAAACTGACCCCTGAAACTCATCACTGTATGCTTTAGGCTTTTGGTTTTCAGGCTTCAATGATTTATCAACAGTGGTGGCTTTCAAAGCAGAGGTTGGATGGCCATATGTCATGTATGATCTACGGTAATTGGGATTCCTGCTTTGCAGTGGGTTGGACCAGATGATCCTCTAGGTCCCTTCCAACTCTACAATTCTATGATTCTATATCTTCCTTCTGCCTCTCTGCTGAATTGTTTGTAAAACTTGCCACCATAACTACACTGTTTCCTAAACACAGGAGTACTACTGAATTATATAGTGACATCATGAGACTTCCATAGGAATATATCAGGAAAGTTGTGATTTCACTCAGTACTCTAGAATAACATTGGGCTAGATCCAGATGACAATTGTGTACAGATTTATCTGGGATTAATGCTTTGTTGTATTTGGGACTTAGCGTCTGAGTAGACATGTATAATATTTTCTCCCTCTCCCATAATTTTAGAACTTGTGGAAGATTCGGGATGGTCAAAAGAAAGCACTTCTTCACACAATGCATAGTTAAAACAATGGAATTAGTTCCCACAGGATGTAGTTATGGTCATCAAGTTTGATGGTTTTAAAATATGATTAACCAAATTCACTTGGGAGCGTAGGTATCTAGTTGGAGTTCAGATTACCAGATCATCCAAATTGCCATATTTTCTATCTCAACCCAGCTCTTAAATACATTTTGTTTTCACCAAAATCAAGTGGGAGGAGTTATTGAGTTATTGGGTATGAGGTGATTTTTGTGCTGGGTAAATATACTTGCTGACACTTTGTGAAAATGACTGCTTCAGCTACCTTAGACAACGGGACTTTCCACCAAGTGTAAGGGAAGACCACCAAGGAGGTAAGAGAATGACTCCTTATCCTGTACCTCCTATACCGTAGGAGCTGCCAAATTTATAAATTTGATTATTGTTGTAACTCACATAGTCAAAATGCCTGACTCCATGTCACATTGAGTGAGTGAAATGCACAACGGTTCAGAAACGGGATGAGATGTAGTCTAGGATGTGAGTTATGGTCACCAAACCCCCAGCTTCAAATGAAGCAGGAGCTGTTTTGCCACAGAAACACACCTCACACCTGTTGGGCCTGAGGTGGGTCCTGGTGTGTGATATCTTGCAGTCGGGCTGAGAGCCCTGGTCCTAGCTTCTGAGCCCGTTCAGAAATATTTCTGTGCAAATCACATGTGCCTTGTAGGCACGGGAATTCTCTCTGACTTGGATTGCTGTTGTTTATAACCACACCCACCTGTAAACATCTGTTGCAGGGAATTCCCTTGGTGAGGCTCAGATGTCTGAAATTTGGTGTTATGCCATTATCGTGTGCTGTTAGGAGAGAGACGGCAATTATTGCATTGGGTATATACGCGGGTGTGCTGCTCAATGGTCTTTCAAGAAGCCTTGTTGCTGTTGTTCTCTGCCCTGCATCCTTGTGCATCTCTCTACATGACTTCTTGTTTTGTCGGCCTCTCCCTGGTTCTGAAGGGCTGTGAGAAATTTCGCTCTGCAATGGCAGGAAAGGTTTTGGTGGAGAAGAACCAGAATGACTAGCTATGCGTTGTACGGAGAAGGAAAGTCTGGGCTGCAGAACACACTTACATGGGAGGAAGCACTACTGAAGTCAACAGGGCTTTCTATTGAGCATATCCTGCAAGTATCCTGTGAAAAAACAACAGGACATCCTGTTTTTTATTGCAAGAGCATGGCATCTCAGTTGTCAAAGGCCAGAGTGAAGAAGTCCATCTTCAGCATTTGTCAACAGCCATCTAGTGAAGAAGCCAGACACACTTCTGTGGGGAGGGAATGCCACAACTTAGGGGTTGCCACTAAGAATGCCCTCTCCTGGGCTGCTGCCATCTCAAGCCTCTGGGAGAGGTAGAAATACCAAGAAGCCCCCCTCTGCTGATCTTAACACCCAGGAGGGTCTGTAGCAAAGGAGATAGTCTCCCATATATTTTGGGCCCTTGAATTGGGCCAGGAAATGAACCGGCAGCCAAAGCAGCTGTTTTAGAACACACAACATGTTTAGAGCATGTTTAGGACTTATGTATATGGCCTCCCTTTACAGTACCATCATATATATGTTTACTCAGACATATCCTCCAATGCTTTGAAGCCAAAATCCAGGACACCACCTTCCCATGGTGTCATGAGAGAGTGTGGGGCCCCCGATCGCCACCGCTGATCTGTGCTTTATTTTGCCCAACCAAATATGGCAACCCTACCTCTTCCCCACATGCAATTCCTAGCCACTGGAATTCAGAGGAATGCTGCCTCTGACAGCAGAGGAAAAAATATCCAAGTGAGAACACTGTTAGCAGTAAAAAGTAAAATAGGTAAAGGACCCCTGGACGGTTAAGTCCAGTCAAAGGCGACTATGGTGTCATCTTGCTTCAGGCCGAGGGAGCTGGCATTTGTCCGCAGACAGCTTTCTGGGTCATGTGGCCAGCATGACTAAACAGCTTCTGGTGCAACGGAACACCGTGAAAGAAGCCAGAGCGCATGGAAACACTGTTTACCTTCCCGCTACAGCGGTACCTATTTATCTACTTGCAACAGTGTGGTTTCAAACTGCTAGGTTGGCAGAAGCTGGGACAGAGCAATGGGAGTTTACTACTATCACAAGGATTCAAACTGCCGACCTTCCGATCAGCAAGCCCAAGAGGCTGTGGTTTAGACCACAGCACCACCCGTGTTCCCTGTTTTTAGCAGTAATTTACTTATGGGGGCCAGGGAATCTTCTTGCTTGGGCATTTCAAATAAAGATTGCCTGCTAGAGATGCCTTTGGTATATGCTGTACCATTTTAGGGAAAGGAGTTTTATGCAGGAAGTTTTGTACAGGAAGTTATCCTACCTAAGCCCCACTCCCAATCCAGTCTGACACATCCAGGGCTGACACAACCTGGCTCTGTACCCTAAATCAATTCAGCATAAACCAGTTTGGAATTCAGCCAACTCAGGTGCAAAGCCCTATTACAGCTATGAATAGGTACAGGACAGAAACGTCGTATTGCTGTTGTGAACCTCCATTCATTTCATCAGAACTTGCAACAGACAATTTCCTGATGGATTGTGCTTGGTTTCCAGAAATACCTAATTTTCCTAATTTTATTTCTTCATTATTACCTAATTTTATTTCCTCATTATTTGACCAAACTTATTTCTAGACAGAAGGATCTGACGCTCTGTAGGAGCTTAACAGCATAATGAATTCATCTTTTCTAACTTAACAGATACAAATAAATGCTTGTGTTTACTCCCACAGGTAACAATCAAATGGTGCTATTATAGCAGCGGATGCGTTAGCTGTCTCAAAGCTATTCTAGCAGGAATTGCAAGATGTTTTCCTGTTTGAGGTTGAAAAATACAGATTCATCAGGGTAAATTCTCTTTCTGTTCTTTGTTCTTTTGTCTCTCTAAATCAATAAGCTGATGCCAGATGATTGCATTCCTTATCAGTGAAAGCTTCAAAGGAGCATGTAAATCACAGGCTACAAATCTGTTTTAAAATATTCATTTCACAAGCAGCCTATACATCTGGCAACTTACATATCATTACAAGCAAAGCCATCTTGAAAATGAACGCAGAGGTGGAGCTTGGATTTGAATGTGAAGCCTATAATGTATGTTTATACAGTACCTCTGATTTCTCAATATCCAACTAAGATATGGCACTGCATTTGGTTTTACATCAGGGATGGAGAACCTGTGGCCCATTAAAAAGAAGAAGAAAAAGCTCCTTCTTGTGTGACCACTAACTGTGCTTCTGATGTTGATGGGTCCAAGAGAAGCAGCCAACTGAGGAGGTTCGTATATAAAGATATTATCTTTTCGGTAGCTTGGACCCAAGCCATATAGAGCAGGCATCCCCAAACTTCGGCCCTCCAGCTGTTTTGGACTACAATTCCCATCATCCCTGACCACTGGTCCTCTTAGCTAGGGATCATGGGAGTTGTAGGCCAAAACATCTGGAGGGCCGCAATTTGGGGATGCCTGATATAGAGCTTTATAGGGCATAAGCAGCACTTTGAATGTTGCCCAGAAATGGACTGGTAGCCAGTGAAGTTGTTGTTATTTTTCAGTGAAGTTGTTTTAACCAGGGGAGCAACATGCTCTCTGTAACCAGCCCCAGTCTAGCCAAAGCCTCTGAACACTTTTCAAAGGCAGCCCCACATAGAGCAGATTACAGTAGTCCAACTGGGATGTAACTAAGGCATGTGTTACTCTGTGGCCAGATCCAACATCTCAAGGAACTAGTTATCCCAGTGCAGGGGAAAAGCTACCGTGTGTGTTTGCTTGGATGGTTTGAGGGGGTTTAATTTCTCATACAGAATGTGGCTTAACTCACTTGAGTCACTTACAACTAGTAGGATTGTGGGCATCTTGTTTACATCCACAGCTTTTGAAATTCTAAAACGTGGAATATGGGATAACCTATGTGGCAATGTACAGTAGTGTAAACCACAAAGCCTAGGGCAGGGGTAACAAAGGCCCGGGGGCCGGATGCGGCCCAATCGTCTTCTCAATCCGGCCCGCAGACGGTCCGGGAATCAGCACGTTTTTACATGAATAGAATGTGTCCTTTTATTTAAAATGCATCTCTGGGTTATTTGTGGGGCATAGGAATTCGTTCATATTTTTTTTCCAAAATATAGTCCGGCCCCCCACAAGGTCTGAGGGACAGTGGGCCGGCCCCCTACTGAAAAAGTTTGCTGACCCCTGGCCTAGGGCTTCCCAATCAGAAGGTTGGCAGTTCAAATCCCTGCGACGGGGTGAGCTCCCATTGCTTGGTCCTTGCTCCTGCCAACCCAGCAGTTTGAAAGGACGTGAACGTGCAAGTAGATAAATAGGCACTGCTCCAGAGGGAAGGGAAAGGGCATTTCCATGCGCTGCTCTGGTTCACCAGAAGCAGCTTTGTCATGCTGGCCACATGATCCGTAAGCTGCCTGCGGATAAACATCGGCTCCCTCGGCCAATAAAGTGAGATGAACGCTGCAACTCCAGAGTTGTCTGTGACTGGACTTAACGGTCAGGGGTCCCTTCACCTTTATGTGGCAATTATGTGGGGGATCTGGTCTTAGGTCAGGGATAGGATTCACCAGTTTCCTGGTCCATTCCATGATTAGAGGACTCCATCACAGAGGATGAAAGATATTCACTGGGAGGAACTGGTAAATCATTCTGTTGAAACCAGTAGGATTCTACCTTTGATATACTTAAAAGATCTTCCTACATAGGGCACTGTTGGGAAGTCAATGCATTTTAGGGGTTCCCTTGCTGAGTCAGCTTTCAGTTCCACCAGTTTTGACCAATGAAGGTCACCGACATTCTTCACAATTTTCATTATCCAACCATCAAGTTGATAAACATATATATATATATAGAGAGAGAGAGAGAGAGAGTGCTTTTGAACTTTGGTCCTTGAAAATGATTGAGAATTAGGTCATTAGATAATTAATTAATTAGGTAAGGAATTGATATAACCTATTGGGCCAAGCCTGGGAGCTGTACAGAACTCCTCTGAAAGTTTTCACCGAAAATGTTTGTCCAGTTCAATGTGTCATCTTATTTTGCATTTCTCAGGAGTAGAGGCAAAGACAATAACCTATAACTTTTACAAAAAGGTCCTTTTAATTAAAGGATTTAAACTAACAAGGAGGCACCTATGTACCTTCACTTTATCTTTCAGATAAAGACCTCCTGGGGTAAGCCTGACAAATCCTTATCGGGAAGATAAAGGACCCTACTATGATGGGCCTTATCGCTTAATTAAATCCTAGTACAATGTACAATGAAGTCAATAATTGGTTATTCAAGATAGCTCTTCAAAAATTGCGTCTATATTGGAGGAGGCATCTCTATTGGGCTCTCTTGCACTGTAGCGTGAGATGAAAGGGGATGGGTTACCTCACTTGTTGGCGGAAAGGAACAAATTAATTAAAAACAAGGTGTGAAGCTTAATGTGGAGAGCGAGTGATAAGTGAATCTGATGGTTTGGCAAGATAAGCAGAGAACCTTATGTCTTGAATTTAGCACAGGTCCAATGAGGCTAGGTCTCTCTCATAACCGCTACCATAGACTCAGCAGTTACTTCCAGGAACAGGTCACAATGCTGACTCCAGGCTTTGGGGCAGCAACCTGAGCGGGTCCACATCCTTTCTTCTGTCCTCATTTGCCCTCTGGACCCAATCCACACAACCACTCAAAAAGAAAGCAGAAGGAAAATGGAGGAGGCTGCTCCTTCTCCTCACTCTTGGTCTCGCTCACACGCATGGAGAGCGTTGATGTACAGGCAGTGACAGCAGCAGGGCCAGGAGACTCCGGGGCAGAGGTGGGGAACCTCAGGCTCAGGGCCTGATTGGAGCTCTCCTAGCCTGTCTGTCTGGCCCTCAGAGCTCTCCCTAGACCACATCCCTCACTGGTCCTGCTTCGCACCCTGAATGTTTCTCCCTGACTGGAAAGTGTCCTTGAACTCAGATAATGCCCTTTGCTTGCCTAGATGGATGACACCGATGGATGTGTGTGCAGAAATCAGTCTACAGTACTGTAAAAAGGCAACATCTCCTTCCATTGTTCTATCCACTTGTGCCTCTGGCCCTACGCACCACTGCCTTGTGACTCTCAGGAGGTTGCCTAGAAGGGAATGCAGCCTTTGGGCTGAAAAAGCTTCCCCACCAGCGATTGGCAGTGGCTCCCATAAGGTCCCAACAATGCCTACTCCTGGTTCCAAAGCTACACCAAAAATCACTTTAAAAACAGGTAAAAGGTAAAGGGACCCCTGACCATTAGGTCCAGTCGTGACCGACTCTGGGGTTGCGGCGCTCATCTCGCATTATTGGCTGAGGGAGCCGGCGTACAGCTCCCAGGTCATGTGGCCAGCATGACAAAGCCGCTTCTGGCGAACCAGAGCAGCACACGGAAACCCCGTTTACCTTCCCGCTGTAGCGGTACCTATTTATCTACTTGCACTTCGACGTGCTTTCAAACTGCTAGGTTGGCAGGAGCTGGGACCGAGCAACTTAAAAACAGGTAGTGGGATGTAAAAAGTACAGTCGTACCCAAACACCTTGGGTGTCAAACATTCCGGCTCCTGAACGATTGAAAACTGGAAAGGAGTGTTCCGGTTTTCGAACATTCTTTTGAAAGCCAAATGTCCAATGGGGCTTCTGCAGCTTCCGATTCCTGTAGCCAATCAGAAGCCGCACTTTGGAAGTCGAACGTATTGGAAGTTGAACGGACTTCCAGAATGGATTCTGTTTTACTTTGGAGGTACGACTGTACAATGTTGCAGCAGAAAAAAACTGATTTGGATCCCCGTTAGAAGCCAGGTGCTTTTAGGTACCGGTAGTTCCATTTTACATGACCTGGAAGGATAACAATATTAATTTTATCATTTATACTCTGTCCACCTGGTTGGGTTGCCCAAGACATAGCACTGATATATCCAGGGTCTTGGGTCCCTCCTTTGGTGCATTTTATAAGTGATGCCCTTAGGTGCTCCTTCAGCACACTTGCAAGTAGATCTCTGTTTCAGTCCCCACCATCAGAGTGTCGGACTAGGACCTGGGAGACCAAGGTTCAGCCATAAAGCTCACCAGATGACCTTGGGCCAGTCACTGTCTCTCAGCCTCACATACCTCACAGGGTGGTTGTGGGGATTAACTGTGGTATGCCACCTTGGAGGTGGGATATAAACACAAGAAATAAATGATAAATAATAAATGTTAAAAGCATCTCAGGTAGTAGGGCCTTGGATGGAGCAGTAGTCTGCTTGCTGACTCCACATAAGGTGACTTCATCTGTTACTTCATATGTATTATACCTCTGGTTAAGCTAGCAGGGGCTTCAGAACAATACATTTCCATGCCTGAATTCCATTTTCAGGTAGGGGCTAAGCAGATATGAGTTGAGAGATCTACATAACAGTTCAGTAGGTGATATTGAAGGACTGAAGGACTGATGGAAAGCTCTCAGTCCATCATCTTGATCAGCCATTCTTCTCTGGTTTGAACTTCGTCTTTTTTCCATCTCTGGGCCAGTAGTATTCTTGCTCCTGTCGTCACATACATAAATAGTCTTTTCAGCTCTTTCGGAATCTCTGTACCTAAAATGCCTAACAAAAAAGCCTCTGGTTTCTCCCCACAAATGTTATTTTAAACATTCTTTCCAATCCAGTATATATCATTTCCCAGAATGCTTTGAGGCCTGCGGGTATATAGGGGCGGTATACAAATGTAATAAATAAAAAATAAAATAAGTAAAGGCGCTACACACTGCCTGATTTTTTTTTAAAAAAACTATACTGTATACAATTGTGAATACACAACAACGAACAATGCAGTTCATGTCAATTTAACTTTATTTCATTCCAGCCAGCCATTCCAGCACAATGAATAAAAACAGGGGTCAACCTAAGAAAAGCAGGATTAGGCCTGGCCTATGTGTTCTCACAGCAGCCAAGCAGACCCTCCAGCACCTTGTATTCAAACCTTGGGGGCAGAGCATTGCCATTCTAGCTAGTAGCCATTGAAAGCCTTGACATCATCATCATTACTTACCTGGGATAATATTATTCCTCCCATTTATTATTATTATTATTATTATTATTATTATTATTATTATTTATTATATTATTATTACCATTTTAATAAACAAATACAAAACCAAGAACCATTAAACACCAATCCAGCATGGTACACCTAATGGTGTTTATTCTATCCACTGACTTTACACAATGAGAAGACTGAGTGGCTGGTATAAAAAAAGGTCTTGATAGAAGTCATTAACAGAGTTGAAGGAAGGATTCCAAGTTTCTTGGAACACTTATTTAAAAAGCAGTCGGGAAAGGAACAAACAAACAGATCGCAAGATGACGAAGCCTCCTTTTCCCCAGGGAAAGAACGGCAGCTGCCTGCCTACATAAAGTCCCATTTTTTTTATAAAAAAAGGGTCTTTAGAGGATAGCAGAGCTGGGGAGCCCTAGAGATCCACGGCCAGCGAGTCACAGCTGGGCTGACCAGGAGCGGACTCGGAGCGAGGCAGGTTCAGGAGTTCAGGCGAAGGAGGGCAGAATTCAAGCCACCCGGCGCGGCCGTCGGTGGTTTAGGTTCCTGCCCATGTGAATGTGTCGGCGGCCACTTTCCCCCCGAGGTCAGCCAGCAGTTCAGAGGCTTGAAGCCTAAATTCCGCCGAAACGAACCAGAGCCCACTCATAAAACAGGAATAGGAGGCGAAAATGGGTCAGTTGAAGCGGGATGCGGGAAGGCGACTCCCGCGTTACTGCTGCGAGATCAATAGGGAAAGCTCACCTGCGGGACAGAGGGCGTCAACTCGCAGCTGAGCTCATTCCCACGACCAGCTCCCTTTGGGGATGTTTATGAGTGTTAGCGAGATCCTCATCACCGGTGCTGTTACTACTGTATTAGAATCAGGACACGGATCTGCTGGGGCGAAAGACGGAATGGGAAGAATTATGGGTTTCATATGCCAAGCATATATTCCTTGTATCGGCCCTAGGGAACTCGGCAGCGGCAAGAAAGATTAATTCGGATTATTTCTCAGCTGCCCTGGAAAAAGCCCACCTACAGCGCCAACTCAATTAATAAATTCTGCGCATGCGCCACGCCGCTGCTGCGTCGAGATTTCAAACTGCCAGGCTTCCTTTGCGCGCATGCGTATTGCTGTACAGCTTTTTTGTCAGCGAAACCGGCGGGGGCGGGATCGCCATTTCCTTGCGCGCGCACCACAAATCCCTTTGCGTCACTGCCCAACGCCCACCAGCGGCCTTTTCCGCCCTACATCCGAAACTGCGCAGGCTCGCGAGAAGTGTTTTTTTTCCCCGAGGCCTGTTTGCGGCGGGTTAACCAACGAGCGGAGCGCAGCCTCAAGGAGGGAGCTGGTCCTCCAGTATCCCAGAGTGCAACGCGGCGTCAGTGGCGTCGTTCGCTCCCCCCGCCACAACCCGCTCCCGTCGTCTTTCCCTCAGCCGCCGGCCGCCATGTTGTGCTAGCTTGCTTCGAGCTCCTCGGCGGCGGGCGCTCAACCAACCAACCACCCGCCTCCCTCACAGCGCGGCGGGGTCGTGAGAAGTAGGAGTGACGCGGGGGTCCTCGCACCGCGTTCTCGCAGGGGCCCGACGCCATGGCAGCAGCCCTGGGAGGAGGAGGGGACGGAGGAGCAGGTACGGGGGGGAAATTCTCCGTCCGCGAAGGCCGAGGGGGCGCGGCTGGCTCGGGATACAAACGGCGGGACCCAGTTGCGGGACGGGGAGGCGATTGGGGAGAGCGTGCGAGTGGGGAGGGGCCTTCTGATCTCGAAGGGTGGGTGGCACAGGTGGCCCTGTCAGCCCCGTCGTTTGCTCGGAAGGAAGTCCTACTGTTTTCCATAGGGTTTAACCCCGCCCCCTCAATGTTTTGTGTGCCCGCGCGTGGAGGGCGGGTGTTATTTAGTAAAGCCTGTAGGAAGCAGAAGCGGATCGTGGGTTCTAAAGTGGCGGTCGTGGGATGATCCTCTATTGAGACATTGACAGGAAATAGCTAGAGGGCCCTGCGAGTTTCGCCTTTGCTGGTGGGGTTGCTTAATCTACAGATTACGTCGAGAGAGATTGGTCAGAGGTTCACAGGGTTTGTTTTGGGGTATCGGGGAACTGGCAGACGGGGGAGTAGTTATGGGGGGGGAGGGACAAGCGGTACGATGCTCTTATGAAAGGGACGCTTGATGCTGGAGCTGCCCGGGGAGTTGCCAACTGCCTTCATCAAGGAGGTGAGCCTTCAGATGTTCGTTGGACTCCCAGCTCCCATCAGCCCCAGGCAGCGTGGCCAGCAGCCAGCTGTGATTGATGGGAGTTGTAGTCCAGTAACCACAGGCTGCTCACTTCTGATGAAGAGTGGGCCACCAGAAGTCAATGCTGAAAGACACTTAAGTGGGTCTGAGGATGAATTATGGGTGTGTTTCTATAGCTAGGAAAGCAGGAGAGACTAATTGATTTCTAAGCCTTTCCTTGAAATAGGGGAGAGTCTCACGTCACAAGTGTGGACTGCACTGGATTTAATACCAACTCTGGAAACAGAGTATTTGGACAACTGGGGAGTAAGGACTAAATGATCTAATATTATTCTGATTGGGTTGCTTCTCTAACACCTTTTTACATATTGTTGCAATCCACCCCAATCTGTGTGGTGTGAGATTCGAGGGCTTCCAGACACTTACCCAGGGCTTGTTTTCCTCTGAATGAGGAACAGCAGAGACTGTTGTCTTTAGGATATATGGTTTATTTACACATATATACAGCCTGAGTCACCAATGGAGGGCCTTGTTTCTCCCATAGCCGCAACTATGGATTCATAGAGAAATCAAACATCTCTCTGACTCTTTTTCCAGCTTGCTGCATTGGTTCTAACTCACACCACTCAGCTCTCCACTCTGGCCTGACTATTCCAGCAATTGAATTTGTGCTGGATCCAGGAATTAGAAGGGAGGCTCAGTCATGTGTAGCCTACCCCCACAACTTGTAACAATATTAAAATGTTAGTGCTATCAGTAATTTTTTCAATACTGCTGTGGTAGCATGGTTCCGTAGGAAAAAATGTCTTTTAGTACAGTACTACGTTCTCTGTTCTTTGCTAGGTGAATTTAATTTTGTTTGGGGTTGAAATGATTTTTCCATCTGTAGGTTAGAAACTTTATTTGAACGTTTTAATCAGTTTTGTTTTTTGTTCCCATCATAAGAATGTATAGATACTTTATATGAAACCATCCTAGAGTCCCTCAAGAGTTTTTACATCTTGCTTGAGAGCAACTGAAGCAATGATAGTTAAAGGGTCATGAAGTAGCATCAGAGAAGAGATAGTGACAAACTGACCTGAGGAAATATTGAATTCCAGTTGAGTGTACAGTGGTACCTCAGTTTGCAAACGCAATCCGTTCCGCGGAGGCGTTCGCTCACCGAGGCATTCGCTCGCTGAAGGCCCGCTTCTGCGCGGTCACGAAGCACCGATAGAGCACGTGCATGCTGCACAGATCACTTCTGCGCATCCGCGTCTGCGCAACCGACACCACGGAACCCGGATGTAAACACTTCCGGGTCCGCGGCATTCGTAAACGAAGGTTTTCGTAAACGGAGGTAGGCGTAAACCGAGGTTCCACTGTATTTAGCTTTTATTTGGAAGCTCAAATCTTCTTTTTGAAAAATTTTGTTTGGATTTAAAGTATGAATTGTGATTGCAGTTTAATATCATTACTTGTCTGGAAACTTAAGATTTGTCAGAGTACTGCCTGAATGCTGTTGTCAGATATATTGTGTACATTACTCATTTCCACAAAAACTATGCTGCAATTCTAACTGATGGTTCTGAATGCCACCTTAACACTTACTAAGCTTTAGCAAGTAAGCACACAACTGAAACATTTACTGTGAAACTTCTAACATTCTTGTGTTACATAATCTTCCTTGGATTGGAAAATTGTTTTATACTCCAACCCCCACTGTTCATTGTTAGCATGCCTAGAGACTTTTCACTCTCTAAACCAGTTTTTCTTAACCTCTTTTTCTCGGGGCCACACTTTCAGAATAAAAATTTGCCTGCACTGCACCATTTTTAAAATTGATAACAAAAGGAAGCAACTCCTAGCAGTTCTTGGTTTATAAAATAGAACACAACTAATTTATAATATGAACATGGGACACTCAGAAAGTATGAAACAATTCAGCTACATAAGAAAATGAATCATTCCCAAAATGTGATTATAAACCAGGTAATCTCATTTATGTTAGGTCTAATTTGAGACAAACAAACTCATCTCCTCATCAACACAAACCTTTCTCTTTTCTGATCTTTCACATTTATGAGAGCTGAAAATATCTGTTCATAATAATATGTTGTGGAGAACTGTAGAAGAAATAGCCAATACTATTCTCAGAACTCTGTTCAATTGGCGATTTTGGATCACAGTTAGGATTGTCCTCAGCATCTCTTGATGCTCTTGCTATTTTGAAAAGATGCCCCATGCTCTGCAAATAAAAAAATACTTTGATACTATATACTACACTGAAATGTTTAAAGGTTTCTTTGATTTTCCTTGAATCTTCCCATCACACTTGTCATCCTCTCCTGCCACACCAGTGTGATACACCATACCCTTTGAAAACCAATGCTCTTAACAGAACTAATTGTTTGCCAGACACTCATTACCTAAGCCCCACCCTATGATGATCCATGACGCGACCATTGCTGTGCCTGACTCAGGGTCATAGCTGTCAAGTTCTCCCTTTTTAAAGGGAAAATCCCTTATGAGCTGAATAGGCTTCCTCGCGAGAAAAGGGAAAACTTGACAGCTATGCTCAGGGTCAATGTTTCCCAGGAAAAGGGGAGGATGTGTCCGTTGCCCCCTGGACTATGTGTTCCCCCCCCCATGGTTGTGTCTCATCCCTGTGTTTGCTCCCATCCTGTAGCGACCCATGAGGTATTGCGTTTCCCCCCCTGTAAGCCCATGATCTATTTGGGGCCCCCACCCCCCCACCCAGGGCTCCATTCAGGATAGTATTTAAAGGGCTGTAGAGCTGAGGCCTAGTCTGTAAAGTGGAGCCGAGGCCTAGTCTTTGGGCTGTAAAGTAGAGGCAAGGCCTAGTCTGTGAAGTAGAGGCGAGGCTGTAAAGTAGAGCTGAGGCCTAGTTTGTAAAGTAGAGCAGAGCCCTAGTTTGTAGGCTTTAAAGTAGAGGCGAGGCCTAGTCTGTCAGCCTTGGCTTGGGCTAGTATTTAAATGTGAGCCGAGGCCTCCGCCCTGTATCTCCATTCCTTGGCCTGACTGTGGGTTTTCTGGTAATGGCCGCCTTGGTTTCAGTTGCTCAGTTGATGACATCATTATTTGGTGCCGCCCTTCAGAGCTTTTGCTGGTGACAGCGCGCGATCTGCCTTTCTGTTGGATGCTGCTGGAGTCTTCAAAACTTCTGCTGGTGATGTGTAATTTGGGCGCCACTTTTTGCGTTTAATCATTATTTTAGGTATGAAAGGTGTGCTTTTTTGGAAAAAAATTATGCCAGAGCCCTCCCTGGTGGGCAAGGTACGCTTTGTCCTAATTTGATGCAATTTGGTTCAGCGGTTACAGAGGAAGGTTGTTACATCCGCACGCACAGTCGGAACATTCATATATATATATAGATTGTTGGGTAGCCTTTCTTTTTCTTTTATTTGTTTAATCTTGAAATTAATGAGATCTTCAGCTGATATAAGAAAGTCTGAATGTAAACTTGCAGGGTGACCTACCACTTGTCTTTTCAACTCTTGCCTCAGTGGCTTATTAAACCTGGCTGGGTCCAGGCGGGTTGAATTGGAAGGTGCAGTGTGCGGCAAATACTCATTGTAGGAGAGGGAAGTGCCATCTGTGCTCAATGAGGACTTCCCTAGACACTGAAGTTCCTAACAGATCTTCCATTCAACAATATCCTCTTTCGGCAAGGGGAGGGGGCAAGGTGCTTGAGAAAGTGGTAGTGACCCAACTACAAGCATGCCTTGAATGAAGTGGATTATTTAGATCCACCTTAATCTGGTTTAAGGCTACTGAGGTTGTAGTAATTGATTACTTTTATTTGGGAGAGAAATACACATTTTTCAGTTTGGTGACTCTTGATACCGTTGATCATAGTATCTATCATTCTAGGGGGGCTTCATGGATTGAGATTGGGAGGCACTGTTTTGCAATGGTTCTGTTCCAGAGGTTATTCCCAGAAAGTAGCATTGGGGAACTACCATTCAGCACCATGAGATATGACCTGCAGTGTCCTGCAGGTTTAGTTTGTTCTCTGATGCCGTTCAACATCTAAATGAAGCTGTTGCAAGCTGTCATCAGGGGATTTTGAATGAAGTGTCATTAGTATGTTGATGACATCCAGCTCTGTCTGTCTGTCTCTTGCCTCTGAATTGGGAGAAGCAGTTGCCTGAAGGTGGCATTGGGCTGAATGTGTCCCAGCACACCGAAATTGAATCCAGACAAGATGGAGGTGTTGTACGTTCCAGGTTCTTGAGTTTAGAAAATGAAAGATCTGCCAGCTGTGGGTTGGGTTGCACTTGCGCTGAAAGTGGGAGGGGGGGGATACTGCTAGATTCAGTGTGGTCATTAGAAACCTAGGTAGTGAAGAGTACCTAGGTTTGCCAGCCATGTCTCATCCTTGATGGAGAATACCTAGATACAGTAGTGCATGGTCTTGTAGACCTCTGTATTGGATTGCTGTAATGTGCTCTGTGTTTGGCTGACCTTAAACCCTGTTTGTTAGTTGACACTTCTGCAGAAAGTGGCATTCAGGGTGCTTAGTGGCCAGGTGCATATTGTGCCACTCCTAAAAGAACTGCACTGGTTACCAGTTTGCTTCTGAGCTCTAATCAAATGGTTGTTGCTGTATAAAGTATAAAGTCCTGAACAACTTGAAATACAGTATCTATTCACAGTCATCTACAGCACCTTCACTTTACCTGGATTAAGTTTAAGCTTGCTCACCTTCAACCAACCCAGTAAAGTTTCCAGACAGATGTTCAGAGTTCAACAGCCTCCTTGAAATGAGCAGACAGAAAAATGAGTCATAGTTGAATGTCATCTTCATATTGATGACTCATAAACCTAATCTTGAAGTGGCTTCTTCGAACAGTTTCATGTAGATGTTGAAACACATGGGGGAATTGTACTCCTAAGTGTCATGTCAAATGAATTTGTGAGTATTAACAAGATCCATACTTACAGTATGCATATTTAGCTTGACAAAAGGTACATTTGTTTGTTTTACAGTATAAACTTAGATCCTGTCCTTGATAATAGGACCCTGGGGTGGGTTACAACAATAAATACAGTAAACCACCTGGAATAAAAGACATTAAGATTAGCAATATAACAGAACATTTAATGCAGGGGTCAGCAAACTTTTTCAGCAGGGGGCCGGTCCACTGTCCCTCAGACCTTGTGGGGGGCCGGACTATATTTTTTGGGGGGGAAATGTGAACTAATTCCTATGCCCCACAAATAACCCGAGATGCATTTTAAATAAAAGGACACATTCTAGTCATGTAAAAACAGCAGGCAGGCCCCACAAATAACCCATAGATGCATTTTAAATAAAAGGACACATTCTACTCATGTAAAAACGTGCTGATTCCCGGACCGTCCGGGGCCGGATTGAGAAGAATATTGGGCCGCATCCAGCCCCCGGGCCTTAGTTTGGGGACCATTGATTTAATGGGTTTTTTTGCAGTCTTCATTCTGCATTAATACGTCTGATGAAAGAGGCAAGTTTTCAGCTGGTGTCTAAAACTAAGCAACATTGGCACCAGTTGAACTTTCAGAGGGTGTGTGTTCTACAAATGGTGTGCTGTTATTGAGAAGGTTTTTCAGTGGAACAGTCACGAGGAGGAGTAACAGCTCTCACAGTGTAACTTCCTGAGTGTCAGTACCTGAGTAGTAGTGATGGATTTTGCATATTGAAGAGGATGTCACATGACTTTTTGTACAGAGGTAACATTTCAGGGCAGGAAAGCCTTCTGAAATCCATATTCTTGCTTGCTGAAGAAAAAGAATAGGCTTTCTGTCCATTTCCTGCATATGCATGGAATGTCTTTCACAGCAGGAAGGAGTTACTGAAAACTAGGAATTTGTAGAGTTTTAATGTTAAACCTCTATTTTAAAAATATCAGGTTTTTCTGTTAACTTAATGTCCACAGCAGCTTAATAGAAATCTTAAATGCAAAAATCAGCTGAGACATGTACCACTTCAGACAAGCATAGAAAATAGGGAACAGAATGACTATTTTCTATGCTTGTCTGAAGTGGTACTTCCCTAGCTTTACAATATGCCTTTTAGTCTTCTTCTTAATAAGTGGCAAACTTAATTTGGTTTTCTATTGTGCATGTTAACCTATGACACTGAGGTCCAGTGCTGAGGGCCTTCTGGTGGTTCCCTTACTATGAGAAGCCAAGTTACAGAGAACCAGGCAGAGGGCCTTCTCGGTAGTGTTACCCGTCCTGTGGAACACCCTCCCACCAGATGTCAAAGAGAAAAACAACTACCAGACCTTTAGAAGGCATCTGAAGGCAGCCCTGTTTAGGGAAGCTTTTAATGTTTAATGGATTATTGCATTTTAATGTTCTGTTCTGTTGGAAGCCGCCCAGAGTGGCTGGGGAGACTCAGCCAGATGGGTGGGGTATAAATAATAATAAATTATTATTATTATTATTATTATTAATGAAACTTGCTGTCATAGGGTGTTGTGGTTTTTATCATTGTAATGTAAAAGAGCTTAAATTTATTTAAGATGATTCTCAGTGGAGCACCCAAGTCCCAATTGATAAAAAGCAACAAAATAACAAGCAATCAAAAGACCAAAGAAAGCAGAAAGCAGTGGCAGTGAACAACATCAATAACATAATGGAATTGAGAAGATTAATGGTACTTACCGGTAGGACTACTGGCAAACTAGTAGGATCCCTTTCAGTTTAATAAATCTAGTATATTTTTCAGTTCTTCTCATAGAAGAACAATTGGAAGAGCAATTGGCAAGTTCTAAGGAGAAAAAGTGTCAGCACTGCTGTTTTATGATCTGTGATTTTCTTTCTGTATTGTGCAAATCACTAAATGTCTTCTGTTTACAGATGATGACTTTGATCAGTTTGATAAGCCTGGTGCAGAAAGATCTTGGAGGAGGAGAACTGGAGATGAAGACTGGGACAGGTAAGCCCTTTTAAAAATGTTGTTCATTATATGGAATTCCATTTTGTTTTGAGTTTGTATTTTGTATCCTGCTTTTTTAAAGTGCAAATTCATACACTAATGAAGTTAGCTGCCTGCTGTGTTCATGTCAAATGCTCAGTTGTGGATAAATGTACACCTGTCGTGAAGAGCTTAGTCTGGAGACATGAACAAGTCTAGTATAATGAAGAACGTTGCATAAAACGATGGCAGGGTAAGACTTGCTCTTGCAGTTGGCTTCATAACTAAGTGTAGTTTAGTTAAGAAGAGAGAATTCCATGGGGGAACATATTTTTGCTTTAAAGGATAACATGTTTTATTTTGGATACAAACAGGTTCCTAAGAATTCTCTTAAACATTTTTAAATATCTAAATTGACTTTTGCTATTTTTCCTGTTAATGCTAGTGGCAAATATTAGAGACCTCAAACCCAGGACTACCTGCTGTTGTGATGCAAGCAAAGGGTTGTGCTGCATTGGCTTACAGCAGCATCTTATACAAGGCAAGTTGTACAGACCTGCACTGTTGGTGCTGCTAGATCTTAAGGCAAACCGAATGCAACAGCTCCTAGCAGTATCGAGTGGCTAACACATTATCAGTCCTGTAGATCTCAAAACAGGTTACATATTTATTTTTTGTTAACATTTTTTGTGGTGCCCTTAAATATAAACATTTACAAACTTATCAAAGTACAATTCAAATAAATAACAGAACAGTAAAACACAGTACTAAAAACAGGTAACAGCATTAAACAACAGCATTAAAATAAGGAGTAAGAGTTAAATAAAACTTGTGGGAAAATAAAAAAAAGTCTTTGCTGACGCTGAAAAGACACCAGGATCGGTACCAAGCAAATCTGCCAGGGAAGAATGTTCCACAAGCAGAGAACCGTCACAGTGAAAGCCCTGTCCCCAGTATTCAGCTAAGAAACAAGACCCTGTTCACCAAAGCAGCAACTGCAACTAGTGCTGCCACTCTGGCACTATTTCAGATCTATATAGTATAGGAAGAGGGGTAAGGCTGCAGGTGGTGGCCATAGCTAGGGAAGAGCCTCTGGAAATGCTATCATTGTGTACAGGTTGGTTCAAGTGGCCTGTAATAGTTGTGCCCCACCCTCTTCTGGTACTCTGTAGGGGTTTTGAGATAGTTACAGAGTGCCGGCAATGGTGACTCCTGCTTTAGTCAGCAATGAGTAAACGAACAAACAAACAAACCCCTGTGTTGCAAAATATGGCTCAGCAAAATTGAAAGCAACACGATGGCCAGAAACATCAAAACTATCAAACTGAAGTCTCTGAAAGTCCTTGAATAAGTCACGGTGCCAGACTTTACCCGGCGGAGATCAAGCTTGTAAAGCTTTGTATAATCGGCAAATGTCCAGTTCTGATGTCCAACTCTGAACTCTGCTGAACAGTGTTTCCAGGTAGCAACTACTGTTTTGTTATAATAATAATAATAATAATAATAATAATAATAATAATATATTATTTATACCCCCTCCCCAGCTACTCTGGGCGGCTCCCAATTGAGTATTAAAACAATACAGCATTAAATAATAAAAGCTTCCCTAAACAGGGCTGCCTTCAGATGTCTTTTAAAATTAAGATAGCTGCTTATTTCCTTGACATCTGATGGAAGGGCATTCCACAGGGCGGGTGCTGCTACCGAGAAGGCCCTCTGTCTGGTTCCCTGTAACCTCACTTCTCGCAATGAGGGAACTGCCAGAAGGCCCTCGGCGCTGGATCTCTGTGCCCGGGCTGAATGGTGGGGGTGGAGACGCTCCTTCAGTTATACAGGACTGAGGCCGTTTAGGGCTTTAAAGGTCAACACCAACACTTTGAATTGTTCTCGGAAACGTACTGGGAGCCAGTGTAGATCTCTCAGGACTGGTGTTATGTGGTCCCGGCGGCTGCTTCCAGTCATCAGTCTAGCTGCCGCATTCTGGATTAGTTGCAGTTTCTGGGTCACCTTCAAAGGTAGCCCCACGTAGAGTGCATTGCAGTAATCCAAGCCGGAGATAACCGTTCAGTTCTTCATCAGCCATTTAGTTCAACAAACACTCATAAGCAGAAAGATGTGTAATTTCTTCATTAGCCAATCTTTTTTTCAAATTGATAAAATATACATGAGAATGAAAAATACTCTGGAACAGTGCTCATGCGATTATGAGTTTGATAGTTTTGATGTTTTGCATTATTCCTTAAAGTTTTCTATACTGTGCTGTAATTGTTTCTGGCCACCGTGCTGCTTTCGATTTTGTTGCTTTAGTCAGCAGCCAGGACATGGGTGCAGCAGGGCATTATTTCTTTGCAGTACAGCATATGATCAGGCACCCATTTGAACATGGTTCTTTTTTCTTTCAAATGTTTTGCACTGTGAACACCATTAGAATGGGAGTTTGCTTTTATATCTTGTTACTACAACTTCATAGCTGAATTCTTTCTTGCCACTTGGAAAGGATATTGGTGTCCCCTTCCCAGTTAGCACCTGCTTTTCAAAAGAGCAAATGCTTTTGTGGGGTGGGAACAGAGGAGATGTGGAGAAAGAGAGTTGCTGATAATCTTTGATAAGAGGAAGGAATAGGAATTGTAGGTTACTCAAACTGTTGCTTTTTCAGCTCGAATAGTTGATTTCACTTAGATATAAGTGTTCTCTTATATCTCTTTATGGTGGTTTTGATGAATGGTCTCCTGACCTATTGTCCTGAACAGCAACGAGCATTTTCCCCCATGCATGTTTAATTTCAGGAAGAAAACATTAGGAGACTGGTGTTCTGTCAGTGGTAAGGGTTCTAGCCTGAGTGTGTGCTAGTCCAGGGATGTAAGGTCATGCACTGCTAGTGCCAGTTCAGGTTCTAGTCAACAAAGCCAGGTCAATGAGAGACTGGATTCCAGTTGGGCAAGGTTTAGTAATCTTGAGGTTGGATGCCAGTGAGCATGATCAAGTAAGATGAGGCAAAGAAAGCAGAGGTTGCAGTCCTAAAACAGCAGTCACAGCAAGTAGCACCCTGGAGAGCTCCAAACAGAGTCTAGATAACTAAGACAAGACAGGCTTGAATGTTGCTCCCATATGGCTATAACCAGACTGAGTTATCGGGGAGAAGGAGTGATAATATCTTGGTGACCACAAACGTGAGCCTGAAGAACCCCTAGCAATGTTGATAATGTGGAAAATGTGTTGGAATTGCTTTATATGAAGATTGGCAGTCTTCCTTTGTGACACTCCTTATGCTCAGTAAGTTCCCTGCCTCTTGCCATAAGAAGTTTGTACTGTGGTAAGTACCGGTAGCTTTTCTTCAAAGGAGTTAAATCAAGCACTAACTATGGTTTTGAGACTGCTAATCTTTCTTTAAAATTAGATGAACATAAAAGTGTGTTTTGCATTTGTTCTATTTAATTTGCTGTACTTCAGTACTGTTAAGAGTCAGTGGGCAAAAATGATCTGGAGGATTCAGCCGCGGACATGCGCAGAAGCGATTTCTGGTGCTGCGCTGCCCATTTCCAAAATGTCTGCAGCGCCAGAAATCTCTTCTGTGCATGTCCGTGGCTGCGCAGAAGTGATTTCTGGTGCTGGCTGCCCATTTCCAAAATGTCTGCAGCGCCACCAGAAATGGCTTCTGCGCCTGTGCGGCCCATGTCCGGCCCACGGATGATAGTCCATGGGAATCCTCCGGCCTACGGGAATAAAAGGTTGCCGACGCCTGTTTTAGAATAATTGTGAAGCACTATGTAACTATTTATCTCTAGCTTTTAAGTCACCTAAATAATAATATATTGAATTGTTTGTTTATTTAAAGCATTTTTACCCTACTCTTCAGATGAAAGGCTCCCATAACAGCAGAGTTTTGATTTAGGTGGTTTCCTAAAAAAAAACCTCTTTTTGAAATATGGCAACCCTGAAATTGCTTCCTCATTTCTATAACTCTGGCTAGTTTATGAATTACTATAACAGCTTTTAGAATCCTTGCTTCAGAAAGCTCATTGTAAGTCTGTGAATGATCTTTTCTTCCAGTGAATTAGACGATGACTTGCTAGGAGAAGATTTGCTGGCTGGCAAAAAGGTAAATAAGTAAGCTGTATGCATAAATATATAAAAAAGACATTAACTTCTTTGGTTCCGCTGGTTTTCTGTTTTTGTAGAGTGTATTGGAGCACCTCTGACAGTAACCTGATTGTGTTTTTCTTCAAGCATGTTCTTGTATATGGCAGCCTGAAAAGAGTTCAACAAAACCAGGTTTCCAAGCCAGTGCTATTTCTTTCATGTATGGAATGATTGGCAGTTTTTCCTGCTTGCTTCACAAAGTGGTGTGAGGGCAGTTATGAACATAAATGTACACAGAAGATACTGCTAGAAGGACCTGTTATAAGGCCAAAGGTTGGTTATATAGAGCGGTTGCATTAAGGGGAAACTTGAAGTATGCAGTATTCTTGTTTAATAATGACAGATAGCTCTTTTTAAACTGTCACCTGAATATTTAGCAGGAGCTTGTATACCAAGTATCAACGATCTTGCCAGGCAAGTGCAAAAAAGTAGATACTTTATTACAGGATTAAAAACCATCAGATTTGCAGCTTCAGCTTTTCTGGCTCTTATAGCAGTGTCTGGAAACAGACAATCAGTTCATGTATCAACAGAAGTGACCAGAGGAGAAATGACCGCTGGGTGGAGCACAGAGAGAATAAACTCCATGGTGCACCTGTAGCAGCAAAACTGGACACCTTCATCTGCCCCACTTGCAATAAAGCGTGTCTTTCCAAGGGTTTTACTTTACCCCTGAAGGGGTAAAGTCTTCATTGTCTCCTGAGACAGATGGATGCCAAAATGTTACTAGTGCTTTGTGAAATTATGGAAATCAGAGGAGGGCTGAGAAAATTTTCCTGAGGTGGAAAGCTTGTTAAGCTCCATTTAACAGCTGTTTCCCCATT
The DNA here is from genome assembly GCF_965207765.1 of Zootoca vivipara. Taxonomy (NCBI): domain Eukaryota; kingdom Metazoa; phylum Chordata; class Lepidosauria; order Squamata; family Lacertidae; genus Zootoca; species Zootoca vivipara. The sequence continues at coordinate 47,272,856 of NC_142594.1, read as the reverse complement.
TCTGTGGGCTGGCAAAAGTAAAATGAGCATATTGACATTATTTTACGCAGAGTCGTGAATTCAGCAATTTGTGTTTTATTTGCACTGAAAAATACCAGTGTTCTCCAAAGTATGCATTGCTATACTTGATGTAGCTATTAGTCCTGTTTGATGTTAAACATGGATGCTTTTCTTTGAGACAAGGTATGTATATGTAAATCAAATGAGGAGGGAATATCCCTTATAAACAAGGTACTGTGGTTGCTGTGGCAAGTGGACACTAGCCTGTAATGCATTTTAGCCACCTTCCCAGCTTTGGAGTTGTCCAGGCACACAAACTAGCAAGTTATCTCTTTCTAGCTCCAAACCGAAGGCTTAGAGTGGAGTAGGGGGTTGTGTTTGATCTCATGCAGAGCTGCAGTGCAAGGCATAGGCAAACTCGGCCCTCCAGATGTTTTGAGACTACAATTCCCATCATCCCTGACCCTGGTCCTGTTGGCTAGGGATGATGGGAGTTGTCCCAAAACATCTGGAGGGACGAGTCTGCCTATGCCTGATCTAGCCTCTCGTTGCTTGTGATGCGGTTTGTTCATACTGCATCTTAAACCTATCGTGGTGGTTTCCCTATGATTTTCCTTGCAGCATTATTAAACAAAGCAAACAGTAGTAGATCTGTTGTCTCACTTTCTTCATCCCTGTTGCATTTTTGTTAATCTTCTACTTAATGATCAAATATTTTTTTTAGCCTGCTTTTAAAATTGTCTTTTTTGGGTTAATATAAAATTGTATATGTTGTCCTTTAAAACAAGTTGTACTAATATGCCTCTTTTTTGGTTACTTGACCTGCTTTCTGTTGGATGGAAACAAATGTTGACAACACAATTAACAAATTGGAAGGTGTTCAGAGCAGCATAACAGCTTATCCAACCTTTAGCAATTTTGCTGCTGTTCTCTGAACTCCTTCCAATTTCCACGCACTTTCTGTCTCTAGATCTTTCCCAGTTAGCCTTTCAACCAGACCTTTGGCTGATTTATATCCTATATCCTTTTAAGTGTGTTGCAGGTGTGTGTGTGTTTTTCATGTTTTTATTATGCGTTTTATGGTTTTATTTTGCATTTATACGCTGTGAACTGCCCTGAGAGCTTTGAATTAAGGGCAGTACTGTATACAAATTTTATAAATAAGCACATAAAATAACAAAATAACCTTTAGAATAGCGGCCTTTAGATGTTGAGTAAGAGAGAGCTGAACATACATAACATTTGTTAAATCCTAAGTGCTTCACTCCCCCCAATAAAACCCACTTTATTGTCCCAAGGTTACAGCTTTTAAATATTCTGTCATGTAGCATGCTGCTGTGAGAGGAGTTTTTCTGCAAGTTCAGCAGTAATTGTTGGCTTTTCCCCCAGTTTTGTTTGGTGTTTAGTTTTCATGGCACAGTTTCTGGCCTGTTGTCTTGCCAACTGAACCTTCTAGCCAGCAGTGTTGCCACAAGCTTTGGTACTACAAACTCCTACTGGTCAAGATCTCAAGTTAGAAACCCTGATATGTGATTGTGCAAAACCCAGATTCTTTTATCTTCCTTTTGTGTGGCCTCTTGTTCATTTCCATTCCACTACTCTATAAATATTTATACTCGGAGTGGCATATAACAGAGACACTGGCATGTTTTTCATAGGCAGTAGGCATTCTTCAAATGAAAGCTCTGATTCTGAGGAGTATTGTAAGATCTCATGGCTACCACTTTCAAACTACTTTATTATTTATACCAGCCTTCTTTCAAGGAGTTTAGAGTGGCGTTCACAAGTCTCTCCCTTCTGTCTTAACTTTCCTTAACAAATTGTTGTAAAGCTTAGAGATAGTGATTGGCCCAAAGATGCCTTTTGAGTTCAGTAAGCCCACAACTTACACACATCTACCTTGTGCGGATCTAACTTATGTGCCTGGTAAAAATAATAATAATGGAAAAGGGGGGTGGAAATGGGGTGGACATAGAGGAAAAACTGCTCTGACAATCCCACCCACCATCACACCTGATGTGTTTGGATTATACACAATTTTGGCTTTAGGTGCGATCCCTGGAACGTAATCCCACGTAAGTTTTTGACTTACTGTATTGTGACTGAGCTGAGATTTAAACTTTGGATTCCCTGGTTTAAATCAAACACTCTTGCCACTGCACCACACTGATTTTTTATTACATTGTCTAGCCCTAGTATTGGAAAATATGCTTTCCTTCTTCAGAGTCAGGCTGTTGCTATGAGTTTTGAAATTGCTTGTGAATGTTGATTTTTTAAATACGAATTTTCATCAGTTTTTTATGTAGCCCAAATTTAAATACAAAATTTTATACTATTTCCTTCTAACCTAATGGTCTTCAACTGGTGGGTTGGGATCCACTTGTGGGTAGCAGCCTGATTGAAGGTGGATCGCTACCACCATGCATATATATATGGTAAAAGATGTTTGGGTTAAAAGTGGGCTCTGAGTCTGAAAATACTGAAGATATCTAATCAATTGGTTCATGGGCTGTTCAGAGTAAAGCCATAGAACAGTGTTAATCATGAAAGAATGCTGCTTACTGATAATTCCTTGTAAAAAGTTCACTGCTAAGAGAGCAGCCTTCTTTGCTGTGTTCTTAAATGTTACATACTGGGTTATCTCAAGGGCAATTCTTTAAATTTAAAATTTAGACGCAGTCAGATATGTCAGATGAAGAATTGAATGATGATCTTCTACAGAGTGACAATGAAGAGGACCAACATTTCAGGTTTGTCTCTTACTACTTCAGCCCAGTAATGTAATTGGGTTTCTAGATCAGTCCCTTGAATGAGTCTTACCAGAATAGGGGTGTGCACGTGTTTCACACTGGGAAGAGAAGATATGTTACTTTTTACATTGGAAGAGTATGACAAGAAATTCACATTTGAGACTGAGTTTTAAAAGTTGAAGAAAATACAGCTGCTATATAGAGTCTGTTTTCTCAGATGCATTCAGCAGTGCTATTATGCTGATTAAAAAAGTTGGTTTCCATCTTGGAAGCCAACAGGAGTTTATTTTTAACAAGACATTCCAATTGAATAATTGGTTAACTTTTAGGCCTGCAATATATAATTGTCTAAAAATATTTAAAAATGAAAATATTTTATCAGCTAAAAAGCAGTTGTGTGGATTTGTCTGAAAATTTTGTATTTTCTTATATGAATTATAATAACAGAGTAAACTGCAATGTTCTATAGCAGTGAAAACCTCAGATGGCAAGCCCCATATTTCCTTGTGTAGATAGCAAGTCCTCTCCTTAGGTGATACCTGTGGTAACGTGCATAATTTTAAACACCTAGAGAGATACCCAGTGAAGTCAGTGTAGACTCATTGAAAATAATGAACTTAAGTCCATTGATTTTATTGGGTCTATTCTGAGTCTGGCTAACATTGGATATTGCACATTATATGATTGTTGCCTAAGAAAGGTTGTTTTTATTCATACACAAACCTAACAATTTGACTGGATTACAGTTAATCTGTAGAGTTAACTGGTAAACTAGGTTTTCTTTTAATTTGATGGAAATCCTAATAATTGCATTGGTGCATAACTTCAACATTCAGTCCCATACTCTTCTGCATTAATTTGTTCATCTCTATGTCTTTAACGTATCATAGTTTTTTGAAAGGTAGGCAAGAAAACTAGAGGATTGTTACTTCCGGACAGTTAACGGCATTTTAAGGTGGGGGAGATCCTATAGTTGGCTAAATTAAGTCATAGGCTTTTACTGCAGAATTTGTTGGTTAACTTCTTCTGAATCCTCAAATTCTAGATAAGACACTTTGAGGACACATTTAAAATAGAACTTTTACAGACGATGCAAATTCCAATTCAATGTCTATTCAAACAGCCCTACCCCTTTAAAAGCATTATTTCATTGTAAGAAATAAAATTGAATGAAAGTCCAAATTGATGTCTGGCAGCATTAATGTAGCTCAGGCTGATGAGTAGTGAGTGCTGTGATAGTGTACGGTAGTCTGGGAATTAACATGAATTGCAGCTTGCTTGGCTACCTTGTACTACTTGTCAGCCTAACCTGTTAGACCATCTGGTTGGTTTGATCCCTCTGGTCAAATAGCCTGCAGCTGATGATAAGCTGTGGTATAAGTATGCATATTATGAGTTTGTGGCATAGAGTCAAGTCAATGTGTGAGCTATGCACTTTGCTATTGAATGCAGACACTGTATGATCTAGGTGCATCCTGTACAGAATGCACATGCACACATCCTGCTGTCATACTGTGGTTAATATATTGATTTTTCATCTTTCCTATTTTTTTTTTACTCTTATCATAGCACTCAAGGTGTCACAGTTAGTCTTAATGCTACATCTGAAGTAGCTACATCTTTTGAACTCTCGAAGCATGCTAATGATCAGTCTGTTGAGCAAGATTCAGAATATGAACAAGGGGAGGATGAACTGGGCTATGGCAAATCAGAAGTGCCTGAAGAGTATTCTGGGGAATACACAGAAGAAGGGCAGTATGAAGGCCAAGAGGCTGAGCTGACAGAAGACCAAATAGAATATGGGGAAGATCAGGGAGAAGAAGAGATTTATAATGATGGAGTGCTAGATCTCGAAATCAATGAACCTCTAGATGATTTTACAGTGAGTTTCTTTCTATTGTATTATCTGAGATAACATTGCTCCACATGCCTAGGTTTTTAGACTGATTTGAAATCTGTTTACCTCCCTAGGGATGTGGGGAAAATTAGACCTATTATCACTGTCTGCCAGTTTCTTTATCTAGGCTGTGACAAAGTTTGTGTTGACAGCTTGTTTGGCTGTAGGTAATGCTCCTTTGTCATTCTGGAAGGCAGTTGAGAATCATGACCTTGAGGATTGTATCCTTAAGGAAAAAAACAGCTTTGTGTGGTGGGGAGACAGTGCCAATTGTTAGAAGTACTTAATGCAAAAGCTTTTATCCAGGCTTTAGACACGATCTGATAAAGTCCTTCGAAGGTGAAAAGATTATTGACCTGCTAAAGACATCTTTAAGGTGCTAATATTCCAAAGTGATTGATGCCCTGCTTGCTCCTTTCCACCCCTCCTCTTTTTTTTGTAACTGAGAACTGTCTAAAGCTGAATAAAGAGGTTGGAGGTTACTTCACCAAATGTCATATGCATAATTGTTTCAGTTTAAGTTGCTGAAGCGGTTGCCCAACTTGAGTTGAAAATAATATAACTACAGTATCTGTTTGTTCAAAATATTGTGTACAAAAAAATTATAAAGAAGCAACAGATTCATTGATATTTTAAACTTGCTTCATTTATTTCTTGTAAAGCATGTAGTAAAGTGTTGTGCAAGGTGGTAAAGCATCTAGTTAGTTGGGAGTTACTAGAAATTACTCTGTAGGCATATGTTATGATATTAAAGAGAAAGAAGTATACTTCTTGGCAAAACTGTTGGATTATAGTGGTGCTTACGAATGGAGTAGAGTCTTCTCTAAAATTGGAAAAGAAAAACATCTTAAGGAATTAGCGCTATTTACTGTTAATTTAGTTCATAATGTTTCATAGCTATAGTAGTAACCCTAACTTACTGTGTTGAAACCATCAGTTTGTGTTGAAATAATGAGGGCTGGTGGCACCTATGGCCCTTCAGATGTTGTTAGACTCAGCCCAGCCAGAATGGCCAATGATAAGGGATGATGGAGTTTCTAGTCCAATCTGGAGAGTCACAGGTTTCCCACTCATAGCGTATACTCTCCTAAACTAGTTGTTTGTGCAAGAGATGTTAGTACCTACAACATGGATTAGAACTTGGAGCATGCCACTTGGAGCCAGTACCAAACATAAATGTTCCCAATCTCTTCCCTCACCCTGCCCTTTAACTAACACCCTCGTCACTTCTTATTCAACCTTAATCACATCTAAGTGCTACATTGAAATCATGGTTAACATTAGTCAGTTTTCCTTGTAACCAGCTTTAAATTCTGGTTAAGAAGGAACCCTGGTTAAGACTGCTCTGACAGAACAGACAGTTGTGACCAAGAGACCCAGGCAGCTTCAGATGGAATTTGTTTCCTCCCACAAGCAGAAGCATTTTAAGATTAAAACTTTTTCATCATACAATTATTTCAGGATGAAGATTATATGCAGTCCTACAGTGAGCAGCAAGCAATTGAACAGCAAGAATATGTAGCTGAAGAAGAATTGGAGGAGGTTGCTGACACTCAGACACCTCCAAACGAGTCGGAAGAGGTACTTTTGAAGAAGTGAAATCCTAAAGGCAAAATACTGTTTAGCTAGCACATGGGATTTAAAAGTATTTCAGGAATTGTCAGTGGTTTTGTCTGGTTTGCGTATGTTCTTGGCAGTCCTCATGAATCTTTTTTGGAAAAGATAGGAGGAGAAGCTGTTCACAATGACTCTTTGTTAGCCTTGCTTTTTGAAACATGTTCTTTTGTCCAAGCTATGAGCAGCTCTGTTTGTCAGGATAGCCAACATTTCTAAGCTACAGACAGCAGTTGCCATTATCATTGAGGGCCTCAGGACATGTACACAGTGCGCCTGGAATGCTCAGCTCCTCCTCATCCGCTACTCCCACTGTTATGTGTTTCTCCTCTTCTGGCAGATCTCACAGCTACTTGTAGTTCTGCACGTGACCACTCACTGGCCAGCCCCACTTTTTCTTCTCATACATGAGTTTCCTTAGCTTGTATGTTAACATTATCTTTAGGGGTGTTGGCTTGGTATGGGTTTGTGGCAGCAGGCTAGGGTAGAGGAGGGAAAGGATGGAACACACACTTCTCCCCTGCAGACAAAACCTGGAGATTTGAGTAGTTTATGCTTTTTCTCTTCATTATTCTCTTATTAACACCTGAAGCGACTTTCAAACATGAAATAGTATGCTTTTGGCCCAAAATAAACCTGTTTGGCATTATTTTGTAGTTAAATAAGCCTAATTACAAGTAGGGCTGCACAACTGATAAGTTGTACATGGTGATAACAACTCTTGATTTGTGTTTACTTTTTCCTCTTTCGGTGGAACTGACTCATCTCTCTAGAGCCACTTATGTACAATTGTAATTTAATTTTCTTCAGGCTCTCAAAACATTGGAGAGAATTATCTGCATTGAACAGACATCACTGACCATCTGCTTGTAAAGAGGTTTAAATTTAAACTAGTGGTTCCTATTTCAGTTGAAATATTGACAAAGCAAGATTGTAGTTAGCCAGTCTTCTAAAGAGTTGTCATTAGAAAGTTCTCTTTTCCTGACCTATCTTTTCCACTTCAGAGTTGGAGGGGCCATGGAGGCAATGGGTTTTGAAGCCTTAAGCAAGGCCAAACCTTTAATAAAAATGCCATATACTATATGCCACAAGAATTCTGACACTTGACACTTCAAGAACTTTGGATGAACAGACATCTTGCCAGCAGATGGAGACAAGAAATTCAGAGTGACTTAGGGCAGCCGTCCATGAGAAGACCAATTATTACCTGAGCAATAAGTTCATTTTTGTTTGACGCATTTTATTTCCCCCTCTCTTCTGCAAGAGACTAGCTGCCACTCTTAGCTTTCTCTGCCAGTATTTGAGGCAGGGGATTATATTATCCTTTTGGATTTAAGGTTCTTCATCCTAGTTCTCAGTTTCTTTTAAACTAGGAAGTTAGAGCTTTAGCTAGATGGTTTGACAGGCAGTTAGCTTTTTTCTTCATGATCTTAAATAAAGGCTCATCACCCAAGTTAGTGTTTTCCTCAGAACCCACTGGCTCACTTGGCATTTAAAGCCCATGGTGAGTTGTATTTTCTTAAGTGTGTTTAAAGCATTTCCTGTATTACAAAATGCAGCATGCTCTACTTGTGTTACAATGGTAGAAAATAGAATAGCAAGGGCTTGAAAACTGCCTAGAAAGTAAAGTGACTGAACTTAAGGTGCTGAGGCATCTGGATGAGTCCAAATAATAGAATAATACAGCATTTAAATATGCCACTATTTTTTATCATTTTAAAATCATTTCAACTTCATATGGTGAATGAATGTACTGCATATGTAATAAGCACCCCCTCTCTTCCTGCATGTTTCTTGTTCTGTTGGGCACCCCAAGTTTGTATACAGTGCATTTATATCCCTCCCTCCATTTCTTTCAGTGGGCTAAATAGCTCCAGAGCCCCAACCTTTCTGAATTTACGAGTCCCAAGATCTAAAAGTTTTTTCGCCTGTAATATTATTTTTCCTTTATCATTTTTGAGCATGTGTTTGCCTTCAGTTTTATATGTTTATTTTTGTATTGAGAAATGTTTTTTTTTTGTTGTTGTTGTTTCTGACTATCGGTCGAATAAAGTATATTGATTGATTGGTTTTTGAGCATGTGGCAAAAAATGTCCAATAAGACATTGGATATTAGCTTGAATTTCCTAACTGTACACATGAAGTTGTATTTTTCATAACCTACAGTTGCTTTCCTTGTGGCTACGGTACATTGTACTGATGGCTTTAGGTACCTTGTGGTAAGCATAGCCACCTTGCTCCCCATCCTCATTTGTCATGCTTCCTGATGAGACTATATTAGTGTGTGAAAGTGGCTGTTCATTTGTGGGTCTTGAAGTACTCTAATCAAATAATAGTGGTGGGTGTTCACAAAGGGCTTAGAAACACCAGGCAGCTAGGATTCAATTCATGGTGTTAGCCGAATCTTCTTTTTTATAGGGTACTAAGCTTTCTTGCAGCACACCAAGAAGTAGGATCAGGATCAGCAAATATCAGCATGTGTTGTACGAACCAGAGATGGTAGCTTAAAGCAAACTAGTTAGTTATACACACTGTATTCATAAGTTGGCTTGCTTTTGAAATGACCAGAGTTGGGTTTTTAAGCAGCAATCTGTGGGCTCATATGACAGAACAAGTGAAGTTTATGTGAAAGGGAAATTGGAACATGTGGGAGGAGGAAGCATGTCAATCTCAGACTTTGCTCGGGTTAATGTCAAACACTTCACACTAAATCATGATTTAGTGCTATGTGCAAAGATAGCCACTGTAAAGTAACTTCACTCTAGCATATTGAAAACCTACCCGACCAATAATATACACTTATCCTCCTGTGCTAATAGGCAGTTATTGAAAACCTAGAGCTTCAAGAAGAAACCAAAGAAGAGTCTGATGAAGAAGAGGAAGATGACGAAGAATCTGGTCGATTACGTTTCAAAACTGAACGGAAAGAAGGAACAATCATTAGACTTTCGGATGTAACGAGAGAGCGAAGAAACATTCCAGAAACTTTGGGTAAGATTTTTGGTTAGTGGTCATGGCAGTAGAATTTAGGTGCTTTTAATTAAACAAACTAACACATTATTTGTACAGTTTAGTATAAATCTGTAAAGCATTACTCTAAAGTGACCAAAGAGAAACACAGACCAAAGTGGGTGGTAAGTTGGTCTGCAATAGAGTTTTAGTGGCAAGTAACAAAAAATATTTTCCTGACCATTTCAGTTTTGTGTTGCCTTTTAAAAAAATGCACAATGGGCCTGTTTAATTCTAATGCCAATTTAGACTTGTATGAATGAACCTGCATGAACCTTGAACCATGAGGATATCAGAAGGTAATGCTTGTAGTTTTTGAGTAGCCATGGCTCCCTATTATGCCCAAACTTATGGCTAAATGAACTGCAGTTCCTCCCAAGTTTAGTCACAAAGGGTAACTATAGTCAGTTTAAAAGTGATATTCATGTAGTCTTGTTCATGTAACAGTAGCCTATAGCTGCACATTAAGACTCAATTCTGCGTATGAAACTCTGAAATTCAAGTTTGGATATTAGGTGAAAGCACATGTCAGCTATCGTAAATCCATTACTAATCTTTCAGGATTAATTTATTCTGTTTATTGGCCATGTAACTCTGCCCCAGAGTTTGATAGCAGAGCAGTTGAAGCTTTCTTCTTATTTCCTCTATTCCCTCCCCACTTTAAACTATTTTACTTTTAGGAGGAGGTTGTGATTTCATAAAGGTTGGAAAATGCTGCATTAATTCAGAAGCTATTTTTTAAAATTCAGATTCTTCTGGAGCAAATAACTGATATTTCCAATTTCAAAAGCCCTTCTATTATCATAGATTATAAAAGTGATATGTTCAAAGCATCATGGAGTTGGAAGGGACCCCAAGGGTCATCTAGTCCCACCGCCTGCAATGAAGAGCAGTTTCTGGGTGGGCTCTAACCACCAACCTTCTGTTTAACAGCCAGATGCACTGACCCTTTGCACCAAAGGCTCCCATTATCTGCATGACAGTCATGCTTATGATTAACATTAAGTGTTACCATATTTTATTTGGTTGATAATTGTTTTTATCTGGTTGCTGCAGTAGGCACAAGGTAGGAAGGCCTAAATTATAAAAATAAAACTCTTAATAGGAAACAATACTGCAAGCAGTGTAATTTTTTTTGGAAATATGCTGTTCATTCCTTGGTATTGATTGGATGACTCTCATAATGGTGACTGAGACTGTTACTGTGTCCAAGAAACAAAGTTGTTAAAATGTCCTGTTTAAATGTCCAGGAAAAGCGAATATCTGTCTGATAAAGCCATAGGTCTCACGCCAGTTTTACATAAGTAAAAGAATATACTTTTGGTTATGTCTAGATGTGTCTCTCATTCTTAATTTGGGGACAAAAGTGTTAGCTCTAGGGTGACACACAATGTCTGCTCAGCATGGGAGCAGGTCTTTCCACCAACACACACTTTTCTAGAAGGTTTGGCTGATTAAAGATGGTTCCTGAAAGATCTCTCACATTTATGCTGTCATCATAGTGAGGTGGAACCGGCAGGATTGCTACTGAATTATTTACAGTCTCAGTGTGCCATCTTGCAAAAGTACATGCAAACAAGTCTGCTTTTGAAATGTTCTCAGCTTCAGAATCAATACAAAGGCCTTGTGTAGTTTGAGAACAGAACATGCTGGTTTATCCCATGATGCGACAACCTCAGGAGTGTGTTTTCTGTTGCATATCTCAAGGACTGCTTCTCCCCATAAGAACCAACCCAGACCCTGTGATCATCTTCTGAGGCCGTCCTTGTGTGCCCTCTCTACAAGAGTTCTGGAGATTGGCAACACAAGCGTGGGCCTTTCCTTCCCATTTGTGGAATGTTGTCACTGGGGAGGCTTACCTGGCGCCATCATTACATATTTTTAGGCGCCAGGAAAAAAATGTTTCTTTACAATCAGGCCTTTGGCTGATAAACTGTTTTGTGGCCTTTTAAATGTGTTTGTTGGAGGGGGGGTTATTGGCTTGTTTTTGTTTGATTATGTATTTATGTTTTTATGTTGTGAACTGCCCTGTGATCTTCAGGTGAAGAGCAGGATACAAATTTAATAATTGATGTACCCTTTTAAGGTGCATCACTGTCTTGGGTCTCTTACGAAAGTAACATAGGCATTTAAAGACAGTAATTGATTGGAGGGAGGCATGCAAATGGCAGCCGCTAGGAAGGAGCTCTATAGTTCACATATTCATGTCAACAGTTGTATGCATTAGTACTGCCCCCTGTATTTTTGTATTTTTACTTACTATATTTATTTTTTATACCGTCTTTCACCCAAAGACCATAGGGTGATTTACAATATAAAAACGCACAAAAAAATACCATAATAACAAACAAAACCAATACTCTGCTTCCATTTAAATAAAAATATTTAAGGTGGGATAAAGTGGTTTGCTTTTGAGGAAAGGAAATGTGCACTCACCAGGTCTCAATTAGAGGAGTTTGGTACGTGAATCAGGGATCATTGCAGATATGGTAGCCAGGGCTTGAAGTTTCAGATTCATAGGTGTTACAATACAGATTTAGAGACCAGTGTTCCATTGGGCTGAATAGCTTCAGGTTTCTAGGTTATGAACTATATGGGATTACCATATCTGGTCCTGATTTATCAAATAGTTTGATAAATTTGATTTCTCCTCTTGACCAGGCTAAACATGCCCAACTTCCTCAACCATTCCTCATCAGGCTTGGTTTCCAAACCATTGATCATCTTGGTTGCCCCTCCTCTGCGCACACCCTAGATTTAAAATGTGGCACCCAGAACTGGACTCAGTACCTCAGGTGTGGTCTGACCAAGGGAGAACAGAGTGGAATTGACACTATTTCTGTTGAAGCAGTCTAGAATAGTATTAGCTTTTTTTGCTGCTGCATCACACTGTTGATTTATTTTAAGTTTATGGTCCACTCAGAACCTTAAATGCTTTTCACATGTACTACTGGTATGCCAGGTACAGCTGTTTTTTCAGATGCCTCCCACTTTTCTTTCTTGTTGGAATTGTTGTCTGCATTTGTGCCTTCCATATTTTACCTTTAAGCAACTTCCATCCATATTTGACTCCCTTCTCTTTGAGTATTTCTGACCATGGGATCTCACCTAGTAGTCCCTTAAGCTTTTTGAAATCAACCTTCTTAAAGTCCAGAGTGGATGTCTGACTACACTCAGTTTCCTCTTGCCTTTGTATCCTGAAACCCAAGATGACATAAGCACTTCCTCCCAATAAAAGATGAAAATAAAAGATGAAAATGCATACAGCCTGTCAAAAGGCAGAGTTTGAGTTGAACTGAAAGAACCAGGATATAGACTGAAACCTGAAACTTGTGGAGTGTTTGAACATGGTTGGCCTTTCTGAGGTTTGTACCACAGCTGAAAAGGTCTTGTTCCTAATAGAAGTCTGACTCATTTGGTGTCTGTCTAAAACCAGCACCTTTAGTTAATCTCAGAAATAGGTAGGTGGATAATGTAGATAAAAATATCATTTTTCTGATTGTGGAAATGGATATGTGTGTGTATGTGTTATCGTGCTGCTATCTAGGCAGAATTCAGCTGGAAAAGGATGTTATTGCGATATTTACTAGCAGACATCAGTTGTGCCTAGAAACATCCACAATTGCAGAAGCCCTTTCACTTTCTGTCCTCTAATCTGAAAAGTAGTTGAGAGATTAGTAAATTGCTTCTTACCTGTGTGGGGCCTGTTTAGAAGGATTATTTAGTATACATATATATATATATATATATATATATATATATATATATATATGTCATTTAATTGATGTATATTCACATGGTCCAGTAAACTATAGCATAAAAATGTTACAGCTAATAAAAATGAAAAGTTGAATGAAAAACGAAACAAACTGATTAGCAGTTTGCAAAGAGTTCTAAATGACGTATTTTATACAAGTCTTTCAGTTAATTTTGTATCTTACACCCAAGTTTTTCTTTGAAAAGCCATTGTCAGCTGGAGCCGTTAAAAGATCTGCAATAATTGATGTCTATTAGGGATCAACCTAATAGGACTAAAAAATGTAGTAGAACTGGCGTAATAAATATTACTTTCCTTTCAGTACTGATTGCTCTTAATAGGAATTACGGGTATAGAAATGAAACTTGGTTGTATAGCTACATTTCTTTACTTTAAAATCTAGACATAAGTTGAAAAAACACTTAAAAGAGAAATTAATATTTCAGTGGAAATTACAAACGTAATTTCCATCCTGTCACTTTTTGGTGACCTTTCGTGACAGCTTGTCTCTATTGGAGGGAAGCATTCTTACTTGCTGATTAAAGATGTCGTTTGAAACCATTTTATTACCAAGGATAGCAAAATTAATCTTGACATTTGGAGGCACTAGAAAAATAATTGCTGATTCACTGCATTAGGTGTATGTGAAAGAATTCTACAGTCAAGATTGGGTGTCTGCTGGCAAAAATATGTTAAACATTTTCCCTCATGAATGGAGCAGAGGCATCTCCTAAGTGTTGTTTTTGCAAATGAAAAGGGAAATCTCTTGGCTTGAAAGAGTTTTCAGGAGGGTAGATCATATTGTATTGCATATAAAATAGTGATTTGGGAACTATGGTCCAAAGAGTGCATGAGGGGGAGGGGGGTGTTACTGATCCTGCCCCCTACTAGTAGTAGCTACTTGCAACACTGCTATGGAGTGTTCCCTGATCCTCGGATTTTTTAAAAAGTACTTCACACAGCACATAGCTCTGGAATTCATCCCCCCCCCAAGAAGTAGTGGTGGCCATAAACTTGGATAGCTTTAAAGGAGGATTAGACTGATTCATGGACGATACCAGCTATGACGACTGTGTTTCACCTCCACTTTTGGAGGCAGCGTGACTCTGAATGAACTCTTGAACTCGGGTCCTGCTTTCAGGCTTCCCATAGGCATCTGGTTGGTCACTGTGAGAACAGGATGCTTGATCCAACAGGCTCCTCTTAGGTTCTTATGTATGAGAGCGTATGGGCTCTGAAGTGGGAATGGCAGCTGAAAAGTCCTCATGCAGTAGATCACTTAAAGGCCTCTGGATCCCTTCTCGTTGCTCATGTGAAGGTGTACGATTTCTCAGTAATTCAACAATTTATTTCATGTTAGGTACAGAGCTTTGTCTTATACCACTTCTCATATGTGATCCAATCCAGTTAAGGTCTTCATCCGGTACTCTTCTTCAAGCTCCATCTTGCACCAGGAAGCAAAACATGGAGCAGAACCTTGGGACAGGGATGTCTGATACGCTGTTGATCAGGCATAGGCAAACTCGGCCCTCCAGATGTTTTGGGACTACAACTCCCATCATCCCTGACCACTGGTCCTGTTAGCTAGGGGTGATGGGAGTTTTAATCCCAAAACATCTGGAGGTCTGAGTTTGCCTATGCCTGCTATTGATGGATGTTTCCTCGGTTTTATAGGTACCTGCTTTCAAAGGTGTGAAATACCCCAAGTGCAGGCGAAGCTGAATATAAAGGCTTCTAATGAATGAATACCCATGGACAAACTTGTATATATCAGTTGAGAATGGCACTAGTAGGAATAAGGAGTTATTCCATCTTGTGTAAAAAAAACCCACACAGAACAAAACAAAACTGGCAGGAGGGGAGGAAGAGCCCATATTCTCCCTCCTCCCCGGATGGTTCTTTTTTTGGGTGTGTGTGTGGGGGGGGAGCTGGGTTTCACTACATCCCTGAAGCAATTGCTTCCTTGCCCGTGCTGAGATGTGTTAGCACATGTGGACTGCTCCTGAGCATTCCTCATAGAATCATAGAGGGAGCAGGAGGATCATCTAGTCCAACCCTCTGCAATGCAAGAATCTTAGCTGGCCATCTAACCTCTGTTAAAAAAAACCCAAGAAAGGAGAGTCCACAACCTTCTGAGGGAGACATTTAATCAGAATCATTTTGGGGGAGTTGGGAAGCAATGGGCAGTCCTTCTGAGATATAAAGATCTCACATTAGAGCAGGTTTTCTGTTCTGTGCCCCTACCAGTTGGGGCATCCTTATTGTCCACACCCCCACATACTATTTGGAAATAGTACAGGGTCCTACTTGCAAGTAGGACCCTGGCAGAGACACATGCCTGACTGGCATGTTCTCTCCCTCCTGCCCTAACATCACAGCGACTGATGCCAACTGACATCAGCACACTTACGGATCCACAGAGTTTGTGCAGTTGCGTAACAGAACTCAGTAGCACAGCATTTGGCTAATCTATGTTTATTTACATATAAACACACTCGGAGCACTGCAACATGGCTCCTTCTCTCTCTAGCTTCAGACAGCAAAGAGAAAGAACAAAGAACAATAGTTCCACTTCAGGAAACACAGTAACAGAAACATCCTGCCTTCGTCACTTCCCACTCTGTGGAATGAAAACATATACCATTATGTGATAGACAACAATCCCATGAATGCAAACTCGGGGAATGAATCTCTAACAGTATTGTAGTATGCCTGCGTTTCTTGGGATTGGGAAGGACATACTAAATCCAACTGTATGGATCTGAGGGCTGTGAAGCTACTGCAATTGCACACATTTCCAATTTTAGTTTGCAGGGGGTGTCATCCCCTTCTCTGTTTGTGGCCTGGCTCCCTGCAGTCTGTCTCCCCAGGCACTTTTCTAAGCTGTGCTCTGATGTTGGAAGTGAGCTTGATTGGGAGAGAAGTGCTTGATGAGGAGGTATGCTATGTAGCAAGTGCATGGGAGCTATGCACTCAACTGCACACCCTTCTTGCTCTTAAAATGGGAAAGCCTACTTTTCTGATTCTGTGGGACGGGATCAGATCAGAGTTGAGAGTGTCATTTGGAGCATTTTGTGCTCCTTTGTCAAGCTGTAAAATACAAAAGACAAAAGTAATAGAACTGCATAACAAGGTGTTGTCAGTGTGCTTGTACAGCACAGTTGTAAATACCAGATTCCTCCAGTTTGGTTGCATAAAGCAAGCTTTCACGAAGCAATTGATTGTGGTGTCAAGCCCCCTTCCTCCTACAAAAAAACGAAAGGGAAAAGCTTTCAGGTATGAGAAGTACTGAGTTGTGAGTTCCATAGCCAAACTCCATTTTTATTTACAGTATATGTATTTAACAAAATTAATATACTGCTGTGGTCTAAACCACAGAGCCTAGGGCTTGCTGATCAGGTCGGCGGTTTGAATCCCTGCGACGGGATGAGCTCCCGTTGATCGGTCCCAGCTCCTGCCAACCTAGCAGTTCGAAAGCACGTCAAAGTGCAAGTAGATAAATAGGTACCGCTACAGCGGGAAGGTAAATGGCATTTCCGTGTGCTGCTCTGGTTCGCCAGAAGCAGCTTTGTCATGCTGGAAGCATGTACGCCGGCTCCCTCGGCCAATAACACGAGATGAGCGCCACGACCCCAGAGTCGGTCACGATTGGACCTAATGGTCAGGGGTCCCTTTACCTTTACTCAATAGAAAACCTCTAAACATTTGTGTGTGTGTGTGTGTGTGTGTGTGTGTGTGTGTGTGTGTGTGTGTTGGAATGAGCAGTGAGAGTTTAGAAACTGAGCATTAGTATTGCCCAGGCTTTGCTTTATTTAACAGCCCAAAATATATTTCTGAATCTGTTGCCTTAAGTAACAACTTCAAAATGAAATTAAAAATTAAGCCGTGAGCTCCATTGCAGTCTGCTATGTAATGGAACCTTTATTGTGATTATAGAAAAAGGCATGCTTGAAGTAAGTTGAATTATTTTTTCCTCGAATGAAGGGAAAAGTATTTTCCTTCATTTTACTTTCTCAAATAGCACTAGCAAAGCCTTGCATTTAATTCATTTTTTTTTACATTTATATCCTGCCTTTTGTCTGTAATGGAATCCATAGAGCTATATGTGTAGTTCCCAGGTAGTTGCCCTATCCAGACACTGGCCAGACCCAGACCTTCAGCAAGGCGGTGGCTTCACTTTCCTTCGGGCCATACAAACACTTGCCAGGCAGCCATAGGCAACAAGAAATCGCAGACAGGCAAGGGAGCTCTGTTCTATCAAATCATGTCCACAGCTTGAGGCTCAGGTTTGTCCACTACCATCTATTGTGGATTAGATGTCTGACCTTTCTCCTAGCTTCTACCGAGGAACCAGAGAAATTGTTTCTCTATACAGTTGTGGAGCTCCTTTCTGCTGGAGATGTCCTGCAGACCATGTATAGGGCTACTTTCAACATCTGGGAACTAAAATGGAAGCATACTACAGTTATGCTGTGTGTGTAACACACATTTTGTGTGTTATTTAAAACTGCTTGCAGAGATTTGCATCTTAAAGCTATGCATTTGGTCACCCCACAACCCTTTTGCCTGGGAAAATGAAGAAAAGCAAATGCTTGACTTTCTGCTAAGGCAATTCTGATTGAATTTCTTGAGATTTGCTTCAACTGGAAGGGAAACCTTGTAGTGATATCTAAATCTAAAGAAATAGAGGTGGTGGTTACTGATGTTGATCCAGGAAGTTGCAGTGGGATCAATTATAAGATCCATTTCAACCATACATCCTGATGCATTTTATTTATACACATTTCCCAACCTGTTCTGGAAATCTATTGTTTCCATATTATTTAAAGCACACCTTTTATTTACAGGTAGGTAGCCGTGTTGGTCTGGGTCGAAGTAAAATAAAAAAATTCCTTCAGTAGCACCTTAAAGACCAACTAAGTTTTTATTTTGGTATAAGCTTTCGTGTGCATGCACACTTCTTCAGATACACCTTTTATTGATATGTTTAATGAAATCTGATCAGAAAATAGCTGTACAACCTCTGCTATCTATAGTATATCACATTAAGGTTATTGTGAGAGACAGGAAAAATAATAGTTTCACAGATGGATCTTGAAAGAGCAACAAACTGACATGCAAGTGCTTATACTGTATTCCAAAAAACAAATTTAGTTGCAATCTGATTTGAGTTGTTGGTGGAAATCTGCTTTAAGAAATTCAATAGCTGTAAGCCACTCTTGCAAGAATAAAATTTTTCTTGCTAAAATGCAAGGATGCATTTTTATTTGCAAATTAAAAAGATCTGGTGAAAGTAATGTATGTGCCCTATAATCGGGGTGGTGGGTGGCTATGCAATTTTGTTGTGGCTGCAGGGAAAAAAAATTATTACTTCATTAGTCCTTTTAATCCTCCTGGTAAATATCTAAAAGCGCCCCCTTCTTTCATCTGACAGAACTTTCTGCAGAAGCCAAAGCAGCGTTATTTGAATTTGAAGAGAGGGAAAGGCAAATGAAGCAGGGGCGTTATGGCTCAAGAAGAGGAGGAAGGAGAGGAGGGCCTTTAATGTGTCGTGGGATGGGAGAACAAAGAAGAGACAACAATGAAAGGGGAAGAATGAAGGATCACAGGCCTGCGTTGCTGCCAACCCAGACATCTGTTACGGTATCCAAACACAATGATTATGGTGGTCAGGGTTGGTGAATTTTAGTTATTTAAGCAAAATTATTGAAAACACTGACTGCATTAAGCTGCTTAAGGTTGATTTCAATAGTTCATTTATTGATGGGAATGCAAGCACTTTCGTTTGTGCCCACTCCTACACAAGTCCAAGCCAATGTCGGCAGAGCATATACATGAGCAATGGTTCCTCAACTGCCTCATCCTGAGGTTTCTGAGAGATCCTGTGCCCCAAATCCTCAGGGGGGGGAAGCTATTTTAGGAGTAGCCAAGGACCAATGTCAGAAACTGCTTTTAACTTTGCTGTGTTGCCAGTGAGACTCCCATGTAGTGCAGAAAGCTGCTGTAGCTTTTATATCAAGAGTTGATACGAGGCTGGGTATGTTTGCAGCAGTAGCATTTTAAGTGGGAGAACTTTCTGGTGGGAGAATATAAAGGAACTGGTAGCTACTATAATCATGATGCTGAAAGCCACCACTTTCTGAGAAGCTGCTAAGTACAGCTTGATGGCAGTGCCTTGTCTCCTGCTGGTGCCTCTCCCTCCCCACACATTGAAATATGAAGATGGGCTTCGTGAAAAATGGAGTTTCCATTAAGCTACCATCGCTCATAAGCCTGTGAATATCAAACTTCCAGGAGTTTGTGTAGTCAGTATTCTCAGGGGATGCTTCCTGTTTCCTTTAAATTTTTAAGGCGATACAATTTCGAGCAAACGTGATTTTCTGTGTTTTCTTTTTAGACACATTCAGAAAGGATATTTCGTCATCAACAGCCCATTAGGAATCTCTTCCAGCAGCAACAGCAACAGCAGCAACAGCAGCAACAGATGCAGGGGCTTTTACCCATTCCCCCTCAGCTTCATACACCACCTCCGCCTCAAGGGATGCATATGCCACCCCAGCTAGAAACACCAAGAATGCTGATGACTCCTCCTCCAGTGACATCTCAGCAGCCAAAAAACATACATATAAACCCACACTTCAAAGGAACTGTAGTAACGCCTGTACAAGGTGAGATTTTATCAGAAAGCAACACTATAAACAGCTGCTTAACTTAATTTTGTCCTGGAACAGCCCCCTACAGTTCTATAGGTACAATTCACATGTGATGATGATGATGATGATTTATATACTGCCCTGTACCCAGGGGGTCTCAGGGTGGTTCACAGAATAAAATTCTGTGATTATTCTGCATGTACTGCTGTTTTACTGCTTTCATTTATGCAGAGGTGTGCTTGTATGAAAGGGACAGGGCATTGCTGAAGTAGGGGAAAGGTGTCATATATATATATATATATATATATATATATATATATATATATATATACACACACACACACACACACACACACACACACACACACACACACAGTCATATATACACAGTCGTACCTTGAAAGTCAAATGAAATCCGTTCTTGAAGTTTGACCTTCAAAAACCAAAGCGTGGCTTCTGATTGGCTGTAGGAAGGATGTTCAGCTTCCAAAAGAACGTTCAAAAATTGCCAAGGCGTTCGAGATCCAGGGTACAACTGTGCTACTTTGGTGTTTACTGCCAGCGTATAGAGAACATTTCCATTAAATCAAACCATTTTTAATTCAGGCAAGTCCAGCAAGTGTGTGTGTATTGAATGCTGACTTTAAAATGTCAACATGCTTCGTTCCTTCCATTCATTCCAGTATTTGAACTACAAAATCATCTAGATTCTTTGAATAACTGATTCTTGGAAGTGGTACCAATTTGTTTTATTTGTGATCTTTTGAGTCCAGTTGTTGGGTAACACCTACTTCAGAACCAACATGAAAAGTTACTTTTATAATTGATCATTCATTCACACATATATTGTTTAATTGTACAAAATTCTTGTGTTGCCTATGCTAGCTGAATCCCAATTGCCCTGTTGAATGCTCTTAGTAAATTTTTCCTGCCTGCAGCTATTTGGAAGAACGGGGAAGCAGCTGCCTATGAATATGACTGCTTATAAAAATGGCCTAGAGTCTTGGCTAAAACAAATTGATTTAAAAGGTGTGCTCCTTGTTTTTAGTGCCCTTGCTGCCAGTCCCAAACCAGCCAAGACCTGCTGTAGGACCCCAGAGATTTCCTGTGAGTAGCAGCTGTTTTTTCTTCTCTGATATGGATAAGCATACATTTGCAAAGAAATATTAATATGGCAAATAAAAGTGGTGCCAGTAAAATATAATTTTAAGGTTTTGTAAATATTGACAGTGATCTGTGCAGTAGAAAATGTTTGTTAGAAGCTTAAGATCAATGAATTTCTGAGAGCAGAATTAATTTTGTTTAATTGTAAAATTGTCGAGCCACTCTCTCCAATGGGGAGCGTTAAAATAGAAAAGTGCAATGATTTTTTTAAAAAATGGCTTTCCTATTCATTACAGTCTTTTCAATACAAATAGGAGGAATGCTAATTTAATAAAAAGGTCATACTTAAAATGTGTTGTGCTTGGAAAATATAAATATCTGTACTAGTTTTGTACTTATTTTAAGTATTTAATAGCAGATGTTGAGTTGACACAGGCTACTTCTACCCCCTTTTCTTATTTTTGGCTTCTAAAATACACTTTCTCTTTCTCCTTGATTGATTTACTTCCCTGACATTAGTTCTTCTTCTTACTCTCCAGGATCAATGTCATATAATCCCACCTTGCCAGTCCTTGTCATCTTCAGGGATATCCCCATGTAGAGCACATTGATAATCCAACCAGTTTAGATTAATGAATAATGTGGCTTATAGTATCAAGGTTGTCCTGATCCAAGAATGGTTGAAGGTATTGCAATAGCTGAAGCTGGGCATAGGCACTCCTCAGCACTGTGACCACTTGGGCCTCCAGAGATGGCTTGGTATCTTAGAGTATCCCTAGACTGCATACCTGTTCTTTCATGGGGACTCATACTCCATGCTGAACTGACTGGCTACTAATTAATGGATCCAAGAACCAGTTATTCACATAATGCCAGGAAGTCAGTTTATTGAGTGACCCAGTCCATCCCTGCCTCCTGTACTGCATTTGCACAATCTTTCCTGGTTAGGATGGTATGGAGAGTGTCACTTGTGTATTGTTGATGCCATGCTCTTAAATTCCCAAATTGGTATTATTACCAGACTGTGGAAGGACCACGTGTTTCGAGTTCCCTTTTAATACTTAAAGAAGCTTTAGGAAAACTAGCTATAAATAATTGTTAATATACGCACAGCCTGTCTACTTGACCGTAGATTCTAAGACAAAAAAATAGATGCAAGTAGAAAATGTGCACCTCAAAATGTGAGAGTGGATTTGTACCATCCATGGTCTTTTAATGGGATGATTATTTTTCCTTACATAATCAATTACTGTGTCTGTTTTTTCTGTGAAGGATTACTAATAGTCATTGCAATACTGCATTCCAAAAATGCTTTGAATCCTGTGGTTGAAATTTTTTCATTTATCTAATTTTACAGAAAATGGATGCATATGAGGAATGAGACCTTTTCTAAACTAAGGCAAGGTTTTCATAGAGCAACTGCTCATTTGAAATAGGAACTTGATAGCTGTTACACATCAGTCACATTTCATTCTGAAAAACACTCAAGTTGTAGATAATGCCAGTCAACAAAACTTGAAAGTTTTTTTAAAAAAAGAATATAATATATGTGTATCCATTATTAGATGAACTGCATAATGCCTATAGAATAAATTATTGTGGGGGACCAAGGATGACTAGTCCATATTCTCGGTTGCTGCTCGTATTTTGTTCAGAGGTGCAAACAGTGACCCATGGACGATCCAGTTCTATAATTGAGGTGGCATTGCCTTGTAGGGTATTCAGATGCCGAGTGCATGAGCTTTGCTGATATGATCTTATTGGGAGGGAACAAGTGCTGCGGAACGAATGTAGTTCCCAAAAGATCCCCTGAAACGTCAGGCTGGTGGTATGGTGATTTTTGTTTTTCCAGATTGCAGGTGACATTGTAAAACTAGTAGAATGTGTTGTTTAATCACACGTTGAATACATTTGGTAGGTCCTTTGGAGGCCAGAAGGTGCTTAAGAGGCCAGCCTTAATCTGTGGGCTGCCATTTTGCTATTCCTGCCATGCACTGCTGCCAGAAGTTGAGGGGAGAGGGAGGAGTAAAGTGGCATCATTCCTGAGCCTGAACTGAAGAAAAGTAGAAAAAAAGTCCTGCCTTTCTGTAGCCTGTCAATTATGGATTGAATTCTAATAGCAAATAGCTTACTAGTTTGGAAGTCAGGATTCCATGTTTCTCTCATGAAATTGTAGTCGCGCCCCCCCTCCCCCCGGTTTGTGGACCGACTTTCGTTAGAATGAATAACAGCACCCTGAATTCATACATAATGCAGAATTGCAGTTTTTCTTCAAAAATGAGAGTAGAAGCTTTCCTTCTTCATTCCACAGAAAGGAAGCCGCAGGATGTAGCTTAGCCTTAGAGGATTTCTTCTGCAGTTTAGATGATCTCCTAAACTGGGTCCATAGCAATGATCTGTTAATTTTGGATAACATGTCATAGTGACCAGCCAATAGGAAGTGTGTTTGCCTTCAGACTGGTAGAACTTTCTTTCAAACTTCATGAGCACAGTTCTGACACTAACCGCTTTCAGTACATTTAGAAAATTTTAGAAAGCCCAAGTTACTGCAACTCACAGAAATTATGTAAATTGTTCATATTTCAATATTGTTTTGTTTTTTACACGTTTGCATTCCCAGTGCCACATACGTGTCTCTTCATTACATCATACCATACGTTTACATAGTTGTTTAAATTAGGGTTTTTTCTTCTATGTCACCTTTAATTCTTGTAGTATAATAAAACAAGAAGTTCTTGACCTTATCCAAAATGACTAGCAGTATGTTCCTCCCTAGCCCCTTTAGAAATGGTTGATCAAGATAAATTCCTCTTGGGAAACACCACAGAATTAATAAATCATTCATTCTAGTAGTTGAGGGGCTTGCTTTTTCAGTTCTCTAAGAACCTTTTTCACACACTATGGAAGCCAAGAGCCAAGCCTGTATTTGGTTCAGTACGCAACTCAGTTGACTTGGGTGGATGAGAGTTGTAGTATAAAACACCTGGAGAGTACAGGATTGGGGAATGCTGTTTTACACATACAGATGTTCTGATAAAATATAATTTGCGAATAGGCCTTTATAATATGCAAGTTTTCAAGACTGTCTTGTGACCGGCATTATTTTGAGCATTTCAGAGATTACTGATTTACGTGATTGTAGCAATAATATTTGTTTAGATGTTAGATATCAAATGGCAGGGGAGTGGGGGGAGAACACCCTTCTGCGCTGCTGCAGCAATGATTGTGCTTTTGCTATGGCGGTGCTGCTAGAAGAGCAGCAGTAAATGAAATTTTCACTCTATTACTGTGCAGCAGCGGTGGCGAATCCCACATAGTCTGGAAAGCATTTTGTTTTCTTTTTAACATGATACAAGGTATCAGGTGGTCGTGATTGACATTTCTTGGATAGAGCTTTATACAGCATTTCATGCAAATCATGTTTGAATGAGACTGCTGAATCAAATTACATTTCTCTCCTATTATAGCCCCTACAGATGTGCAACTGAGCTTCCTCAGCATCTACTGGCAAGCTTTCCTTATGAGGACTTGCCATTTTCACAACTCGTCTGCGGAGCCCTATAATTGCAACACTTACAATAGTGACAGAGTGATGAGTGTTTTCTCTTATCAAATCTATAAGTAGTAGCAAGCAGATGTAGTGCAAGATTTCCAACCCCTCCCCCTATATGCTGTCAAACAGTGTCAGGCTGGCAGAGGGAAAATGCAATTTAAAATGCAGGTGACATAATAACAAACACCCTCCATTTGCTAGTGGGCTTCTGATTAATCACTATTACCATACATTATCATACCATCAAATTTAATCATATCAGTGAATTCCCATCTGCAGGAGGAGCAGCAGAAGCTAAATATGATGGTAACAGCTATTAAACAAGAGCGGCAAAGAAGACTTCTAAAATGAAGCAACCCTTTCCCTTGTTGTGTTTTTCCCACAGTTTATTGATCTTACAAACGGTAAAATGAAGCTGAATTAACAGTTGTCCACTCTTTCACGTGACAGATGCAACCATTACAAACACACACAAAAACAAATCCCAGAACATCAAAATTCACAAAAGCACTATGCTACAGAAGTGTTGAAATAAATGTGACCTCACTTTTGCCCTTCAATCTACAGTGTGTCTAAAATAGTCAGGAGCTGGTGGGTGGATTATAAACCTCCCCAGGAATATAATAGGGGTCCCTGATGATCAAGATCCCGTAATATACCATGCATTTTTTTGCAGGGGGATGGGGAATCTTTGCTTTCAGTATGCAGGAATGTTTGCTAATGATCTGAGGGAAAATGTAGTTCAGTATGAAATAGGATGTTGTGAACAGGCATGTTTAGCTTGTGGATTTGTGTGTGTGTTTTAAATAGAATTTAAGCAGGAACAGTGCAGGACCCTAAACTGCTAAGGGTAATGATTCATGTACAAATTTCTTGTACAGTGAAATAGGAAGCATTACCACCACTACTACTACCACTATTATTACTATAAGATGCCTTTAAAAAAGAATGAGTAAGAAGTGCTGGCAACAAAAGAAGAGACGCATCATTGTGCTTGGTGAATCCTCGATAGAAGTATATTTTCTGTTCTCTTGTTCCCTTCCACCATCCAACAAACCCCTGGTTTCAAATTCTATTGAGGTCTAATATACAATCTTTCCATTTCCCCCGATTCATAGTTGCAGCAAAAATGTGTGCTGATATTAATATTTTATTTCTTTCTATTGCACAAGCCCAGAATGGCTAACAGTATTCCTGAAACGCAACACCAAAAAGTACCCAACTTCAGAAACATTTCTAAAAAATTGATAGCTGAGCTGTTAATTCTTCATTTTTATTGCATTGTAATAATTTTAAAAGTTATAGCCAGTTCCAGTTTTTTAACCTCCTTATACTCACCTCCTCCAGGTTAAAACCACAACTCTAAAATAAAATACAATGTACAGTACCGTATAACAGTAATATAGTTATACAGTAGGGCTTCTCATACTACAAAGGCTTGCAAAAACAAGTCTTAAGCTGTCACAGAAGTAAAATAATATGGGGACAACTTGCCATTGTGGAAAGCCTAGCTTCATGTAGTGTCCCCCTGGGCCATACTCATGAAGGGTACCGTAAGCTGGGCCACCTGAGCAGATCTCAAGATCCAAGCTGACTAGTACTAGAGAAGGCCTAAGCTTTGTGTATTAGTACCTAAGATTTGTGTAATAGTACCAACACTGCACTGCACTCAGGATTAGTGTAATGTGATCCCATCTTACTGCTCCAGGTAACAAATGGGCAGCAGCATTCTGCATCAGCTGCAGCTTCTGAACAGGAAAACCTCACATAGAGCCCATTGCAATGCTCCAGCGGGGAACTACTGTACAGTACCTAGATTGTCCTGGCTAAAGAATGACCTGAGCTGGCTAACCAGCCAGAGCTGGGCATTGCCACTCCTTGCCACTGAGGCAACCCTGTGTCTTCAGTAACAACTTAGGATCTAGGAATACCCACAGACTGCACACATGTCATTTTATGGGGGGCTACTCCATCCAAAACTGGCTGCTATTTAATTCCAAGATCCCAAAGCCATCTTACCCACAGTCTCGTCAGGATTCAGCCTCAGTTTATTCGGCTTTATCCACTGCATCACTGCCTCCAGATTCCAGCACTTGTACAACCTTCCCTGATTCACTTTGTGTGTAGAGACAGAGCTCAAATTCATCTAAATATTAGTGACTCCATGCTCCAAATCTTCAAAAGGCATCTCTGAAGGTAATTAGTTTTAGTCATTTCCCCTCCAAAACAAAATTGGGAATGCTTGTCATTCCAAAAAGCAATCTAGCATTTCTAGAATTTCTAGAATTTTAGAATCTAGAATTTCACCTACTTTATAATACTTCTTTCTCCACATACAGTAAGTCAATCTCTGGTATAAGAACCAGAAACTGGACCTTTTTCTTGTCAACATGCATCTAATTGGTGCAGAACTCAGTCAAATGAAAAATAATAATAATAAGTTTATGATGAAGCCCAAAGCCACCATGCATTTGGGCATGGTGGTTTGCTGAGAACATGATGGCTGTGGAACCAAATTCACATTGAAGGGATCTGCATGTTACATTTCTGCATGCATCTTACCCCGTGGTGATTGAATTGAACTAAGGTCATTTACCCAAGAAAAGCCAAAGTCCAGTGGATGCTAAAGTAAGAGGATTAACATTTTGTGACAGATGGCTATAGTTTTAATCATGTCATAGGTTATAGTCACTGGTTCTTTGCATTTATACAATTTTTGATAAGAATTAACAGAGTATCCCTACTTTGGTGTCAGTGGCATTCTTCTAGCCTCTTTGCATGTTAAGTGAGATTAATAAATGAAAACATGTTGTAGAGACAGGGTGTAATTTATTGAAAGATTCATGAAGTTTCAATGACATTGTTAAGGTATTTAATTAGTCTCTTTGAAAAAAAGTATAGAGTGACCCTTTTAGGAAAGCTGATAAGTCATATAATAGCTGTTAGATCCTCTTTATGCCTTGCTTTATAAGATTAACTTTGTGCTAAGCAATTTATGCTAAGTTTTCTCTTTTATTGGTAGCCAAAGTTATCTGTGGTTCATGAATAGATTATAACAGATAACATCATGTAATTAACAAGAGATGCCGAAAAGTAAAAGTACAATTTCTGTAAGAATTGTATGAGAGAGAATGTTAATTTCTTAACTAGGGGGGATATTTGAGAGGATAAAAAGGAAAGCAAAATAGTGTAATTCTTTGACAGGATTAGGGTAACCTTATCTCATGTTCTTTCAGAAAGTAGGATTGCCTGCGTATGTGGAAGTCATGCTCAATGAGCCATTCAGATCTCTATAACAAACTGTAGACAGAAGTTAGTTGGGTTGAGGTTTTGCAAAAGTAATCAATAACATTCTGGTTAAACCTTATGATGCATAATGTAAGTACATATGCAAAGAAGAATGGCTGAACAATGCTTGATGAATTGTTTTTATAGGCATTGGTTAGCTATAACTTGCAACACCTAATTAGTGATAGGCAAAGGCTGGCATTATTAAATGTCACGCAAGGCTGCAGATTCTAGTCAGTTCTTAAGCAACAATAAACTCTTTGATTGACTGAAATGTTTTCCCTGATCAGTTGGGCAATACACACGGATTATTAAGAATACACGTTTATACAAAAACCTTAGGTAGCGCACATCTTCTTTGTGCCTCTTCTAGGATGATGCCTCCTCTGATCACTGCATGTATCAACTAAAATATGTTCTTCCCTCCCGCAAGAAATTATTGATTCATTCATAAACAATTTTAAATCAGTTTAAAAAGCCTCAACCAACCAACTAATAAAGTGACAGCCCTATTTTCACAACTTCAATGTTTGAAAGCTGTTATGTACAGTTTGTGGCTATGAGATTGAGCTCTAGGTCTGATTTGTCTGGCTGACTTTGGCTCTGTCATAAACTTACTACATACCCTTGGGCAATCTACCATGTCTTGTTGTTGCCGACCCATCTACAGTATGGGGACATACTAATCTATTTTGCAGGGCTGGTTTAAGGATGATTGAGACTGTACAGTATATGCTTTTACTTATTTCATTACATTTATATCCTGGCTATTTTCCATTATGGAACCCATGGCAGTAAAGTGAGACCTTTTAAATACTAATGTGTGGTAATCTATAGATGCATTTACTATGTACTGTCAGATGCTCTGAAATGAGCCACTGTTTAAATGAGCATAAGGTGCTTGCAGCCTTCAAGCTCTAAAGTTTCCTAAGTGAATATCCTGTTACAAACACTGTTGAATGTAATGTTTTGAACTCTTAGTCCAGAAAGCCAGACCTGTGGGATTGTGCAGCTGGAATGTGCTTTTGATGGGAGTGGGGTGGGGTAGCAGCAGTGCGGGGAGTACCTGCCTTTCTCCCTGGTTAAGATCACAACTATATGTATTCTGCAAAGCCGTGACCCTCTTCAGTTTACTTGGTGGGTTTGAAAGAAAAAAAAGACACACACAAACGGCAGCAAATGTCCCAAATGCATTATCTCAAAGCACATTCTTGCAGTGTTACGATTTAGGCCATATAAAAAATCAAGATCAATTTTATCTGCTTACAAATGAATGTTACTTTTAGCATCTTGTGGCTCTTTGAAACTGCCTATGTGAGGCCACGAAAAGGAGAAACTGTGCATATCAGAATTTATTATGTTTCCCGTATGCTTGTTTTCTTTTGATTTGCGGTACATATGTTGCTGAGCACAAAAAACAGCATTCTGACTTCTAAATTTAACAGGAGTGTAAAATGTTAGCAGTTAAATATCTATCAAAGAACCTTGGTTCAGATTCTGAAAGAAGTAGGCTATTTTGATATTATATTTGTCGGTGTCCTTAACTGTGACTGTAGAATTGTGCATGGTATATCCATGGACCCAATGCTACTTAAATGTTCCACAGTCCACAGAATTGTACTGTACTTGCATTTCCCCCCTATTAATGCAACACATCTGTAGCTAATGTCTGCTGCAGAGTTCCTAGTGGTGTATACTGCGCTTCAGGTTTTCAGAAAGAGATAGGAGAAGATTTAATGGGACAAGTAAATAAATGATTAGCGCATGAGAGATAGGTTGTGTGTACGTGTGTAGGTAGTAGAAGCCTGTTTTTCTGTAACTCAGCTCTGTGTTTAGTCGATTAAAAAATGTAGCTCCCCCCCCCCAAACCATAAAATGAAAAATTGTAGTTGGGCTAACAGGACTAATTTATGGACAATTGTATGCATACATTTATAAAGGGCAGCTAAGCACGGGAACAGAAGTGTAGATTTCAGAGCAGGGGATGCCACCACCTTTGAGCTCTGTAATGGGAACTGTCACCATCCTGTGTGCTGGAGCAGCATCTGGTTTAGAACGTGGCTCCTTGAAATGTAGGGGAACCAGAGTAAAAGCTGGCACACAAATTAAGCACTATAATTTTAATAGTCCAGTTCTTACTCATATGCAGAACAATTCCCCCCATTACTTTGTGCATGTTGAAGTGGGATTTAATTGTACTGTATTCCTTGCAGCCCTTAAATTTGTCCAGGAATCTTTGTTGTTGTTTTTAAGCCTGTACGGTAATAGTAAGGAAACATACTGATTGTGGGTAATAGTGATTTTTAGATGCTTACCTGAAAACACTGCTGAGTTGAGAATATTTCTGTTTAATGTTTCTGTAAGAAGAGATGTGACAACATAATATTACTTCCCACTAATTTAGTTAATGGGTGTTTGTGTCATAAATGGTCCTTGTCTTTTTAGTAGATGATATGGCATGTTCATTCATAGAATCAAAACGGGGAAAATCAATTACTGAGCTTAAATTTTAAATGGCTCCCTCCTTTGCTGATTGTGAAATAGCTGAATATCAGTCTGAAGCATTTATTTGAAACGAAGGGTGACAAATCTATGTTAATTTTTCTGTATCCTGTCTGTAATGAATGCTTCAGATGCTTAAGTATTTAGGGTTATGTGCTTTGCGAAATGTTGATTCCCTGTTATTCTTGAAATATGATTTCTTTACTTCAGAAATGGGGGGGGGAATCAATTTATGACATCCAGAAAATTAAAGTAGCTTCATTTTGGTTGCTTAGGTTGTACTAAATAGATAGCAAAGAATAGCATGGTTTAAAGAGATAAATGTCAGGAGCATTTTCTAAAGTAGACATTCAGACTTTTGGATTAATGGGATAGAAGGTCAATAATTGCATGGATTTCACTAAGCTTGAAAAGAGATGGCATTCCTGTGGTGCTGCTGTGATTATTAAAACATTTTGAATTCATTGTAAAGGGATTGTGCTTAGGTTCCATGTTCACTGCCACAGTGAAAGATATGGCTCAGTAGGGTTGCCAATTTATACAAATTACAGAAAGGTATTTTAATCTTTTCCTATAAAATAAATAAATAAATATTCTCAATAGTTAGGCTATGTAAGAAGTTTTTATAGGGTTTCATGTAATATTTTTCACGTGATACTCTATTTTAGAGAGGTTGTACATTGCTTTGGGCTCCCAGTTGAGAGGAAGGGTGATAAAGGAATAAAATTAATCAAATAAATGAGCCATAGAAGAAATGCTTCGGGATTATTTTAACCTCCATTTGTGTTCCGTGTGTCCCCTTGTATTATTCAGGGTCCTCCAGAGTTTCAGCAGAATCCCCCCGGACCTGTTCCTACCAACTTCAATCAAGCCCCAAGACTCTCCCTCCAGGATCAATGGAGAGGACCACCACCGCCTCTGCCACCACCGCCTCCACAGGATAGAGAGCCTTTCTTCATGGGAGGTAGTGTCCTGTCTAGCATAAGAAGCGGCAGCTTCTTGTCTTAACTATGGGCACACACACACCCCACATACATGGGGGTTATGTTCTGGGCCCCCGTGTGTAAAAGTGAAATTGGATAAAGTGGGGAGCACCCTCTAAGCACCTCTTTGCTGCTCTCTTCAGTCCATATCAAAAATACTGTATTCCAAAAATATCCACAACTAGAATTGAAGCTCTGGCGCTGGCAAGAGGCTGGAAGACACACAGGAAAGTGGCTGCTACTGCTGCGCTGCCCCACACATCAGCTGTTAGGCGGGGAGGCTGAGCAGCATAAACAAATTCCCGCTGCTTATCCGATCTCTTTGGGGTGTCCTCTGCCCTCACTAATGCCCTCTTCATGCTCCAGGAAGAGTGTCCTTGGAAACCATAAGGACTCTCCTGCCATTTCTGGATTTGATTTGAATTATTTAATTATTTCCCGTTGTCACACTTATACGCGGTCACTTTCCCATCTGTCACTTCTAGGCCATTGTTGAAGCTGGCAAATCCTCCTATATCTGGAGCTTGGGATTTAGCAATTAGGTACCGCAATATCACTTATCCGATTCTCTCCTGTAAAATCTTAACATAGTCATGTTTACTGGCTTATACATTATTGTAACATATATGTAAGAAGAAAACTTCTAAGATGTCAACTGAAAAAGTGGTGAAAGCTTTCACACACGCAACTTGGCTTTCTCTTCCATTGTAACTCGTTGTGCAACCCTTAATTGTGTTAGTTGTTGCTGAGGGCTGCTTTCAGTTAAACAACAGGACTTCCCCTATTGATTTTCCATGAAGACATAAATAGTTCTGCTTGCAGGACTACCTGGATTCTGTGGGTTGATTGGGGCGAGAGCGTTCCTCCTGTTTTGGAGAAGGGTTTTGAACTACAGGGACTTAGTGGTCCTCTCTAACCCAGGTATCCACTCCAGGCAGATAAGGCTCTTAGAGAGTGATAAAAGAACCAAAAGTATGTATCTCTCCCCACCCCCTTTGTAACATCTGTGCAGTCTAAACTGTTTTGTGAGGAAAGGATCTTAGTTTAGTGGCAAATCACATGCTTTGAATGCGGAAGGTGGCACAGTTCCAACGAAAAGGAAGAGATAATGTTAAAGGAACCTCTTCATGTAATCCTGAGGAGCCAATCCCAGTCCGTGCAGACAATATTGGGTTAAAGGTAAAGGTAAAGGAACCCCTGACCATTAGATCCAGTCGTGACCGACTCAGGGGTTGCGGCGCTCATCTCGCGTTATTGGCCAAGGGAGCTTCCAGGTCATGTGGCCAGCATGACAAAGCCACTTCTGGCGAACCAGAGCAGCACACGGAAACACTGTTTACCTTCCCGCTGTAGCAGTACCTATTTATCTACTTGCACTTTGACGTGCTTTCGAATTGCTAGGTTGGCAGGAGCTGGGACTGAACAATGGGAGCTCACCCCGTTGCGGGGATTCAAACCGCCGACCTTCTGATTGGCAAGCCCTAGGCTCAGTGGTTTAATCCACAGCGCCACCCGTGTCCCTTAATTGGGTTAGATGAACCCAATAATCTAACCTGGCTTCTCCCAACCTGGTGCCTTCCGTATGTTTTGGGTTCAAGTTCCCACCATTCTGCTGTATCATCTTGTGCTGGCTGGGGCTGGTAGGAGTTGTACTGTAAAACATCTGGAGGGCACTAGGTTGGGGAACACGGGTTTAAACTAATATTGCAGCTTCCTATGTGAGCGTTATCTAAAGCAGGGGTGTGAGGACTAGGAAGGCTGTTCAGTTTGCTCCATCGATAGATTGATTTTATGACTATGTTTGTTTCTGACAGAGCCAAGATTTCCCAGCCATCACATGTTTGAGCAGCGGAGCCCTCCTCCTCCACTACCGCCCCCACTCCTCAACAGTGCCCACCCCATTCCCAACCAAAACCCGCACCCTTTCAGTCAGCCTGGACCAGGTTTTAACCAGCAGGGGCAGCAGCACATGTTTCCCAGAGAGAGGATGATGAGGCCAAACATGCAGCCCCAGGGCCCCGTGGGAGTCCTTCACTTCAACCAGCCTGGAGCAGCAAATACACGACCATTCCTCCCTCCCAGGCAGTCATTCATGCAGGTGCCAGGGCAGCCGTTTTTGACATCTCTCACACAGCCGAACATGCAGGTATGAAATGAAAGCAAGAGTTCCTAGGAATCTGCATTTAGAAATATTGTGACAGCTTTAACCTAAGTTCCCAAAAGTGCAATGCCTCCAAAGCTGCCCAGAAGTTGTTACTCTAGCACCCTTTTCACGCCACTTTGATCAGCAGGACAGAACCTAGACCTGCTGTTCCCTAAGTGCTGCAAAAAGTATGGTAACTATTGATGAGTGCTTGGAAATCAATGGCCAGTTTTTTGCAGTACCCCTTTCCCCCCTTTTTAGAGACTTTTAAAGCATGTAACAAACACATTTAGTTGACTCCCTCCTCCCTCTTGATCTTTTTAGCTGTGGGCCTAAGAATAAAGTGAGTTTCTGCAGGTGTTTACTTTTTTCATCTTAGCTATTCCTTAAGAGCCTCAAACCATTTGTTGCTTATGCTGGAAAGTGTGGAAACCTTCGAGAAGTTCTCCTGTGCACAGAGTTGAATGTTTAATGTTTGAATTGATAGTACAAAATATAGATGAAATTTAAATGTGCCTTTTTATTGCTGTGCCAAGCATGAAAACATATTTATCCCCCTGTGCCCAGTGCTAATTGAATTACAAGGTTTAGTGGCAACTTTGTATTGGCATAGTGCTTCAAAGTGAAGATATTAAACTGCTTTGATTTTTGCAAGGCTGTTCACAGCTAATGAGATTAGAAAAGTTTGTAATGCAACATTTTGTTCAATATTCTATGGTTTCCTTAATTGATTTATTCCAGAAGAAATATGAAAATAATCTATTGTTTAAAAACAAATTCCTGTACAGTGAATAGATTAAGCATGCATCTAGAAAACAGCC
Source organism: Zootoca vivipara (assembly GCF_965207765.1). Classification (NCBI taxonomy): domain Eukaryota; kingdom Metazoa; phylum Chordata; class Lepidosauria; order Squamata; family Lacertidae; genus Zootoca; species Zootoca vivipara. Next base: position 47,238,782 of record NC_142594.1, on the reverse strand, counting down.
ATATTAGCTCACCACAAAGGTTAGAGCACCCTCTGCTGGTACAATTGTTTTTCATTTGAAGATACTAATAAATACACAATGGCTGGTATTGTACATTCCTTTCACTTATTAAGCTTTCTTTAAAGTTTAACTATTGTACTTTAGTAATTGCAGAAAATGTTCAGACTCCAGTTAGACTTCTTCATTTATTTATTTTTAAAAGGAACAGCTGAAACATAATGCTTATGTGCAGTACAGCACTTTAATTTAGCCTTACTTAACTTTAGACTCGAATTGGGTGGTGGTGTGCTTATTAATAAACGCCTTTACTTTGCTGGTTATAGTAATTGTGATATACAGAGTGCTGGTTAAGTCCTATTAGCTACTTAGAGCTTGAATGTTAAGGAGCAGGCCTTTTTTGAGTTTGCAGCTCATGTGTGCTTTCCTTTAAAATGTGCAGGGTCCCTTGCACCCTCCTTTGCAGCCACAGCATCAGCAGCATCCACAGCCGCCGCAACAACACCATCCACAGCAGCATCAACAGTCGCATCATCAGCATCCACAGTCACATCAGCAGCATCCACAAACAGCCCAGCAGCACCACCAGCAGCATCAACCGCACCAGCAGCATCAACCGCACCAGCAGCAGCACCACCTCCTTGCAGTGCCCCCCCAGCCTCTGATTTCTGTTGCCCCATCCCAGTTTAGACCTCACATGCAGGCACAGCAGCAGCAGTCAAGCAGCAATCGGATGCAGTGTCAGCAACGACAAGGTCTGGTAAAGGCCAGGCATGTAAGTGACATGTAAATACAGTGCAGACAACTCCCTCTTGGCCCATGTTCAAAGAACACACAACTGCACGTGCAGGCTGTTTTCAGACCCAGAAGGGGGTGGGGCGGGCTTTTGTGCACTCCACTGATGTGTGTGATAATCTGGAATGCAAACCCCACATTTGTTCACTTCTAGTCACAAACCCTGCAGTTTTGTCAATCCATGGTTGACTTTTTCCTTTGCTGTGCTAAAGAATTTTCAAACCATTTAAGCAGTGCTTTGTCCCTCTGTTTGTGTTCACCTGTGTTTCTTGAGGCCCTCAGCGGGGTTGATACCTTCACTGCCACAGAAAATTCAGATAATTTCATAGGACACCTGGCTAGTTGTTAGTTCTGTTGCTTTGTCTGCTCTTCCTTTGGAAGATTCCATTCCTCAAAGCTTATCCAAGGCTGTTAGTACCATTAGCGTGGCAAAGGGGACTATAGACTTGCATTTGCTATAGAAATGACTGTACAAAGAAAGGTGATTCAGAATCTCTATATGTTATCACTTAAGCTTCAGCAAAATCTGCATGCTTAAGAACTCAATGCTATCAGGTTTTTTAATGTTGATTTTTTCCCCCAGAACACACCAACACAAAACATTGTGAAGCGTCCAAATCAGCAACTCCAGTCACCTGCTCCAAGGAACAGTAACTTGCGGGAATTGCCAATAGCACCTTTGCATGCAATGGAGGCTGCTAACAACCGAAGGACCTCAGCACCTGCTGCTCAAGTAAAACCCATTGCCAGTACCATGCCTACTGCAAGGCCTGTGGCTGGTGTGAAGAACCAACAGGGAAGGACTGAGACAAAACCTAGAGCAGTTATTCCAGTGGCACAGCCTAAAGTGGAGATCAAATCTGAGCCAGAGGTAAGGCCTCTCCTCTGTCTATCTATGTAACTATGTAACATAGTTTTCTGCATCTGTACTAGTTTCCAGGCAGGCACAGATGAGTACAGTGGATGCTCGGGTTGCGAATGTGATCCGTGCGGGAGGCACGTTTGGAACCTGCAGCGTTTGCAACCCGCAGTGCCATGTCTGTGCACATGCGGGTCGCGATTTGGCGCTTTTGCACGTGCGCTGAAACCCAAAAGTAACCCGTTCCTGTACTTCCGGGTTACCTGCAAACACGCAACCCGAAGCATCTGTAACCCGAGGTATGCCTGTATACTGCAGGCATACAGATAGAAGAAATGCCTCTACCAGCACACACAATCCACTTATATTTTGGTGGTTCCCTCATCTGCTGAAAACATACGGCACATCTGTTACTTACACTTACATCTGTTACAGCAAAGTCTCTTATTGTAAGCCATGATCAGGGATTGGAGCTCACTGTCACCAGTCTTGAGAGCCAAGTGTGCACTTTACTGGAATGAGAAGACAGAGCCTAAAGGAGAAGTCCATTCGGAATGGGGTATATGGGAAGCTCTTCCCCTCAGCCACCCAGATGTGGTCCACAGGTCATGGGTCAGCCATCCTCAATGTTATCCTGTCTGTTGGCAAGATGCAGTGATAATATTAAATAATGAAATTCTGTTATTGTAGAAACAAGAATCTGCAGTCATTTGCCTATTTTTTATTTATCTCTTGAATACCATTAACTTGAGTGATTTTGGAGAACCAAGTTACTATGAAAGTACTATTAAAAGTCCCTGGGTGGCATCCGCAATGAGCTTGCTAGGAACTCAGTTGCATGTAACTAAGCCAAACCATAGTTTAGCACAGAGCAATTTAGCAGGCTCCCTGAGAGGAGATGGTGACTGCTTTGCTCATCTGCTGGTTCTGCTGTGCTGGACCAGACTAAGTCATGCTTTGGCTTAGCAAGTCATATGAAGAAGAATCTCTTGTGGGATTGTTGTAAAAATTACTGAGACAATGCTTTGAATATTCTAAAGAACTATATAGCTGCTAATTCCTGTTATTATCCCTTACCAATAGGCTTGAATGATGAATATCAATGGTTTGTCACTGTAAATGCTAACTACTGAATGCTGATGTTTTTTCTGATCAGTAGTTACAGAATATAGAGTAACTGTACTCAGTGATATAGATCACTTTAGGTTGAATTGGCCCGTAAAACTTAGACTAAAGTACTTTACCCTGCGAGATGGGAAGCTTGCTAATTGCATTTTGGATGGATGGCTATCTTCAGTGTTCTCAGTTTTTTGTTTCAGATGTTCAAAGTCAGTGTCATCCAGTGGGCAGAGAGTTAGATCTGGCACCCTTGGGTTCAGTGTCAACTCTCCCATGGTGTCATGTAGTTTCTTAATCTGAGTTAGAAATATGGTAAATGGGAATGGGGACCTATTTGCTCAGATTGTTAGGGGAACTCAGATATTAAGACGAGCCTAGCAAATTCAAAATAGTATGCAATGGTAACTGATAGGTTCCAGTTTCTCCTGCATACACTTTCAGGTGATGACTTTTTAAACATCTTACCTGCCAATTAAACATGGACATTGCATAAGAGAATCTTTGTGAAAGTAATATGTGAGTGAAACTAGTTCAAGTAATGTTACATTGATTCATTGGTGCAGGATCTTCCACTTTTTCACTGCTTCCAAGTGCTGGTGATCTAAGCTGCTGTGTGTCGAATGAGGTTTCTTCAAGATGTATACTAAATAAAGCATATCCGGTTGGTGCTTTAGGGGGTTAAACTATTGTAGTGTTTAATAAGGAACAGTTCTTAGCCTATTATATTATCCTTTAACGTTTGTCCTGTTGAAACTTGCAAACTCACTTGGAAGCAGCTTTTCTTTTGATGTTCTTGATTTCCCTGTAGCTTCCTATAAGAATGTGTTTTCTTCCAGAATTTTAGGCCCTTTAGAAAGCTTATTTGATGCACAAAGGGTATAATACTTTCAGAAAAGCTTAAGGCTAGAATATTAAAGGCATTCCTGATATACCATTAATATTCCAACACTGCATTTGGCAACATTTTAATTCTGAAGAGAGTGCATGAGTTCAAGGTCAGAGAGATTGACTTGTGCTGTTCATTATAACCAATTATTGTGTGACAAATGAGTTTCAGATCAGGCTGAAAATTCTGTAAGAAAAATCAATAGTTCTAATCAGGGCCTTTCAGGTCATTTACCACCCTACCTTTTGTTAGTTTGTCAGAAAAGAGCAAGATAAAACCCATGTGACAGTGGGCTGCCTCTGTATTGTTACAGCTTCCATTTGAAACAATATTTTGAGATCTTGAATTATATTAATAGTTTAATTGGTTTCAGCAACTTCTAAATGAGTTCCGATTTAGAAGGCTTCAGTTTCAGCATTCTGATTTTTTCCCCATTAAGTAAAGTCCAAACTAGAGTCATGTATTTTTTGACTCTTCATAGGTTGCCTAGTAATAAACTTTCATTGGTAGCTATGTCATTTAAAAGCATTAGCACCATATTTCAGTTGATTTAAAATTCTCCTGGGAATGTATGCCATCAATGCACACTCTTTTTTAAAAGCAAAACCAAATTTGACAAAGCTGGATAGGAGTTACTATCCCTATAACTTGTTTCCTTTGATGTTCTGTAGTTTCCTGATGAAGATGAAGAAACCAGACTCTACCGTTTAAAGATAGAAGAACAGAAACGCCTAAGAGAAGAGATCTTGAAACAAAAAGAGCTCAGGCGGCAACTTCAGGCTGGAGCTAGAAAAAGAGAGTTGCTTGAAAGGCTTGCGCAGCAGTCTTCAACACAACAACAGGAGGAAGAAACTTCACAGTTGCCCACCAATGGAAATCCATTGCTTCCCCTTCCTGGTGCACAGCCTCGCCAAAATGTGAAATGCAGGCTGATGGTTAAAAAGCAAGACCAAGTAGCTCCAACCCCCCCTGCTTTTCAGCCTAAGCCCCCAAATATTCTGCAGGCTGGAGATAATGCACAATTTCAAGGACAGCAAATAAAAACAGTAAAGCAGCTAAGACAGACTAGGACAGTGCCCGAAAATGAGCTCCAGCTGCCATATAAAGGGTTGCAAACAAAGCCTCCTGCAGCCCACTTGAACCCATCCCAGATTGCTCGTGTGGCATCAGTACAAGGCCAGCCTCAGGAACTGAAGCCTGGGGTGAAAAGAACTGTCATGCAGCGGGCAAACAGTGGTAGTGGAGATGGGCCCCATGTCGGCACCAAAGTCAGGGTGATTAAATTGTCAGGAGGGGTAAGTTACCAGGCTTGTCTGTCTTTTGTTTTCTTGTGTTTTTTGTGGTCTCTGTCTGTCCTGTTGGTGTTATTTGCAAAGGCCCAAAGAAAATGGAGATTGATAAGCAGAGGCTTGGGGACGACGACGACAACAACCCACCTTTCAAATATTCCTGTTAATTTTGAATCGTCACAGCTGTGTATAGCTATTTTAAATCATTTTCCCCAATATCATACATGTACGTTTCCCCATATCGTAATCTTGAATGGTCTTGCTGAACTGATCGCCAAATGATCAAAGGAGGCAGACCACATGCTGGTGACTTAATAGAATGTTCTCATTTGGTTTTGATCCAAATCAAAAACATTTGGTAACTAACCACAGCCAAAAAAGGGCAGTGGATGATGAACAGAACACTACAATTTGTGGATATGGCCAGAAGATCTTCCCTCCTTTGTTCCTTTAACAGAAGCCTATGTATGAGCTGTTGCTCTCTACTTAGTTGTGCTTAGGTCACTACTTGATTACTAGGTAACAAGATGCCAGATCTTAGGGAAAGTGACAATAAATTGAGGAATAATTTCCATTTGGGAAAGTAGCAAATATGTAAAGTCCTCCTTTAGGCCAGGAAATAGGGAGTTATAAACTGCAGTTTATGCAGCATTTTTTAGGAATAAAGCATAAGAGTTGTGTATATCTCTTCTAGAAAGAAAATAAGAAACTTTGTTGAAGGACATTGAAATGTGAGAAATGAGGAAATGGATTTAAGTTGAAGGGAAGTTATGTGTATGTTTAACCATATTCTCTCCCCTCATCCTTCCTGTCTCTTAATGACAAGAATAGCAAAGTTTGTGTGCATTGTTTTTCAAGTAGCAGAGAGCTAGTTCACAATAAAATTACATTCAGGCTTCTGCCCTGATTTGCTGGTATTGCAATACACAGGATAGTAGCCAGAAAAGCTTTCATTTTGGAGTTCTCCACCACTCCCCAAGTAGGTTGTACTGTCCTGTTTTGTGCGTCAGCAAACAACCTCAGCACAGGGTGAATATAAATGGTGGAGAGAAGTGGGCAGAAAGGACTTCATAAAGACTAAGTAGAACTGAGCTTAGGGTTTATTTCGTTCATGTGTGTATAACATGCTGAACAGAAAAAAATGAGACTCTGTAGTGCAGTCCTTTTCATACCAAACATGACTTCTAGTCCAATCGCAGGCAGGATATGCCAAACAGCCTACTGGTTAAAACAAGTTATCCGCTCCTGTTGCAGAAATATTCTTTGGGATATATTTGAGGCATTATTTAGTGCTGAGCCTTTAGTAAAGGTTCATCCAGTTTCGTGGAGTTGGACAGCATTGGAAATAACTTAAGGAGTGAGCTGAAATTAGTTTACGGTAGTTTGTTTCATGCAGTGGTGTTGTTTTTCTTCCAGAAAAATAATTAGCTCTATTTTCCACCTTTTTTTAACCAATATGGTTAAATTGTTAGGATTCAGACTGAAATAGTTCAGAGTGCAGAGAAGTTGTTTTAAGACGTTCCTTATTAAGTACAGCTTAGTTGTAAGATCAGTTCAGCAGGGGAGTAAGAAGCCCAGAGAGGCTGTAGAATTTCCTTGGAGATTGTCCTGTAAAGGCTGGACAGGCATTTGAGGACGGTTTATGTATGGAGGTTGAAATACAAAGAAGCTTTGTGCACAGGAGAGGCATCTGCCTGAAAGCAGTGCTTTCTTCGAAATGTTTTGCTGCAACATCTCCCACTGCTAAAGAGGCAAGTTGCTTTTTAAATTGCAGATTGGCATGCCTCCTTGGCAGTGTGAGATGCTGTGGCAAGAACTTCAAAGAGAGCTCCAGCTGAGTGTGCATGGTCCTAGCCTTCACGTGCATAGAGCTGTTTTGGATTGAGGCCAATGTATCCTGCCTTAAAGTATCAGATGGGAATCTCTTCCAGCTCAGATTATAGTGATCCTTTGAGGAATCACTTTCGTTTACAAGATTTTGACAGGCTTATTTTCTTTATCAATAGTAATAGCTAGGCAATCTTAATTACAAATGGTAAAAACTAAAGGATTGTTGAAATCATAAATACCAGTGCAAGAAGTCTCCATAACAAATTGTTGCAGTTATTCGGTGTAGCAGATATATACAATCTTTTTTCAACCACTTGCCTGGTTGCCACAGGCAACTAGAAATCTCACATAGGTGCATGAGGTTGCAGAAAGGAAACTGAGTGTTCAGCCCCTCTTTTAGCAATCTTCTGCATTTATTTGCTGGACAGGAGGGGGTTGGTCACTTTCTCTCTTTCCAGCGTGGGTAACAACCCAGTGTTTGGCCCTTCTGCTGACAACCCATTATAGGGTTGTAGGGTAGGAAGCACTCCATTCCCCACTTGACATAGAAAGCAAGCAGGCTGCTGGCAGAGGCATGGAGTGCTTCATTCCTTCTCCAGGAGCCTGCTGGGTTTCTATACTGGGTGCACAGGAAGTGAAGCTCCCTCTTATGCATCCATCATTGCAACTGAGAGAGGTGGCGGCAGAGTAGAGTGCTCCTCCTCTCTGCCTTCTGGGTTTTTATGGTAGACCAGGGATGGCAAAGCCCACGACCTGCAGGCAGTTTTGAAGGGTGGTCAGGACCACCAACCTGCCAATCACCCAACCTCATAGGACGGCAAATTTAATGCCAGTGGATCAGCACAGACATATCTCTTATCTTAGTGCTGTCCCACAGTTCTAAGATTGGAGATAGGCCTCTGCATGCCCTTTGAGGGTAAAAGTTAGAAGCAGGTGCTTATCTTTAATCTTAATGTTAAGCACCACAGTGCCACACTTATCTCTGATCTTAAATACTGTGGGACTACAACACTAAGATGAGAAATAAGAGATAAGAGATCAGAAATAAGAAATAAGAGGTTGGGAAAGCCCAGGTGGGCGTGGTTTGCCCAAAATTGCTTCCTGGGCCAAATTCAGAGGTGGGCCTAATTAGGCTCATGGGCTGGAGGTTTCCAACTGCTATGATTTCAGCAGGTGAAATTCCTACATTTCTTGCATGGGCATATGGGATGCTGGGGGTAGATCTAGAATGATTGATGTCACTGCTGACAACCTCTTGGATCCATAGGAAGGATCACCACAGGAAGTGAAGCTCCCTCTTATGCTGTCCGGCACAGAAACACAGCAGGTTGATGGTGGAGCCTTGACATGCAGGACAGGCTTTGCTTCCTGCATAACAAACATAGAAACACCATAGACTATTGGGCAGAGTGATCTGACCATTTACCATGACTTCACGGAGCACTCAGCATAGAAACCAAGTGAGTTGATGGAGTGGGAAGAGAGTGCTCATTTCTAGTTAGTACAGTGTTTTGCTAGTCTGTTTTTTAGTCACAAGAGAGGCTGGGAAAGGAAGAATGGAGTGCTTTGCTTATTCTCCAATAGCTACTCTGGTGAGTAAAGGTTGTTGCTGGGACTAATTTATCAAGCTAGGTATCTAGCTACACAGATATTTGGGTGATATATTTCCTCTTGTTGCAATACACAGACATATTTCACGCTGCAGAGTTCCTAAGGGACTTGCTGTATCTTCCTCTAAACTTCTAAATAGGGGTTAGCCAATTTTCCAGTGCAGGTAGGTGTATTGCTACATTCCTTTGTACAGAAAATTGATACTAAGCATGAAAACTCAGATCAAGATGCTTGATTAAATTTTCAATAGTTTGTCAGAAAGTTACAACCATGTTACTTTGTTCCACATGCTGCACAGAGAAAAGGGGAGTTATTGGCAGCAAGGGAGACAGTCTGGACAGTTTTGCTAGTCTAAGCTTACACAAAGATTAAGTCTGTCAGAGCCCTCTGTAAGGTAGACATCCCAAATCCTGCTGAATGTCTAGTTCTGAGTCCTGCCTAGAGCATGTTCTGGTAATACCCCTTTGAGGCATACATGTATTCTTCCTTTGGGTCAAGGTTTTGAATGTAAGTGTTCCATCAAAATCTGAACTCATCTCTAGTTCAGCTATATCATGTTCTGGCTGAACAGTAAATTGATCTTCTGGTATTGCAACTCTTTCTGAGAGTGTTCAGAACTACTAGCCTGTTGAAGACGTGTTTCCATTTTTGCTTTTGTTCAAACTCATTGATAAGAATATTGATGTTGGTGCTTTCAGCACAGCTGTGCTATTGCATGTTATTGCAAAGGCAACTGCAGCATTTGCTGGACATTGTGATCTTTAATCCATTGTTTTCAGAAGTTTGAAGAAAAGTCATACTTATTCAGCTATCTTCTCCTTTAGAAGTGTATTATGAAAGCACTACGCTTCTCACGTTTCATCATGAAACATACTATTTATATCAGCTTCCCTATTTTTTCACATAGAAAACCTATGTATAAGGTCGAAGACTGGCATGCAACATATAAACTGTCAGGTGGGACAGTTTGGGCGCAGAGATATTCAGCTCACCAAAGCTTCCTATTGTGTAGCACAGGGGTGGGGGATCCTCGAGTTATGGGTTTAGTTAAGCTGGGAACAGATCCCAATTTAGCCCATAAGGCTCTTTTCTCCAAACCACTTGCCCCAGTCGCACACTTGACATATGTGATTTCAGGTGAGGGACGGGTGGAGATGCTACTGATTGGCAGTTAGAGCAAGCCAGTTGGGGTTGGCTGCACTACTGAGTTCCCATTGGATAACTAGCTTGCAAAGAGCCCTGCTCAGCACTTTGAATTGCCAATGATCAGCTGATCAGTGGTACAAAGCACTCCATCATCTGTCACCATTGTGACATTAGGTGATTAACAGGTGGTGTTCCCACTCACCTGTCAAATTTGGCCTGTGCAGGGTAGGGAAGATAAGGATCTGGCCTGCTGCGTAATTCCAGTTCCCTACCCCTGTTGAAGCAAATGAGAATGAGGCAAAGCACAAGTGCACACAATCCCACTTGCTGTTTCCTATAACCATATTCTCTATGTAGGAGTTTTCTTATTTCAAGCTGCCTTTACACTGTCGTTAGGGATACTTGTTCCCTGCAAGTCAAAAGTCAGTTTTCTGGCTTAAGGAAAGAACTGTTATGCAAATAGCACACATGGCAGGAATCCTGCTGATCACTTAGACATTGATCTGCAGGATGCTTTGAACATTTCAAACAGAAATATTGAAATGGAGAACCTCTTTCCTTACTGCATTTTTGGCCCAAAGAAGACTACCGTGGAAGTTGAGCACAAAATATACAATTACATTTACATTTTTACACTGTGTATTAGAAGTTTTTTTAAAGAGGGCTGCAGTGTTTAATCAAATAGGTTCATCTATTAACCTCCCAGACCATTAAAAAAGTGCCCCTGATTAATTAGGTGCCATTTTAGAAGAGAGAGCCCTTTTTCCTCTCTCCTCCTAAACTGGTGCCTGCCATTTTGCTTCCCTCTTATCTATTCCCTGTCCTTGTGGACATCAGATGGAGAGATGTTAATGGAGACTTGCAGATCCTTGGGCTGCCAGCACATTTGTCTCTGGAGGGAGTTGGTGTGGCAAGGAAAAGGGATGACTATTCTACCCCCACCTCCCACACCACCAAGTCACTGGACACTTCTAGACAGGTTGTAAGGCTCCAGTTCTGCAGATTTGCTGTGGAGTGAGCTCCACTGAAATCAGTAAATTTTACTTCTGGATAGATTGTTCCAGAAAGCATCATGTTCTCTTCCTCAGAATTGTTGGTTCTGTGCATCTGCAGATTTATACAAACTTGATGAAAACTTGTATGATCACTAACAAACTTCTTTGTTTTGCCTAGGTAACGAATACTCAAATATATAAGCTGCCATATAGAATAATAAGAATTCTAAATTGCTGTAAGCCACCTTGTGTAGGTTTTTTTGTATAGGGTTGGACATAGCTGTCAGTATACATAAAACATACATAATATAGATATTAACTTAGCAGAGCACAAGTAAATTTAAAAGCATAATTAATCTTAGCAAACTCATGCTGTCATTCACAGTGGAATTTTTTTTAATACATCGTGACATCAGTGACACAACACGGGCACTTTCAGATTGACTTTTGACACACAATATTTGCCAACACTTGCTAAGAATATGGTGGGATAACACTGGGTTAAGTTTACGCTAGGAAGTCAACCTCCTAACTCACTGTTGGTTGCTCAGAACAATGCTTCTGCTTTGCCTCTGCTTCTTGGGTGCATATATCAATCTTGTAGCTCTCTCAGAAATATCTTTGTGTGTCTCATCCTCTTTGTCTGGCATACATTGAAGTTTCCAGAGTAACCATAAATTTAAGAGAATTTTAGAAATTGTGGTGTTAAATTTGCATTCATACTACTACTTGTTGATTTGGTAAATAAGAAACTATGCTCTTCAGTTGCTGTGACTCATTCTTCAGAGGAGTGTTCATATCATGTCATTTGCCTTTTGGGCTGGCAACAAGTTTTTAGTAGGAAGTCTTTGCCAAGGAGGAAGATTTGAGATAATGGTCATTCAGAATTGGGCTACTATTTGGCTGAATGGCTGCTATGACTCACTGCTTTTGCTGCTTCCTTTTCAGGCTTGTTGCATTGTCTGCTAAGGACTGTTTTTGGTCTTGGGGCTCTTTGGTAAGGTCTTCTCAGTAGGGACCCCCCCCCTTAATCTAGAAATGTAGAGTATGCAACCCAGGAATTCTCTCATGACCTCTGAACTTCTTGGGTGCAAAGTGAGAGTGGAAGTATTTTTGGACCGGTGAACCCTTTGCAAGTATTCAGGGCTAGGGTAAATGCCCAGCCTCATCACTCGGGAGTTACCATTGTTTGGTCTGCGTCAGTTTTAATCGCATTCTGTACCTGGTCTGCAGTGGATATATTTTCAGAGCTGGGTTGTGCTGTTGCATCGCCCGCCCCCCCCCTTGTACTAAATGATTTTGCATCTGAATGTTTAGGTGGGTATTAAAATAGGTGAAATAGACAATGCACACACTGCTTCCTTTAAACAAGAAACAACCTCCCATCCCTGGGTTGTTCCCCAACTCTTTTCGTGCTTAACTCAGCCTGTTACAATGCCTGCCTATTTTTCTACCAACTACTCTGTCCCCCCTTCTAAATAAATTTAGTTGTAACTGAAGCCTGACCGGCACATGCAATGGAATTAAGGTGAAAGAGGCCTAATTTAGTAGAATGTACGGAACCACTTCAGACTGCAAGTGTAGAATCATGAATGTGCCCGTACATAAAACACTATGCAAGTAAAAAACCAGCACAACAACATGGGCTATGCTAGTAACTTTCTCCCTGTCAAATTTCTCCCTGTCAAATTTATATTTATATTATTTATATTTATATTATTTATATTTATATTTGGGTTTCAATAGGAGGGAACATTCAACAATAGATATCCCCCACCTGCAGTCTGAATTCTTGTCAACTACTTTTGCCATCTCATTCTACTGCCTGTCTAGGTTGGGCCCAAGTCCCATTAAAACCCATGAAAGAAGTTAAATACTATTCATTTGAGCTGTATTTAACAGAGTTGTATTGAGTTGTATTTAACAGAGCCTAGTCTTGTCAAACCTTTGCCTCTGTCTCTCAGCCCTGCCTACTTTCCAGACCCTCTGACTAAACACCCTTAGGCGCAGTATCCGCTTGCCCCTTTCCTTCTCCTTTCATTGTGCAGTTCTTCTGTCCTTAGACTCTGTATTTTTCCCTCTCAGCCATACTGGCCTTTCCTTTAAACTTAAGAGTAGTTGTCATGTGTACTGCTGGCATCTTCCTTTGAGCACCGCTTGACAGGAAAAGGGTTCACAAGATTTGGACACAAGTGACAGCACAACACAATTATATATTAGCAAATTTTATTATACCTTTCTTCCAAGGGACTCTGAGTGCCTGGTCTTCCTTTTTCCCGCAATCCCCAGTTTTATCCTTGCAGCATCCTTGTGGAGAGAGAAAGTGACTGGCCATAGGTGAGCTTCATGGCATAGTAGGAATTTGAACTTGCATGTCTCTGGTCCTAGTCGAACACTCCAACCTCTACATCACACTAACCCTTTGATCACCTTGCCACTGAAATCCCCTTTGTACATGCAGATGACCTTTATTCTCTGCCTGGCTTCTCCCCTGCATCCTCATAAATCATGAAAATGGTAGATCTAGTAGCCGCTTAACATTTTTTTCAGTGATACTAAAACACAACACATGCAAAAGGAAGCACTTGTGACAAGCTTGTGCTACAGAATTGAACCCCACATGGGCAAATGGGGGATCCTGTAGAAATAGGTCACTGCAAGAGAGAAAGACTAACTGGCAGAAGCTTTGATGTTTGGGGGGTGAGAGCTGATCCCAGGGAATTACTCTAGCCATTATGAAGTTATTTGCCCATTCCTTGAATTAGGTGGACTGACGCTATTAATAATTATTTCTTCCTCTGCTTCTTAAAGGATCATGTATGGAAGAGGAAGCTTGTGTCATCAGAGTGCCTAGACGTGATGGCAGTTAAGGGGTTTGAGGGGCATATTTTTACATCATGGGCTAGTGATGGCTGACTTATGGGCAGTTCTTCTGGTATTTCCTTCACTTAAATAAATTCATTAGCCTGTGGAATAGCAAGCACTAAGATTTGAGGTTATAGTACTAATTGTGACAGTATAAACTAGTATGGCGGAGTAGCGATGACGGTCTTATGAAGCAGGTTTGTGGTTATTGTCCCTATGTTCCTTTTTGGTGATGGAATTTAATGTGTACATGTTGGATAATACCCATTGACTACTGTGGAATTACATAATGCTTAACATTAACTGCTGTTCAACCATCTTATGTTGTTGTTGGGTGATTTCTCCTTAGCCAAAGACTGACCTCCCTTGCTCAGAGTGATATGTCTAGTCCTCTGTCGTCTGAAAATGCTGAGTCTTATACTGGACCAAGAAACACACCTTAGTCTCTGTGGAGAACTGCACTAGTGGGTCTTTCATATATGGAAACTCTGCTTTGTTTTATGTAATTGTTGCAACTGTTGGTAGCCAAAGGCTGAAACAGCACAACTGTTCATTCCACTCTACATGAGCTATTGGCATTTATATTAGGAGTGAAAAGAATGGAAGAGGTGGGGTAGGGTGGGGGGGAATTTGCTTCAGTTGGGTAGCAAGCATTGCTCTCTAAAAATGAGAACTGTTCAAAAAAAGTTCAATTATTGTATACTTTTGTTTTTTTGCATCTGTATTGCTCATCTCATGCAATAAAAATGTTTAAATAATGTGACTTTTATAGCCCTTTTATTGTGATCTCATAGATCATAACATCAGTTCTATTATATGGAAATTGACAATATTGGAGACAACTCACATTTCTGTTAGTGAGGGCAGGACTACAGCTTAGCTGTGATTTCATTCAGACTCTGTATTTTGCAATTGTACTCAGGACCTACCTTACTTCCATTAATTGAAACTATGCTACTTTAGAGTTTCAAGGTATTTTTCAGCTCCTACTACTGTAAGTCTAGAATACACAATCCTACCCAAGCCCTGTGCTGTTTACTTCAGAGGGCTTCCATGGTCTTGCCCACTCATACCTCTCCTCTCATACATTCCTGCCAGAACTTTGCTCCTCCAGCTGTGCCATCCAAAGGTCTCTTCCCTCAAAAGACTTCCCTTTTGTCCCTTGCTGCCCTGCATGCTTGGTATTACCTCCCAGAATGCCTGCAGTTTCCTGCCCCCAAACCCCTCTTCAAAATCCACTTGCCCTATGAATCATTTGGCACAGCCCCTTAATTCCCATGCCTCTCTGTAACTCCGCCTGTAGCTAAAAGTGTTCATTGCTTCCCTAATTACCCTTCCTCCCCTCCCTGCCCCCACTCTGTTTCCTGAGTCAAATTTTAAAAGGTAGCCTCCTTTGGCAGGGAACTGACCTTTTGTAGTCCGTAAAGCATTATGGCACCCTATAGTACTACTAAAAAATTCCTTCCAACAGCACCTTAAAGATCAACTAAGTTTTTTATTTTGTTATGAGCTTTCGTGTTCATGCACACTTCTTCAGATACACTGAAGTCCCCAGACGCTTATATGTAGAGAAAGGGTGGGGAGGGGGTATCACTCAGAGGGGTGGTGGAAATGGGTGATTGATTAGTACTACTGTATAGATCAGGGGTCAGCAAACTTTTTCAGCAGGGGGCCGGTCCACTGTCCCTCAGACCTTGTGGGGGGCTGGACTATATGGGGGGGGGAGAATGAATTCCTATGCCCCACAAATAACCCAGAGATGCATTTTAAATAAAAGGACACATTCTACTCAGGTAAAAACACCAGGCAGGCCCCACAAATAATCCAGAGATGCATTTCAAATAAAAGGACACATTCTACTCATGTAAAAACATGGTGATTCCCGGACCGTCCGCGGGCCGGATTTAGAAGGCGATTGGGCCACATCCGGCCCCCGGGCCTTATTTTGGGGACCCCTGGTATAGATCAATTAACAGAAATTGCAAGGAGAACTAATTTTGTTCCATAAAATGGACCAACTTCTTAGAGAAAGTACAGTGGTACCTTGATTTACAACCATAATCCGTTCCGGAGTTCCGTTTGTAAACCAAAACAGGTTGTAACCCAAGGTGTGCTTTCACCAATGGGGCCTCCAATTTTTTTTGTCCATAATCCATAATCCAAAAAAAGGTTGCATACCAGAACACGCACTTCCAGGTTTGATGTGTTTGTAATCCAAAACGTATGCAAACCAAGGTACCACTGTAGTAATGCTACACTTGAAAAAAGTAGAGAGATGGCTTCTTTAAAGTACAGTGGCCCATTATTAGGATAGGCCATTGAAAAATACTGTATTTTCATCTCCATAAACTTTACTTAAAACTTGAGAGAGAGAGTGTATGGAATAAAATAAAATATCAAGTGGGCGGGCACTTCAGTGTTGGGAAATGCATTGTGGGCTTAGAGGGCTAGAGATTATTGGCATCTTTTGTCTGGGCTGGATTAACCACCATGCTGCATAGCCTACAGTAGGGTCTCTGCCAAATTGTCTTTCTTGCTATAAGTAGTTACCTCAGTGGCCAGGTGAGGAGAGCTCCTGCCTAGAAATTTCATGCAACTCCAAGGCATAGCAGCCATTCCATCGTCACAGGAAAAGGAGAGCAGAGTCTATCCTGGTCCCAGCTGGAAAAACACCTCAGAATACTTAGGAGACTTGCCTGGTATGAAGATCCAAGAAACAGTTCTATCACAGAGGATACCAAAAGAAGTTGGGAAATATGGCAGGGCAGGGATGGGAAAGGCTGGCTACACTTTTAGTATCCTTTTTAGAAATGCATTTGTTGATTGCATGCCAAGCATTTAAATCATGATTTGTCATGTTTTATGAAAAAAACCAACCTCGTATCCAACCTCGGCTTTAAATTATGCGTACAAATATAACTGCTGACTTCCTAGCCTTTGCTAAACATTTACATCTCGGCAAAGTTGGTTAGAAACGGTTAGATTCTAGAATCGTACTTCTTTTTTGCTTCCTGCATAGTATAATTTGCTAACTTTTTTAGTTAAGAGGAAGTGTCTGTCATATCTTCTGAACTACCGGCACTTAGCCATTTCATTTTGCCCTCACTGGAGTTAGGTGTGTGTGTGTGTGTGTGTGTGTGTGTCCCCACCACCACTATTCCAGTTGGAGTTTTATTATTTTTTACCATACAACCATACATAATTGTTTCCCAAAGCAAATGTAAACTGTTGTTGAGACTCTGAAGGATGAATATTTCTCAGTGATAGTTCTCAGTGTTCATCAAATTATGAGTTGTTTCAGTTATAAAAATAAGATACTGAGTTATGTATTAAGAAATCATCACTTCATTAGCTCTCCCCATTCCTTTATATACAGATTATTGGGGTGCATGACAAATATTGCAGGCAAAATACGGGGCAATTCTTATCACCCATTCTTTGTGCAATCAAGGTATTGCAGGGGTTTGGGTCATCATTCTTCTGCCCATTATGTTGCTAGCTAGAAACCAGTGAATTTTGGTCAGTTTTAACTTAACATTTCACTTGTCACCAACGCATGCATGTTTGCGTTTTATAAATTATTGTGTTTTGTGTTGCTAAACATTTAAAGTTCTCCTAAAGCAAGATAACATATTGTAGCAAGGACCATCTTTGTGGTTTTCACAGCTCATCAGTGTAACCTTATATCTGTAACCTTTGAAGGACATGTTTTTCACATACATGAATTCTCTTCAGAAAGGAAAAAATATGGATGATTATGCTGGAAATACCAGGAACACGTGTAAAACACTCTGTATAGCACCTTTGTGCATTCATGTGGGTGCCCTGAGCTACACTGGGCTTTATGTGCATGGTGTTGCTCACAGCACGCAAGTACATCAACAACAAAGCATTAATTTCCAGTAGTACACTTAAATTGAGTGCTATTGTGAACATTACCAGAAAATAGAAAAGAAAAACAAGTCACTATCTTTTCCTGCTTCTATCTCCTCCTGCTTCTGCCATCCTGTAGGAAATAAGAATTGTGAGTGTATGTGAGCCCAGGTAATGTATGGAATACACGAGTCTTGCTAGTGAATTCCCCATAGGTGTTCTAGGGGTATCGCCATGAGAAATAAACCAGAAAGTCATTATGATTCAAATAATTGAATGTTGTTACCCACCATTATGTATACAGTACGACCACAGCACACATGCATTTTACTTGTGCGAGTTCAATCATATGTGCTTGGCTCTGGTGGTGGTGGTGGTGGCCTTCCCGGCGATGGTTGCAGCAGAGGAGATGGCTCCAAAACAGGCAGGGAAGCAACATAGGCAAGTGGACAGAGGAAGAAGAAAGCTGCAGGAGAGAGGAGAGAGGCACAGAGAGCTGCAGGCAGAAGAAAAAAGCTGGAATTGAGCCACAGCTGCTGTCTCCCTCTGCATTTAGACCTCTTAGGAATTGGATATCATGACCATGTCCCCATATAAACTTGCTTTGCTTATTATTTATTTCATAAAATTCATACACTGATTGCAACCTCACCCTCTCAAAGTGGTTTACAAAAAGGTTGCAATCCCTCCCCCTGCCCCGGCAGTAAAAGTAGTATGTGTTGTCTGTTTCTAAGACTTCGGTCTCTCTAAACTTTTTAATTCTTTGTGAAGGGAGATTATACTTGCTGATGCCCCCCCCCAAACAATCTGCTCAAGAGACTTTTGTGGGGTATGGGGGAGCTTTGAAACAGCATGCACACAGTGGCATGGGAGAGGGGGAATAAAAGGAAATGGTTTACCTCTCTGTTCCTCTGATGGAAACCTTCACTGGACAAAAGCACTTCCTGTCAGTGGAAGGACACAATTGGAAACAATCCCTAGTGTTTCACTCACTGTATGATTAGTTCCTTTTGCAAATTAAGCAGTCAAACAGGAGACCAAAATTCAGTGCTATATGCAAAGTTATTGAGGGCGGACGTACAACTTCACTTCTACCCAGAACTTCCGTTCGGTTTTAAATTCCATCTTCCGTACCCCATTTAACTGAATGTCTAAACAAGACAAATCCACTTGAGCATACTGCCCCATCTCATGCCAGTGTTGCCATTGATTATAGAGCTGCCAATTGGTAAATATAGTTGCTAATGAACTTGCTCAACAAGTTGGTTTTAGAGTATTTTACCCCTCGGTAAAAAGAGAGAGAGAGAGAGAGAGTGCAAAGGCTGAAAAACGGACGTTTTTAAATGTTTCTAAACAGGCTCTTGTTGAAAAAGGACTTTTTCTCTCAACGCAGGCATTTGAGGGTCCTGTGGTGTGAGGTTTCCTGTTTCACTCATCTTCACAAAATACGTCTGCAGAGCAGTTTTTTGCTGCCTGTGTCCCTACAATGTGACACTTCACAAATCGACCCAAGTTTATTTCCTTTAAATGCTTTATCCGGCGCAAACATCCCCCTCGCTGTTGGGTGATTTTTGAATTAGCTTTAGAAAAGATTACATGGATAAACACAGCATTGTCGTCGTTAATAGAAACCTGTGCAGTGAGGTCTATGGGCTGCAAGATCGGTAACAGTGCCAATGACAGTGAAGTATGGCCTTATCGAAAGGAGAATTCATAAGAGGCTGCCCTGGGACACTCCACTACTGTCCTTCTGTGTATCCTTACAATGTTATCTGTCCTCTCAGTACGGAGTATCAAATGTCTGTCATGAGTATAGAAATTAATTTAATGTCACCTGAAGACATGCAATTAATCTTTTGGAGGTTTTCATAATACCTTTACAGAAAGAGTTGCCAGTTTGGCGGATTTGGATTTTGGGTTTTAGTCAAAGATAAGGAAAATTAATTTTTCATCAGGGTTAATACAAGCTAGAAGGGCCACAAAGGCTGAGAGAGATGGTTGGGGAATTTGTCAAGTGTTGTCACTCTGGAATAATGCTGCTTAACGCCTGATAGGTGTAATCAAGAGTTGAGATTTCTATAGAAGGGGATTAATCAATTTGCTCACTACAGAATGCTTGCTGGTGATATCACTCATTCGTGGGGTTTTAAGAATTAAAATAAGATTTGATCTGTCAAATTGCAAGAAGCTCTGACAGTATCAATGGGGCAGTTTTTTATCAGGACATCCTCGAAGCATTTGTTATAAATAAATTTGTCTGGGTAATATTGGTGGCAAACAAACCTCATCTTCATTGTGAAACTGTCAGGGTATCCGTGATAGAGTGCACAGCATACAAAATTCTGGCACTCCTTCATAGGTCTTACTTATTAAAGAATGCATGGTATTTACAATAATGCATGGTCTCTTAAGTTTCTGGAGGTAATTAGTTTAGATTTCTGCAAATAAACCATTGATCTAGAGGTGGTTGGACCTCATTCTTTTATATTCTTTCTTGTACAATCCAGCTGGACTTTCAAGGTGACTTCCAAGTCGCAAATGACAATAGAAAGTTAATGCAGTGGTACCTTGGTTTGCACACGTTTTGAATTACAAACATGTCAAACCCGGAAGTGCGTGTCCCAGTTTGCAACCTTTTTTGGGGATTACAAATAAAAAGATTTTGGAGGCCCCATTGGCGAAAGTGTGCCTTGGGTTACAACCTGTTTTGGTTTACAAATGGACCTATGGTTGTAAACCAAGGTACCACTGTATCACATAAGTGCAATATTAAGCAAGTGTAACAGTTTTAGTTTAGGAATGTCATATACCCGTCACTGAAAATTGGCAAGGATTGTGTGTATGTTCTTTTTGTAACAAATTACTTGTGATACAATACTGTTTGATATAATAATGGGATGAAAATATGTTTCTTGACTTCCCATTGTTCACATTTTAAATCTGTAGGATCTGGTACAGTGGTACTTCGACTTACAAAGACGATCCGTTCCGCGGCCATCTTCGTAAGTCGAAGTCTTCGGCTGTTGAAGTGCCGCTTGTGTGCATGCGCGGCAAAAAGACTTCCGGGGTTGTCGACTTCGGAAGTCAAACCTTCAGAAGTCGAAGTGTTCGGTTGTCGAGGTACCACTGTATTTTGCAGATCAACCATTTAAGAATTGACTGTGACTAGAGCGCTTGTCCTTTTAGCTGTACCTAATCCTGTGGCGCTGTGGGACGCAGGTGGCGCTGTGAGTTAAACCACAGAGCCTAGGGCTTGCTGATCAGAAGGTCGGTGGTTCAAATCCCCGCGATGGGGTGAGCTCCCGTTGCTCGGTCCCAGTTCCTGCCAACCTAGCAGTTCAAAAGCACGTCAAAGTGCATGTAGATAAATAGGTAACGCTCCAAGCTGGAAGGTAAATGGCGTTTCCATGGCCACATGACCTGGAAGCTGTACGCCGGCTCCCTTGGCCAATAACACGAGATGAGCGCCGCACCCCCAGAGTGGGTCACGACTGGACATAATGGTCAGGGGTCCCTTTGCCTTTACCTTTAATCCTGTTCTTGGTTTATCACTTTGCATATGAAGAATAAGAATATATTAAAGGTCATCTGAAAGTACTGGTCTTGATTCAAAATGAAAGTTGGCTTTGAAGGTTTGAAGATCAGCAAATCTACCAAAATAGTGCTAATGTATTACTTGGTTATTGGCTCAGTTCTGAGGCTTGCTCTGTTAGCAGATAATTGTTGAGGATGAGAACTATCTGGTTCTGTGCAAATGCAGCCTTGGCACTGTCGTTGCCAGAGGTTACACAAAACATGTTAATATACTGGCAAAGGCTCAAGTAAGTGAAAGGCTAAGCAAAAGTTTCAAGTCTACTTGGCAGAGTTAAATTTCAAGTCTACTTGGCAGCAAATTTTTTTACTAAATTTCCCAAGTGAATTATATGAACCATAAATACATGCCAACATGATTTCTTTCCTCAGCATTGCACCTTTAATCATAACTACCTTTTAAATTTTAAATGTCCCTTTCTGCATTTGGGAACCTAAAATTGTTGAGTGTTACCCAGAGAAAGCAACTATAAGCCTAGATAGAGGATATAGCCTAAGGAGCATGCAGTAGACAGCCCCCACTGTCATCAAACTAATCTGGCATATGGATGTGATTCTGTTTTACCCATGCAAGCCACAGCTTAGATGTTCTCATATATTAGGAACAAAATAAAAAAATTCTTTCCAGTAGGGTATCTGAAGAAGTGTCCATGCACATGAAAGCTCATACCAATGACAAACTTAGTTGGTCTCTAAGGTGCTACTGGAAAGAATTTCTTTATTTTGTTTTGACTATGGCAGACCAACATGGCTACTACCTACCTGCAACTACTCATATATTAGGCTTTGATTCATTTAAACACATAGAAGAACATTTGCATAGACTCTCTCCATTGTAGCTAGCAACCTGTCGTCATGCGGGGGCGGGCGGGGTGGTGGCGGCGGCGGCGGCTTTTTGCCTACTCCCCATTTCATAATTCTGTTTCCACTCAGCATAACCCAAAATTTTGAGCCAGTTTCTGTTTTTAGCAGAATATGGTGCCTGTGCAGACTAATCACACTCAACGCTGTAGTAGCTTTGCAGAAAATGTGTGCTGCATTTTGTGGATCCTGAACCAGTGTGGTGTTGTTTCCCACAGGGTGGTGAGAACGTTGGCTTTTCTCACTCAGAAGTGCCACATCACCGGCTCCAGCCGCCCCTGGATCAAAGACATCAGCCTGTGCGGAAGGTCACGTTGTCAAAAGGAGCAATACAGCAACCGCATCAGCACCAGCTGGCACAGATCCACTCACTTCCCCAGGGGCTGAAAAACATCCCGGGGATACATCAGGCAAAGAAGGTATGGATTCACAATTTGTATTAAAATCACCTTTGCAATTTATTTGAAAGAATAGCCAGGAATGAATTCCCACGGTTATTCAGATGCTGAACCAGTTAAAACATGCCAGCTGCTAGAGAAGTAGTGAAGAGAGAGTTGGCGTGTCAAGTATTTGCAACTTTTTGTATTGTCATTTTAGTGTTAAAGACTCTTATCACCTGAAACTGTCTTCATCTGTATGGTGGTTCTAAGGTGAACTTAACATGATCTTTGCCACAATGAGCATCCATCATGTTAATAGAGAGCTCAGCTCCTCCGCTATGCAAACCTATAGAACTTTGTTGCCATTTTGTGCATCAGGGTGTTACTCTCTTAGCATTGGACTTGTCTTGCAGACTAGCTAAGCTTTGCAAGCTCTGAATTTAGAGGGCTGACGGCACCCCTGAAAATCAGAAAGCCAGGGAGGTGAATGAAAACTGCAATGGCAAACCCCAGTTTCCAGGATGGTTTGGCAGTTATGAAAGCTCTTAAGGGAAAAAGTGGCATAACCTTTCTGGTGCTGTTGCTTCCCCCCAAGAGAGGAAATCCTTGTTACATTGACATGTCTCCATATTTGCACATTTATAGCACGCAGGGAGTCTGAACCGTTTGGCTGTCAGTCCAGTGAACAAGCTTGTGTGTGTAAAATTTGCCAACAGCAACATGACACCTTTTAATCGGTCTCCGCTTTCATCATCTCCTTCTAAGTGAATTACTAACTTGCGCGTTACCTGTCAGATTCAGTTAGGCGAAAGCAAGTAAATCAAAAAATGCAGCTTACTTTTGTTCTTGGCAGGTCATTACGCACGGGAGAGGCAGAGGCATTGCGGGCCAGATGGGCCGAGGACGCTTGATGCCAAATAAACAGAATCTGCGAGTGGTAGAGTGCAAACCACAGCCCTGCATTGTGTCAGTTGAAGGGCTTTCTTCATCAACCACGGATGTCCAACTGAAAAACCTGCTGATGTCGGTAGGACCTATTCAGGTAAATCACCCTGGGCTTGTGTTACTTGTGCCAGAAATCTTTCATCTTACAAAGCTCAATGTCTTTGATAGGAGGAGGGAGGAGGAGGAGGCTTTTAGCAGTCGATTACATATATTTAAAGATGCCTTTCCCCCCACACACACCCCACACCCAGTGTGTCTGAAAGGAAAAGGCTTCTAGATAAAAGAATGATCTCAACTGTGATGCAGCAAGCACAGAGTGCCGTTCATCTCAATGCAGTGTCACACAAATGCCTTTCATGGTTTTTCCAGAGGTGCTCTTGCTAAGGGTCCAGTGTGCTAGCAGGAAAATGCTGTGTCCTCAAAAAGTACAGAGAGAATAGTCTTTTAAGAGAGAAAAGAGGGTGTTGAGTTACATAACACATCTTTGGGCTGATGGTGGGCTCTGCTGCTTTACTAACTCCAGTACAGTGGTGCCTTGGTTTAAGTATACAGTTGGTTCCGGAAGCCTGTACTTAACCTGAAGCGAACTTCAGGGCCGTCTTAAGGGTATCCAGTGCCCTGGCGCAAAAAAAACAAACGCTGCCCCCCCCTTCCCTCCGGCCTGCACAGCTCTCAGGGACGGGAACTTACCTCCGGAAGGGAAAAGGTGCCAGTGAGGTAGATGTTGATCTGGTGGCTCCGGATGCTCTCCTCCTGGTGCCGCTGCTTGGCGGCATTCAGCTCTAGGCGCGTGGGCCGGCCCAGCTCTGCTTCCCTACCCAGTGGAGGCTTGTCGCCTGCGGAGGAGCCGCCGGGCGAGCTCAGGAGGCTGCTGCGAGGGGAGCGCGACTCTGCCGGCCTTGTCGAGCTCCGAGGCCGGCAGACCCCGTTGCCCGAGGAACAGCCAGCCCAGTGCCCCCAGCGCTGCTACCAGCAGGGCCGCCGCTGCCAAAGCCAGAGGCCCTCCCGCTCAGGACACCCGCGACAACTGGCCCTGCTGCATCTCTGCTGCGCCGCATCCCGAAGCCGACAGGGGCCTCGCTTGAGGAGCGCGGGGTAGGACCCAAGGAGGAAGGGTTGCCCCGCCGCCGTCAGGCCCGGAGCGAGGGAGTGGCCTTCTTTGCAGGATGAGGCGGCGCTGAGGGAAGGAGCAGCCAAGGTGCCTCAGTGGCCACGCGGCTCCTGGCCTCGGAAGTTTGACTGCCTTCCCGCCAACAGGGATGATCCTGGTGCTGCATTTCATTGGTAGAGCTGCTGCCATGTGGCGTCACCTCTACCAATGAAACGCAGCGCCGGGGTGAGGGATTACCTTGGCGCTGCAGAGCGGAACAGGGTCCTAGAGCCCCTGCGCCGCTTGCTTACCTCCCTGCTCTCCCCGAGCTCCCCCACTTGCTGGGGCGCCCCTCAGTGCCCCCTTAGCGCCCAGGCGCCGTGGTACCCCACACCACTAGAGCCAATGGGTAAGCCGGCCCTGGCGAACTTAACCTGAAGCGAACTTTCCCATTGAAAGTAATGGGAAGTGGATTAATCCATTCCAGACGGGTCCGCGGAGTACTTAAACTGAAAGTACTCAAACCGAAGCGTACTTAAACCGAGGTATGACTGTATTTATCATGAGCAAGATTTACCATTAACAAGAAAGTTTTTGGATATGACTTCTTCCCTCACTCCCACATGTGGCATTATCATAAGTGGTACCTAGGTTTTACCACTTCCCCACCACTTGAAGTAGACACCGAAACCAGGCAAATCCTGTTGTTTGATTTGCAGTATATCCTCTAAGCAGTGAAATTGCTAAAGAAAGTAGTTTTATCAGGCAGGGCTGAAGATGATCCTGCAAGGGATCTTCAAGATCAGATGTTCACCTACATGCCATGAGGGGAGCAGGAAAGTTGGGTCCTGCTTTCAGTAAAGTCAGAATTCACTTTACTGAAAAAAATGTCCCCCCTCCCCCTCCATCCCCCCCCACTCTCTACCTGGAAAGGAATTCTTCCCCCGGTCAGATTGGGGAATGGAGAATTTGGTTGTGCCTTCCACAATTGCAAGTGGAATTGGGAGCAGAGCATTTGGCCAGTATTTGGTGGTGGTGGTGGTGGTGGTGGTGGTGGTGTGTATGTTCAGAACTGTTTCATAGAGGAGGAGGGTTTTTCCAACCTTATGGTATAGTGTAGGAGAGCAGCAATTTCTTATTCTCCTCTTCCTTGTCTTTGTGTGTGGACTGAGCAAGATGTGCTAGCTAGCTACCCACTTGGCCATCCAAGGAAGCAAGGGATTTAAGGAGGAGCTGCTTTGTTGCACTACCGTATTTTTCGCTCCATAGGACACACCTGACCATAGGACACACCTAGTTTTTAGAGGAGAAAA
The DNA here is from genome assembly GCF_965207765.1 of Zootoca vivipara. Lineage (NCBI taxonomy): Eukaryota > Metazoa > Chordata > Lepidosauria > Squamata > Lacertidae > Zootoca > Zootoca vivipara. The sequence goes on along the minus strand of NC_142594.1, from coordinate 47,213,337 downwards.
ACAAAAACAAAAAAAAATATTTTGCTTTCTTGAATTGTCCTAGGCATAGCAGCCAACTCCTAGAGGCCTAGGTGCCTTTGCCCCCCATTAAATATTTGCGGAAGCTTCTTTTGCAAAGGGGGAAAGCTCCATTTTTTTGAGGATCAGCTCAAAGTTGTGCAGCTTTTTTTGCAAATGGAAAAAGGCCCGTTTTGGGGGGTGGGGCAGCTCACAGTTGTGCAGCTTTTTTGCAAAGGGGGAAATCTCCATTTTTGAGGATCAGCTCAAAGGTGCTGAGCTTACCTTCCAAAGGGGGAAAATCCTGTTTTTATGGGGTTCAACTCACAGTTCTGCAGCTTCTCAAGGAAAGGAAAGGGACCCATTTCTACAGTTTCCAGACAGATAATCTAATCAGCCAGTCACATGTCGCTGGGGAAACAAGCAGCCTCCCTCTGCAGACAACAATTGAGGCCTGGGCAAGGGGCCTGGGCGGGGCGGGAAGGGAGCTATCTTCCTTATCTTCCTCCCCGATCTCTTGCAATCAGCTGCTGAGTGGGTCCTTTCAACACTCTCTTTCCCTCTTGTTAGCCTTTAGCTCATTCTAAACAAAAATGCACAGAGATTTCCTCTTACTTTTTAGGAGGAAAAAAAGTGCATCTTGTGGAGCAAAAAATACGGTATATCATCAGATTTTTGGGGGGAGGGAAGAAAAGCAGCACAGTTTTTGTTTTGTTTTTTGCTTTCACCCCTCCAAAATCAGGAGGGGTGGGGAGAAATTCTCTTCATCTTCCTCAATCGCCAAACCCAGGTAACAGCCCTAGTTGATACCAGGAGATTAGGAGTGTTCCTTACAGAAGATAGTTGCATAGAAAGGACCGGCTCTGTAGTTCTGAGGCGTTACACTTCACATTTTGTTGCAATGGAAAATGCTTCAATTTGCAGTTGTGATCACCCACTCCCGATACCTTGTTAATGGCATTCTGCCTCAGGATTGTGAAAGCATCACCCAAATAATCTTTGTTCACCTTGTACACACCTCAGGAAGTACATAGGGCAGATTCACACCCCTAATAGTTGCTATGGTTTGTACTTTCTGCCTCAACCCTATAGAGGTTCCTTTGCTGCCAGATGAAAAATTCTCCCAAACCTCATCAAGGTTGTTGGTGGAGGGATAATAAAATAACTTTTACTCCAGCACAGTTACAGATTCCAACAATGCATTTCAAAATACAAACAGCTTCCCCTTTAAAAATATTTTTGAAACCCATTGGGAGCACGATCAATCCATAGAGCTATTTCTTTTTGTGATAAGCTTTGTTATGGCCCTTTGCACAACTTTGCACAATTTACAGTGTGATCCTATGCATGTCTACTCAGAAACACTTTTCAGTGAATTAAATGGTTCTATTCCCAGGTAAGTGTATTTAGGAGAGTAGACTTTCACGTTTGCATTGTGATGGAGGAAAGTATGGACAAAAAAACCAGAATGGGGGAGCTCTGGCCCTCCAGGTATTGTTTGGACTCCACTCCCATCAGGCACAGCAAACATGACCAGCTGTCTTGCCAAATGCAATGTGGTTCTTTTAAAAGAGATTCGGAAGCAATACAAAACACAAGTGAGTGAGAAGATGATATTATTCCCAAACAGCAAGCAATATATACATACCAGGCATGCACTTCTATCTGGAAGTCCTCAAGAAGTAGTGAAGTGACTCCGCCAGGTAGCCTCAGTTTGCACAGCCCTGCAGCCGATAAGTCCTTCACAAGGTTCCCCCCCCCAAAAAAAAACTCTGCCCAAACAATGCCTCACTTTCCAATAATAATTTCCAACATCAAAGAAGGTTCCCAGTACTATCCTCCCAGACTGATTAAGGCAGCTGTGAGGGGGGCTTCACTTCCTCCCAACTTAATAGGACCTCAGAGAAGGTTCTCACACCTTCAAAAACTTAACAGCTGTAAGGGAGGGGGAAGGAATAGAGGCAGGAAGGGTAACCATGTTAGAATCACTAACTCCTCGATATACATTTTTGTCTTCCGGATGGATTTCCCATACACCAGCGGTCAGTAATGATGGAAGTTATAGTCCAGAAACACCTAGGGGGCCACATGTTCCCCACACCAATGAATGCGTTCACCGGTTCATAGTGTCTGCTCGTTTAGCACTGTATCAATGCAGTGCAATGCAGTTTATAATGCAAAGTGTCTGGATAGATTTTTTTCAAATCACATGGTTTTGCCCTAGGGGAAATAATCTGCTACTACTCTCAGAATCCTCTGCTGTGTACTAAACTCCTTATAATGTTGAGGTAATATGACTGTTCCCCTTCTACTAGTGTGAATTGGTAGGTTCTCATGGACCATCCATTTAAAGATTTCTTGAGCCTCTCCACCTTAATCTGAAAGATGAGTACTGACATAGCAGCCTGTTGTTGCAGTGTTGGGCTTACTCAGTAAACTCCACCCCAGTCTTCCCCAACTGGTTACTTTCAAGCCTTTTGAACTGCAACTCCCTCCCACCAGCCCAACTAGCATCAGCTGAGTCTGATGGTAATTGGAGCCCAAATACCCGGGAGTGACCAGGCTGGGGAAGGTTCCTCTGACCTGAAACATTAGTTACCTGTTGGCCATTTATACGTTCAAATGAATCTCTGGAATTCAAGACCGACAGCTCTTTACAGCCGCACTGCCAGGGAATATTATCAGATTATTATCGCAGTGTCATGCTTGTGAAAACCACTCCTCCATTATTTGGAAACAATATCTCTCCCCCCCCCCCGAATAATAATAATACAGTTATAAAACTAGCTTTGTAAAGGTGGAGATCCAGTTTCATGTTAAATATTCCACCTTTCACTCCCTAAAAATAATAATGTACTGCTTAATATGACATGCTAGAGTAGAGAATACACGGCACCATCATAGATTGATGTGTTAATCATTGATTCTTTGTAAGTGGCTTAGTTATTTTTGCAAACTTTGTGTTGAAGTGTGTTTAAAGAGAAAGATGTTTTTAACATGACAGGTATGCTTTAAGAATGTAATTAAAGGTGACTCCTTGTGGCTTGAGAAAGGGGAGAAAAAGTGACTGTGCCTTTCTCAGTGTGTCCCACTTGGCATTCTTAGAGTGATGGCACAACCTAGTGCTCACATAGGGTAATGTGAGGATTGTTTGTTTTATAGTGAGCAGCTTGTAAATTAAAAATGGTTTTGAATCAAAATTGATGTATCATCACATGTTGTAGGGAACCTTAGGTTGGCATGAGAGTAAGATTGCATATGAACTGATGAATAACCTTACTTTGGAGACGTCTCCATTTCTTTGTATTCTGTGCAACAGTGAAGAGTCCCTGCATGTTTTACTTGCACACACACACACACACACACAAAATTCTTGTGTGTTTCTGCCTTTCCTATTTTGCCAAAGAGACAGATTTTCATCCTGAGTTGGTGTAGCCATGTTTTTATAGCTGCTTTCCACATCAGCTTTATGTTAGCCCAGGCATCCCCAAACTGCGGCCCTCCAGATGTTTTGGCCTACAACTCCCATGATCCCTAGCTAACAGGACCAGTGGTCAGGGATGATGGGAATTGTAGTCCAAAACATCTGAAGGGCCGAAGTTTGGGGATGCCTGTGTTAGCCTCTCAACCTCTGTTCCTAACTGTTCCCATTCCAGTTGGTCGTTAACGAACTTTGTAACTAAAAACTAGTACTTGACTTTTTTACCCTACTCCCTCCAAATCCTTTTTCCTTTTGGGTAGTGGCTTCTAGATTCTAAACTCAACGGTGGGGAGTATCATATCCGCCCTGAAAGCCTTTTCTTGGTGCAAGTGCTTAGTAAAAATGCTTCAGATAAATAAGTCTATTGCAGGAATTAAGATGGGCCAGAAGTTTGGGGTGGTGAATTCTGATGATGCCGAGTGCCTTGGCATGCCCTGCATTTTATCATTTGGTTTCCAGAATGCATTGAGCTAGGAGTAAACTGGTTGCAGTTGAGAGTGCAATCCACAAATGACCCAGCTGGTCCTGTCCAAGTGGAATATACAAAAAGTGCTTCTGACTACATGCAGAGTGCTTTTGTCCTCCATTGAGGAAGTGTAGCCTGACACCTCCTACCCAAGTGAAAAAGGGGCTACACAACAAGTGGCCTGGCATCCCTACAAACCTGATTCTTTACACCTTACTTTTTAGAAATGGGAAAACTGTTCCCAGCTCCCTTGTAGGTTGCCTGGAACCAACTTAAAACACAGATTGCCTCATCTCCCCCCCCCCCAAAAAAGCATTGTTAGTTAGTTAATTAATTAATTAATTAATTAATTAAATTTGTATACCACCCTTCATCTGCAGATCTCTGGGTGGTTCATGGTATGAAAATACAAGATAAAAACACAATTCCCATGTGTTGGTGGACTCTGTATTTTTGCCCCACTCCTACACAAGGTTTGTGCTCAGCCCAGCAGAAATATTCAGTACCTGAACAAAAGACCAGTAAGCAAAATCCAACCTTCCACAGAAGTCCATTCCAGTCCTTACAAGAACTCTCCCTCTGCCTTTCTTTGAAATCAGCTCCTGAATATGATAGAATGACAGGGGATAATTTGGTGTGTGGAACTTTTGTTTTGTATTCTTGTACAGAAGCTTTTTTGGGGGTGAGGAGAAGCGATAGCTTGTTCTTGGTCTTCAGCAGAAGAGCAGGACAGAGTGGGGCTTTTAAGGTTTCAAGATTGGATTATTAAGAATATAAGGCTCCAGGAACGTGCATGAATAAGCTAATACAATGGAACTAAGAGGAGGAGTGGAGGGTAGTCAACTGAGTTAAGATTTATGATCTGGATTGCTATAATTGATTTGTTTTATACTGTTTTTATATTGTGGTTTTTTAAAATTTTGCTTTTTGAAAATTAATAAATTGTTATTATTATTATCATTATTTAAAAAAAAGGACAGAGTGGGGCTTTGGAAGAATGGTAGATCTACCAAGGTGGAAAGCGACAGCAGGTGTGGGCAGGACTAACAGTCAGAGGACTGGGGAGAGAATATGGCCACCAATTTTCTTGGCTTAACAGGGGGCATCTTTCCCCAGATATCCACTCCAGCCTTTTCTGGATGCCTACTATAGTTTCTGGAGTGCAGCCCCCCACTAGACATGCTGCCAACAACCAACCTTCTTCAAGTGTGGCTGGTGTAGGGGAAACCATAGAAACCATGGGTGTTGCCTGCTTTGAGACTCAAGCCAGCTCCTATCTGCATTGCTCTGCCCTTCCATTCTGTCACACTGCAGTAGGATATTCTTCATTATTCTGTGGATATAAGACTTTACAATGCAGAAATTTCTGGGTCTGCTCACAGGCCCATTGCAGGATCCTTCTCAGTCAGGGTCAGGCAATCCTATATCATTTGTGCCACCTGCAATAAAACATGTCTCTCCTGCATTGGTCTCTATAGCCACAGCAGGCACTGCAACTCTCCAGCTAGTTGACTTTATGCCTAAAGTCTCCTGAGGCAGACGGTTGCCAACAGAATAGGGCTGACCAGCTCCATGCCCGTGATGACCCCAAGCAGCTGATAGCCAAAGTTGGTTGGCCGTGCTAGTTTGTGAATGAATGTTTGAAACTGGCTTTATAGATTGAGGTTTCTGCTAAAAAGGTGCACACAAATACTTAAAGCTGAAAAGAAACTTTAGGAAAGAACACTTTGAAGGGAAGTGTGCAATTTACAGGTGGTTGAAACCAACACCTGTAACTCTTGTGAAGTCATTTTGAAACACAGTGCTGTCCATATATATATATATATATATATATATATATATATATATATATATATATATAATACATACATATACCATACATACATATACATCTCTGTATTCTGTGGAATGTTAGAAGAACAACTATTTTGGTTAGTGTTTGAAGGTTAAAATGATGCTTCTTGTACAGTATTCCACAAGTGGAATTTGAACAGTCTATAATAATGTAACCAAGCTATGCAGACTTAACTCCATTTTATATGTTTTCCTAGCACCTGTATTTGGAAGCCCCAAAGCAGACGCTGGTACAGTAAGTTATTAGCTAATAGTTGGGTCAAGTTACTTGGGAAAAGAACTTTATCTTAATTTCTTCATCATCCAAAACAAAGCATTTTTCTCAAAACATTGCTAATTTTCCTTTTTGAATTTGTCAGGCTTATGACCACAGGAACTCACAGCAGAGTCTCCTGGAAAAGAAAGTAATAAATGAGTGTTAAAAAGAAATTGATATGGTATACTCTTCCTTTAAGTCAGAGGTCAGCAAGCTTTTTTGGAGGGGGCCCGTTCACTGTCTCCCAGACCTTGTGGTGGGCCAGACCGGGCATGTGAGCACACATGGCGGAGGGGGGCTTCTCTCTCTTCCCCAGCCCCTCCCCTTCCCCTGCCTACCTATGCTGCTGACATCGGCGCTATGCTTTCCCAACCGCGGCTCCTGTGCCTGCCCCTGCGAGGGCTGCTTTTGGGTTGCTCATCTCGCTGCTGCCACCGGCCTCTGCCACTCGCAAGGGCAGGCACAGGAGCTGCAGTTGGAAGGTGCTGTGCTGCGCTGCGCTGCGCTGCGCTGCGCTGCGCTCTGCCAACTGCGGCTCCTGTGCCTGCCCTTGCGAGCAGTAGAGGCTGTCAGTGGCAGAGGGACGAGCAGCCCAAAAGGGCTGGCTGGCTCTGGAGAGGCACTGCCCAAAATGGTGCTGAGCCCAGCCCCCTTCCTCCACTACACAGGGCAGGGAGAAGGATGGGGAGAAGCCAGGAGGAGGGAGGGAGGAGGCGCCGTGGTGTGTGAGGGGGTGGGAGGGAAATGGCGCTGGGGAAAAATTAACGGAAAAAAATAAAACAAATGCTGATCCACAGAACGTCCGTGGGCAGGATCCTGAGGGCAATTGGGCCAGATCAGGCTTGCGGACCGTAGTTTGCTGACCCCTGTTTTAAATCACAAGGAGACTTGAGTTAAAATAAAGAAAATAAACATTGTTTGTGCAAGTTGCACTGTTTAAAACAAAGCTCAAAATGCCTAGGAAAGAGAATGTTTCTTCAGGCAGCAAGAGGTAAATGAGAGAGAATCTGTGGAAGGAATCAAATGTTCACTTAACAGTGAATGAGCTTTACACTAAACACTTCAGCCTGTGACTTGGAAACCATTCTAAGTCTTGTTAGCTAATGTCATTGAGAAACTTGGCAAAGTTAATTAAAAACGCCAAATAATTAACACAATGGGCAGTATGGTGCAAGGATCATGAGTTGGAACAGGCACGGAGCCCAAAGTGAAAATTTACTGGCAGCTCCCCTGAAAGTGTTTGGATACCATAGTTGAACAAAACAGATCCAGAGTTGAGTGGGATGGCCAGCTTACATACTTGGCTCCCCATGCCCTCCAGCAGCCCCAAGGCTAGGACTTATCTTTCCCTCTCCTGAGAACCCAGGCACTCAAAACATGTGCCACTGTACACTCAGCTTGGCTCTCTCATTTTGGGGTGGTTTTGTGCAAAGTGGCCCTGGGTTGACTATGAATTAATGCAGTGCATTGGAGGACAGCCCCAGTGGCCAGATAGGTTTGACCACCGCATTTGGCCTGCCCCAATTGGAGATTCTTCACCCCTGGTTTAATCCATAATATTACCAGCTCTGTCTGCACAGAGAGTTTTATATAGAATGTTGACTTGAAAAATGGCGCAACAGCTAAATATAGCTTCTTCTTTCCCCCCTCAATTGGCTGTCACAGGAGGCTGGAGGCTAAAGCATTGGGAGGATGTCCTGCGGTAGTTGAGAGAGAGACACCTAACTTGGTTGTGAGAATCAGTTATTAGCAGCAGGGCCGAAGAAGTTTCAGGAGAGCACCAGTTGACACAGGAGGAATTGCTGCATGTCGTTGACGGGGAAATGACCTCCTATGGTTACTTGTCCCTCCTGTTGACTTATGTGGACCTTTAAGCATGCCATTCCCTTCAGGGAGAAGAAGGAATTATCCACCATAAGTGACTGTTCTGTGGGAGACAAAATCCTAACCTAGATACTTTGACTAAATGCAAATGGTTTCTGTTTTTGTAAGCATGTTCTTTAACTCAGTGTCCAGTGGCGAGCATTGACTTTACAAAGAATTTCATTCATCTAGTTATATGTTGGCGATGGGGAAATGACCTAGCAGACTGAATAGTGTTCCTGCTGGTAAATATGGGGCACGTACCTGGGGGGGAAAGGGTAAGGGGATGAGAGAGCGCAGACTTGAGGAAAGATCTTTTGCCCCCCACGATCTGTTTTCCACAAGTTATTGCTGAGATTTCCTGCCCAGCTTAAGTCACGATGCCGAACACCACAACTTTGTTTACTCAGGTTCCTGTTGTAAAACTTTAAGATTAAACAGTGTTTGCTATAAAAGTATTCATTTAAATAAGAATAAGCTAATGCCCTTTGTTGCAGTGTTTAAGCTGCAGTCTATTTTTTGTTACATAAAGTAAAACAAGGATCATCAATACATTTTATAAGGATGTTAAGAGAACCCCTCTACCAGAGTTGCTAAGCTAAAGTGGGTGTTTAAGAGTTTTTTAAAAAGTAGGTTTCAGTTTGTTTTGTGTTCATTAAACTGTGAGGTTTCATGGCAAGCTTCAGAAGCCTTATTCAGATATAAAGTTGAAGCTTTGTTGGCCTTTGTTAAATTTATTACTTAAGAGCTTTTAAAAAATCACAATAAGATGAAAGGCATTTTTCATTTATCTATGAAGACCAATGGATACTGCTGGTATTGGTGTTTAATTTTTTAATTTTTCTTATGATATGTATTTAGCTCACAGATTACATGTTCTTTTCAGACACTCATTCTGGATAGTGATTTCCATGTTTTTGATTCCCATGAAAATGTGTGGTCATTTGTTTATGAATGGGTTCATAAAGAAACTTGTATTCATTCCAGAAGTGTTCAGGTAGAAATGAGTGTTGGTTGTGTAAAATAACAAAAACACACCTTGTCTCTCAGGACCAATTTACAGGTTACTTGCAATGGGGGAAATAAACATTTCTGTATCATGTTAAGAGTTAAAACAAGCACTCCGTAGCCAGCACCAGGAAGAGCTGTTAGAACCGTTTCGGAGGAGCTTTAGAAGTTGATATAGCTGCAGTGTGAACTGAAATATCTTTACATGTCATTCACCTTCTGGAACATCAGTTTATCCTGTAGGAATTTTGCCCATTGGGAGCAGATATTTCAGATAACGGTGTTGCAAAATGAACAACTAATTGACTGGTTTCCTTTCACTCCATAATGCTGTCACTTGCTCTCTGAACTCAGCAGAAATGCATATTTTGAAAGAATGGATGTGTTTTGACATAACACTAAACTATGGTTTATTGCCACATGAACGGTTCTCATGCAATCCCTTCTCCTTCAGCAAGGTGGCTGTGAGGAGATTGGAAGCATTTCCTTCCATTTTCCAGTACCTGCAGTTTATTGTTATGTTCAGAACAGAACTGTGGTTTGTTTAACCATGGTTTTACGAAACAATTCAACTTCCAAACTGTGGTTCAAAATCCTGGCTTGTTCAGATAAGCTGCATTTAAAACTAATCACAGTTCCCAATTTGGACATAGCACAAACCTTGGTTAGTTGCAAATGAAAGAGGGATGAGGGAAGCAGTCAATGTATGTCATGTTATGTTATGGTTTATTGTTACACCTGAACATACCGTGTTTCTCATATTATAAGACACGTCTTATATTTATTTTTTCCTCAAAAAAACACACTATGGTTTATTTTCAAGGGATGTCTTATTTTTTCCCTCCTCCTCCTGCTGTGGCCAGCATTGCTGCTGAGCCTATCACTATGTCTTATTTTCGGGGTATGGCTTATATTCCTTGAATGCTTAAAAATCCTGCTATGGCTTATTTTATGGGTATGTCTTAAAATATGAGAAACAGGGTAGTCATTGTTCAGAACTTGTTTAAAGATAGCAGTGCAAAATTCACACATTACCAAAACAATTGCCTTCAGCTAGTTTTCTTGACACTTTTCTGTACAAAAGAACAGAAGCAAATTCAATTGTTTTTATTTAATATGTCTAACTGGTTGTATGCTGCACTGTTTTCCTGAATTGTCGTTTGAATACTAGAATGTCTAAAGCCATTGTTTTCATCCCTGTTTGTCTACCATTATTTAACAATAAATGGACATGCAAGATTATTTCACATGATATTAGAAATGTGGTGGTGGTTTTCAAATATTCAAGTGGCCAGCTGATCATTCAAACACCAAGTTGCAGTGTGCTATTTCATAAAGTAATCCTGTAAATCTACTTTTACATGGATGTGTAGAACATTTGCAACTAGTCTTGGGGCCTGACAAATAATTGCTTACTTGATTTTGATGGGTGTAAGCCCACTTCAAAGAAAGTTAATTGAAAGTGGAATTTCATTAGCCCAGTATTCCTCATTATTTCTGAGTAGCAAAGAGAAATTATGCTCAATGATTAATCACACCATTTGAAGGAACAAATGTGTTTCTGTACAGAATATTTCTGTAATAATTTCTGTAAGCCCTGATTTTTTTTTAAAAAAAAAGGGTAGTTATTTTTAAATGCAAATACTTAAGTAAGTTTTTTGCTGATACTTTATGAGTCATAGTTTGGTTCTTGTAATAAACTTGTAATCAACTGATGGCTGGTAGTCCTGTTAATAAATAGCTGCTTTCCAGACTGGTATTCAAGATGGGTGTTAGAGATGTTAAAGATTTCTGCCTCCCCCCCCCCTTTTGTAGTCCAGCTTTGGCCATTGTGTATTAAAGCCAGGGTGTACACTCTCTGTTTTAAGTCCATAGCAAAGAAACTGTACTTATAGTAATTGGTCTTGGGTTCAACTAGCCTGCTTCTAAACATGTTAACTAAGCAGCCATTGGTTACCTCACTTTGATGGGTTGTCAGTGTCCTCTGAGAACTTGAAATTAGCAAAGGAAAAGGTTGAAACAGTGGCATTGTGCATCCTCCAAAGACATAGGACTAATGCAAGCAGTATTGTGTCTGCTACTTACAATATAATAATAATTAGGAGGACCTACAAGTAGCCTTCTGAAAACAGGACTATTCTTACAAGATGGATAGTTCAGATTTCAAAACTAGCAGAATTCTGCAGTAGCTCTCTTTCGACTTTCCACAGAAAGATGGAGAGCTGGTGTCTAGAATGATTTGAGTAGCGGAGGATTAATTATAAGGCTAATTATTCTGTGGTGTAGGGCGGAGCTTTCCAAACTTTTCATGTTGGTGACACATTTTTTAGACCTGCATCATTTCGCGACACGGTAATTCAGTTTTACTAGCAAAACTGGAGGTTAAACTAACCCCTTTCCAGTCCTGGGAGGAGCACGGGGAGCGTTTGCACGACACACCTACACACTGCAGGTGACACATTAAAGCAGGCATCCCCAAACTTCGGCCCTCCAGATGTTTTGGACTACAAATCCCATCTTCCCCGGCCACTGGTCCTGTTAGCTAGGGATCATGGGAGTTGTAGGCCAAAACATCTGGAGGGCCGCAGTTTGGGGATGCCTGCATTAAAGTGTCGCAACACACAGTTTGGAAACCTCTGGTGTAGGGGTTCAACCAAAATTGAACCTCCGCTATGGTGTATCTGTGTTTCTCCAGTTTGGGAAAATGTGAGGTTTCTTAAGCCTGTTTACTCTATTGTAAAGGAGAGGGGTTAGTACCTGTATTTAGATCCAGCCTACTCTAAATACAGCCATTCACAGATTTGGGATGCACTTGGATTACTGTATCTGTCACACCACAAAAATTTCCAGCCACTTTTTGATTTGGTACCACAGAATCAGGGCTATTCTCATAACACCTAAATAAACCCACAGAGTTTAGGTTCATTGAAGGAAGCCACCAACTGTCCATCTTTGGGGAGAACTGTATGTTTATTCATTTCAAGAACAGAAGATAAAATGTTACTGTTGGGCCTTGTTTGTTTTATATTCATTGATTTTATTGTTTTTATATAATATATTTAAACTGGTTCTGCAAGTTTGGGGTAGGATAGTGTGAATCTACCCTGATTCTCTCTGAAACAGCTGTCCCCTCCCCATCCCAGAAGCTTGATTGAGGGTGGCTTTATATAGAGACTGCATAAGTATTTCAAATGATTAGAATCCAAGTCTGGGCAAAGCTCATAAAATGTACAATTCCTTAGACCCGCATCCAAAGGTTTCCAAAGTTGCCTCTTTGCAAGTGCCCTGTGCAACACAACAGGTCACCAAAATTCAGGACAACTTCAGGAACACCCTTTAAACTTAGCATGAGAAGCTGTTGCGTATGTATGTGCAAGAAATCTGGGTATGTGCAAACATGCTCTTGTTGGGACTCTGGTCTTAAGTTCCAGCATCAGATTTTTAGAGACTACCAGTGCCTTTGACATATCTACCCCTGCTTTATATGATCATTCAGGCCAAAAGGCCTCAATAAATTGCCTATTTTTGCTGCATGTTAGTACTGCTGGGGGCAGGCCAGAGGAATAAGGGATGGGATTTCTCAATCAACCAGCAAGCCCGAGAGTGCATGGCTGGTGAGCTTGTTGGCTTACAAGTTGCAGAGGCTGGAGGCAATGGTGGTGAGATTCCAGCCATGATGTTCTGATTCTCTGCAGCAGCCTGATTCCACCTTGTAGAGAAGAGAAATAACTCAAAGCTCTGATGTTCTTTTAAAAGGCAAGCAATATAAGGTGGTTCTCTTCTTGTCTTCCATAGAGTTTACAGATGCTTCCTCAACAGCGGAAGGCCATAGCAAAATTTAAAGAGCCCTCTGATGCTTTGAAATTTCAACAGAAGTTTCACAGGTAAATATTAATTCTAATTCTAATTTTGTCATATCTAAAATATCCTAGACGCATTCTACTCAAACCACTATACAAGATATAAAAAAATTCCTTCCAGCAGCACCTTAAAGACCAACTAAGTTTTTATTTTGGTATGAGCTTTCGTGTGCATGCACACTTCTTCAGATAAGTATCTGAAGAATAAGTATCTGAAGATAAGGTATCTGAAGAAGTGTGCATGCACACGAAAGCTCATACCAAAATAAAAACTTAGTTGGTCTTTAAGGTGCTGCTGGAAGGAATTTTTTTATTTTGTTTCGACTACGTCAGACCAACACGGCTACCTACCTGTCACTATACAAGAGCCTTTTGTCTTCTTAAAGAGATGAGAATTGTTTCTCTTAAGCCATGTCCTCCTTTGGGACTTCCAACAGGCCATTGAGAGACGCAAGATACTGAATTAGGTAAGTCTTTAGTCTGATCCAGTAGGGCTGTTCTAATGTTACATTTATGATCATACACAAATATTTAATCCCCTGTTTCTTCTCCTCTTTGTGGGCCTTCCACACAGCTAAACCAGTTTCCCATGATGTCTGGCCTGGAAACCTATAGTGCAAGCAGCACTTAAACCACACTTTCCCTATTTGGATGTCACAGGAAACTTGATTAACAAGCCCTGAAGTCAGGCGCCTAAATGGGGGGCAAGGAGGGAGGACCTGGCTTGCATGTCATTCAGTAAACCATGCATTATTAGACTGACATGGTTATGTTTGAAACATGTCTTGGACTTGTGATAAAAATGTGCAGAAAGTAAGGTTCCTTAGTTTCACTTAATGGTATAAGCTATTGTGCTCTTTGTAGAAAACGTGTTCCTTGACCATTGTCTGTTGACCTTCTTCTTAGGCATATGATAGATTTGTCGCACATCAACGTGGCACTGATAGTGGAGTGACCTGCTGAACGCAACAGGTCTGTTCTTCTACGTGTAGCTTCCTTTGAAGGAAGTCGCAAGGCAGGATCTCCTCGTGATCTCCCATGCCAGCTTTGCAGTGCCCCCCTGAAACTTCAGACTACTCTATGACACTACAGACAGCAGCAGCTTTACTGCAGTGGAAGCTAGAGTTAACAAGGATCCAGAAATGGAGAGTTTTGTATTGGCTTTCTTTTACCGTGTCGACACATGGAGCTATAGGTCTCGTGTCCTTGTGCACAAATGTGTGTACACGGGTGTTTTTTTCAAGAAATGTACTATGTGATCACAGTGACTCAGATTGAAAGAACACTAACTTTGAAAAAATTTATGCTTCTTCATAGCAAAGAATATTTGATAATGGTTGCTCTTATCTTCCAATGTGGGGTGTTGGAATGAGATGGTGTCCATACCTATCTGAATTTTTTTTTAGCTAAGTAGATAGAATAAAACAGGGGCTGTGTAATTTGTTGGTATTTTTCCAAGAGTTCATTCTTGAAAGTTCTTATTCCCAGTGAGGTGAAGCCAACAATATGAAGTACTGTGCATGCTCTCAACCTTTTCCCTTTCCCAACATCACCTTGTAGGAATAACCTTCCTCTTTTCTTCTCCTGGCTTAACAAGTCTCTCCTTCCCAGAGTATCTGAAAGGCAGGGCTATTAGCATTCTTTTATTATATCTTAGATTGCCTTCAAAGGCGATTGCAGGATGTCAGGGTGGGGGTGGGAACCTGTACATGTTTACATTCAATATACAGTAACACTAGTAGTAGTATTCAATGAAACAAGATTAATTCCTGGCAGGTTGTTACGAATAGTACCATTATTTTGATTAGCATCTTTCCTTGAGATTTTCTTGGTATAATAATTTTCAGCAAAGACTGCATAATGGCAGAGGCTGTCAAATTGTACAAGCTGAACTTACAAAGACTTTTTATTCCATGGGATGCCAGGATGGTCTAAAAATTATGTGCAGACTTCAAGGAAACTGTGTTTTATGTAGGAAGTAAAGCTTTGCATTGTATCCTGCTTGTTTCTTCCAAAGGAAGGGATCTTTTTGTTACCGAAAGCTCCTTTGTACCCAGATATCGTTTGGGGAGAGAGAGAGAGCTTCCTTAATTTTAGAAATATTTTTCAGTGCTAATATATTAGGCAACTGCCGGAATGGCAAAATTACAGATAATAATCTGTAATTAGAAAGCAACTACAAGCATTTTGTGTGTGTGTGTGCGTGCGTGCGTGCGTGCGTGCGTGTTGGCTAGAATAAAAACGTTAGAGCAGGAGAAAGAATTACCATTTAAAAATATTATTTAAGGCTTGCATTTTATGTGAAATTATGAATGGTTTGTTTTTAAAAAAACCAAACTCTATATATACAGGTAGGGTTATAAAAACTGAATTCCGAATTAAGATGAAGCAATTAAGCTATAAATATTGTCATGTCGTTTAAAGGCAAAATTGCTTTCTTTCCCCTCTGGAAATATTGCAGGAGTAGCTTAATTAGGGTGCTGTAGTAGTAAAAGTTTGATCATTTTAATTGTGTTTTTAATGACTAGCTAGTAAGCACCCTCCTGCTCCATAGAGCCATGCTGTGGGGGTGAGTTTTGTTGTCCTTTCCTGTCTTATGCTTTTCATTTTTGCTTCTTAGTCTTAGTTCATGATGGATGGCTTAGTTCCCCTCTGCTCAAGAGCCCTTCAAAGGTTTACAAGTATCAAGCATTGTTCATAACTGAACGGTCTGTACTTACCTCCCAAGTCAGCGCTGGTCCTTGTGCAGATGCTAAGCCTGCCTTTTAGGGATGATTTAAAAACTATTCACAAAGCTTGGATCTTCATTGCACTGTGCAGCTACAGCTTCTCAGTAACGAATAATAGTCAAGGTGATGGTTGAACTGCATGGAATGTGGGCAACTTTAATGAGCCGAGCTCTGTAGTGAGCAAGACTTCGTTGGTTTGGCTTTGTATATGTGCGGATTTCATGGTGCCTAAGGAGCAAGCTTACAGTTCAGATCTGCTGGTGTCAGTGGGACTTGCGCTTAAGGGAATTCTGAGGTTTTGTTGTTCTTCGACTGTTTACAGGTTTCAGACCTCTCTGTCCATGGGAAATAGACTGTGGTATGGCATTTAATGTGGTTTGTGCTTTTGTCTGAGTAAAGTGTAGACACATTTGTCTGACCTCATCTGTTACAGGCTGTGTATGCTGTGTGTGTGTGTGTGTGTGTGTGTGTGTGTACGTACGCGCACACAGCATTTCAACACAGGAATGTTCCTGTTTGGTTTTAGAAAGAGGGAGACGCGTGCAATTCTTTCCCCTAGCAGCGGAAAACCTGTGATCTGGGTGGCAGGCACCCAGCCTCTGGGTTGAATTATCATTAAGATAGTACTGTATAATAATATATCTAGATTGGTTAATGCTCACTTGGAACCAGATGTATTGGCAGGATCACAGTGTGGCTTTTCTTTTCTTTTTTTCCCCTTTCCTTTTCTGTTTTTTGACGTGCTATCCACAAAAGCAAAATCACAGTTAAGAACAGGAGGCCCTGCCCTTTGTACAAAGTTTCCCCAGTTTTTTTTTGTAGAAGATCTGTTGCAACCATTATCTTGTTCTTTCTGTATCATGCATTTGAAATAAGATGTGAAATGCAACAATTGCATTTAATGTATTATGTAAATAAGGGACTTTTAAACAAATTGTAAATGAAGCTCTTCCTGCGCTTGCAAATTCAGCCACATCAAAGCTTATTTGGTGGGCCGGGAGTGTTGTTGTCTTATCGAAGTTGAGTGGAAGAAGTTCCATAAATGTTCTTTTTTTGGTGTAACTCTTCAACTTTTTTTTATAAAGATGCTAGTAAGTCAATACATATATCCTGACCTGTGTATTATTTGTCCATAAACTTTCAGAAACCTGGAATGGATATTTAGCCAGTGAATACGATCAGTGGAATATTTTTCCCCCCTCGTTTTTTTCCTTTTCACTTAAGTTTGCAACATTTCCTTGTATACTTCAACTCATGTCCTTTTTAGCAAAAAGGTGCAGCCAACTTACATGTAATACAGGAATAGAAATTATGGTTTTATAGCAATGAACAATACGGCAAATAAGCTAAATGGGAAATAGAGTATCTGTCATTTTTATAGGGGTTTGTGTGTTTTTAATTTGGGCAAGGGAGCTTTTTAGGTTTGGTAACCTTAATTTATGAAATATATTTACCTGCTGGATAATAGTGTTTCTATCAAGACTGTGAAATGGAGGTTGTTTACTTCATTCTCATGATGCAGACGAGTCATGGGAACTTGCACCAATCCTCCCTGTATCAGTATTGTGGTTTAACACGCCTTCAAACTATCAAAAGAGTTTTTGTTATAATGTTGAGCATAAAGGAGAGGTGCTCAACTTAAGTGAGTTTATAAATAGCGCCCCCCCCCCCTAGTGCTAGGACCTTGAACTATAGAGGCTAAACAAAGTTTCATTAGCTAGGGAACAATATATAAAATATATGTTTCTGCGATCTACAACCCACATCACAATAGAGTTTTTGAATAGTTCTAATGTCCCACGGACCAAAAAGAAGGAGGAGGAATAACTTGCCTCTGACTTCCATTCCCTTGGTCAGAGATGAGGAATCTTTGTTTCTCCATATGTTGCTGGACTACAACTCCCATCATCCCTCACCATTAGCCATGCTGGCTGAGGCCAATGGGAGTTGGAGTCAAACAACATCTGGCAGGCCCCAGGGTCCCAATCCTTGCCCTTGGTGGTATAATACCACAAAAGATATGGCAAGTCTCAATCACTAATGAAGAGAATTAGGGTGAGTTTATATGATCATTTATATGGAGAAATGTTGGCATGAGATGACATTTCCCCTTCATTCTTTATTGGTTGGTTGTTCCTATCATGAGCCCCACATGGGGAAATCAGGAGGGAGCACATTGTTTGCAGCTGATCTTTCATGGTACTATGTGTCATTACCATGGGAACATGTACCCAAAGCGGCCAACGCTAAAGAAATGAAGAATTAATGTCACCTTGTGGTGATAATTTTCCCGGTAAGAATTGATACTGAAAACTTGCTCTTTCTAGTTTCACCACATTTTACTTGTGGCTTTTAGCTGCAACTTAAACAGCATTGACAGCCAGTTTCCCAAAGATCTAGCCTGACATTTTTAGCTGGCATCAGATGGCAGTCAGTAGACCCATGGGGTACACTTTAGATACTAGCTCAGTACTAAATACTTTAGCGTCATTATTTTTTTGCTACGCTTCCTTTCCAAATTCCACCATTATATTCTTCATCTGGAGAACCTTGTAACTTGCCAGCACTTCCCAAGAATCTTTTCGCTAGCATGTGGAAAGGGAATGAGATGTGCTTCCTTAACCCTCGTCTTTCCTGGGTAGGTTCATAGTCCCATGGATGTTATACAGGCGTCTCCCCACTTAATGCAGGGGTTACGTCCCCAGGTACTGTGTGTATATGTGAAATCGTGTATGGTTAGGGGGGGAAACACCACCTATAAAGCCTGTAAACATCCTCTAAACCTCTGGAAACCCCTTTAGAAAACCAGCAGCACATAGCGAAAACTCTGCCAAAGACCTGCAAACTCTACCACAGTCGCTCCGTCCTTTCTCAAATTCCAACTCCCCACAGGCCTCAAAGGTCAGCGCAAAGGCTCCTGGAATAGCTAGCTGTTTTCCCCACTCTTTGTGCGCCATTTTTTGCAGTTTCCACTGTCTTTGGGGGCAGCTTCTGCGCCTTTTTTCCAGTTTAAATCAGTTTAGTTTCTTATTTCCCAGTGTTGCGCATATACCCAGTCGCACGTGAGTCCGATGAGCATAAGTGGGGAGACGCCCGTATTGCCCTGTTCCATTGGCCTTCCATTACATGAGCTCTTACGCAAAGTCTTTTAAGTTACTGGCCTCTCGTACCTCACTGATGGGCAACCCTTTCTTGTGTCTTTCTTTGATCACTTGCTTATATAACCTGTCTTACTGTCTTCTTAGCTTTATTTTGCAGCAGCAATTTTGGACAAAATGAAGATTGCTTTAAGAGACAACCGAGGGTTACAATTAGGTTTTTAAGCCATAGGGTACCTCTAGACTCCTGACTTGTTGAGGGCTTACCTGTGGAATGTCACGTTAGCGTCGCTCTTTATATATCAGGATGGATTTATAATCCCAATACTGTAAGAGGATTATTGCAGTAGTATTAAATCCTAAGGATTTTACGTAAGGTTTTTTTAATAACCTATTTAATCTTTTTTTAAAAAAAAACGAGCTCGTTTAGCTACCTGTATAAGCCTGGAGGGCTTATTTACATACCACTGATTCACATTGAATCTCATGTATACCAGCTTCTGGTATTTATACTTCTGTCTGGGGAGAATTTTCCTTGGGGTGGGGGATATTCAGCGGGTTTATTCCATGCTCACCTTTGGGAGAAGTGTCACTTTTCATGTTACACGAAAGTTTTGTGTAGAAGGTCAACTTTTTAAAGAAATAACAATAATAATGAATTGCCTCTCTTCCTCAGTGGGTTGGATGTAGATCCGATAAAAAGAAGGCAACCTGTGAACACTTGCTGGTTTTTCAGAAGGTCATTGTTAGAGGTTATTAGCACATACTGACAAACTGGGAAGCTAAATCCATAAAACCCAATTAAATGGAGCATCTAGCAGGGTTTTTTTTAATAATGAGTTAAAGTAGGAATGTTATCTGTTCATTCGGTGAGGATCACTGTTAACTCTCAAATTGTATCATATTTATCTGTTAACTCTTAAATTGTATCAGATTTATCTGATTATTTGTGCCTCTTAACTCTGGCGTAGCAATTTTTCTTTCTCTGATTTCTGCGTAACTACAAATAAATACAACTTTTGTTTTAAATAACCAGATTACTTTCTTCACAGGGATAGGGCACTGGGGAGTTGATTCCTGCCCCCCACCCCCGAGCTTGACCTGGAAATAAATATATTTCTTTTTACAGATACAACTGATGCATTAAACACTTTTCATTCACAGCAAACCTTTGGGCTAATGTATCTTATGCTGTCTTAAGCTTTTTAAAAAACATTATAATAGTTTAGATTTTGGTCCATGCCTGGGTTGACTTTTTATACTGTAGCACTTTTCAATTCCAATTCACAAAATGCTTTATAGTTCTTAACTCATTGACCCTCAATAATAATACCCCAAGCAATAAAGCGGCCTTTGTGAGGCTATTTCCACAGAGGTAGTAGTGTTAATCTGCTGTAGAAAGTAACAAAGAGGCTTGTAGCACCTTAAATATAACATTTGGAAATATTAGACATGTGCCCAAGGCCATCCAGTTAGCTAAATCTCATAAGGGGGTGTCATCTCAAATGAAACTGATCTGCAGAAAATGTAACTTGAAAAAAGAGACATTGCACACCAATAAATCTTTAATAAAAATATGTTAAACTACAGAAATTTTTTAAAAGGAGGGTGTCATCCTTTTGGGCCATGACATTCCACTGTCCAACGCTGGTTTACTACGTTCCCATATAGCTACTTAAGAAGATAACTACATCCCTCTTTGTTGTCTTCTAGTTCCACGGCTCTTCTTCCTCGTTAGGTGGCCCGTACAACCCAATAAGTTGAACACAATTAGTTTTCCTCCTCCTGGACCATTGCAGATCCAAGAAACTTA
This sequence comes from Zootoca vivipara, assembly GCF_965207765.1. Classification (NCBI taxonomy): domain Eukaryota; kingdom Metazoa; phylum Chordata; class Lepidosauria; order Squamata; family Lacertidae; genus Zootoca; species Zootoca vivipara. The sequence goes on along the minus strand of NC_142594.1, from coordinate 47,192,912 downwards.
TTTAAGTTCTTGGAACACCTGCTTGTGCGAGAGAACAGGGTGTGGAGTGATTCGGGAAGGTGTCAGTGTAATTCTCCTGACACACACACACACACAGACCCCTGCCAGTTGCTATGACTATCATATAGCCATACCATTCAGCTCAAGACAAAGGTTCTCCTACGCCTCATGTTGGAAGTATTGTGCCTGTTGGTTGGTATTCCTGTTTCCAACGTGGCAGCCTTGCACATTGCCTTTTGCAAGGAGAACAGGAGAGGCATTCCACACCCAGCTTGCAACATACGGAACAAATAGAACTCCACCTAAATCAAAAGCTTAAATTGGAGAAGGGCCAGCGGTGTTCTGCTCTCTGCTTAGGACACTGCTGGGGAACTATTGGCCCCAGTTCTTGGAGTCCAGCTCCCATCAGCCTCAACAAACATGGATTCTGGTCAGGGTTGATGGGAGCTGTAGTGCAACATCATCTGCAGGGCCTACAGGTTCTCCGCTCTGGAGGATCCCCATCTTTGGGCCTTCCTCTGCCACGGAAGTGAACTTCATTGAACCCCAAGAGTCCTCTTGGCTTCAGGAACCCCAAGCACAAGATTCTCAGGCCCCTCCAGCCATTGCTGAGCCACTATTTTTGAATCCATTTGGCCAATTCACTAACAAGACACTTTGTAGCAATAGATGGAAAAGAGGCGTTTCCACATCCCTTTGAATAATAATAATAATAATAATAATAATAATAATAATAATAATAATAATAATATTTATTATTTATACCCCACCCATCTGGCTGGGTTTCCCCAGCAACTCTGGGCGGCTCCCAACAGAATATTAAAAACACGATAAAACATCAAACATTAAAAACTTCCCTAAACAGGGTTGCCTTCAGATGTCTTCTAAAAGTCAGATAGTTGTTTATTTCCCTGACATCTGATGGGAGGGCGTTCTACAGGGCAGGGGCCACTACCGATATTAAAATATCATTTTAATGTTTGCAGGTGCTTTAGCTGCTTCCGAGGTGCAACTAATCTTTTTCTTTACAGGTTTCCTTCTTTTTAGGAACAATGTTCATTGCAGAAAACAGGGGGATATATGATTTAACCATTCCACTTATATGCCTTCCTTACCCGTACAGGAGAGTGGTATCTTTGGCAGGCCTGGGAGAACGAAGAGTTATTAACCTTTTCCTCCCCTTCTTCCTTTTTGCAGGCTCTCCTAATTCTCTCTGAATTCAGTGGTAGGAGTAGCTCTATAACATTTCTCACGTAGTAATAGTGTTAACCTTTTGAGCCATTTATTATGGTTGCTGTGGTGTGATCCTATCCTGTAACTTCGTGAAATACTGTATACAGCTTGAACACAAGAAGCAATGCCGTTCAGACTTGTATTTCTCTGATATGGACTGTGTTTATTAGGATAAATGCAAGAGACAGCTCTGACATGTTAGTGACTTCAAGGGATGGGGTGGAGGGCTGCTTCTCGCCTCCTCATGTTCTCTACAGAATGAACAACCCAAGTTATTTTGAAGCTCATTTTGTTACATGTGATCTTGTGTGCATTTTTGCTTCAAAATTCCTTCATGCCTTGGAAGATTTCTCTGGAGGTTGTAAATTGATATGAATGTAAAAATGCATGACTTTTCAGAAATGATCAGTGTAAAAAAAAATAGAAAAGATTGGATTCCGGATTTCAGCTGTCCTGCGGTTAAAACACATCCAAATGTAATTGAAATGTGCAAATAAAAGTCCTTTCATTGTACCTTGTTATTGTGCACAGTGGTTTATTTGACACACAGTAAAACTATTTTCTAATGTGAATGCAGTTTTTCGCAGTACAGTGGTACCTCTGGTTATGGACGGGATCCGTTCTGGAGCTGCAGTCGGATCCCGAGGTTTCCGCAACCGGAGGTGCCTCTTCTGCGAATGCCCGCGGCACGATAGAGCACTTCTGCACATGTGCAAGCGGCGAAACCTGGAAAAACACTTCTGTGTTTGCCGCTTTCGCAACCCGAAGCTTACGTTACCCGAGGGTAACGTAAACCGAGGTTCTACTGTATCTTAGAAGCAAGCTCTGCTTGCCATAGTTCAAGGGCTTAGGGCAGCTTATCCTGTACTGACCTGACCCCACAATAACCCTGTGAGGTAGAAAAACACTTGACTAAATGAGGTGAATATGACTTTGCTGTCGTGAGAGAGAAATTAGTCAAGATGGACATCCAGCCAAATCAAGCCCTCCATCATTTTAGCTTCACTGCTGCCACCAAGTGAATATATATATATTGTTCCTTGGTTGCCTCCAATAAACAGCCCTTTAACCTCCTGGGCTTTAACTGACCCCGCCTACTCCCTGCTGCAAGTTGGCCTATTTCTTCCCTATCACAAGTGGCTTTGAAGAGAGAGCATCATACTAAGAATTAAGGACAGGGTGCCTCTGAGCATATGCTCAGCCCTGGAAACAGCTCCACTCCTGGACCCCCCCCCCCGCATTCCTTGTTTCCGAAGCCTAATTTAGGATGTGGTGGCTTTCGGTGGTAGGTATCTGGGAGTCAGAAACTCCTGCAGATCTACTTCAATCCCCCGCAGTAGATCCCAATCTACCTTTTTTGCCCATCCCTGCAATTGGTTTGGCAATATTATTGGTGGTTTTACCAGAGTGTCTCCACTAGGTGGCAGCAGAACTTGGCAGTTGTACTGTAAGAAGAAAGTTTGCAAGATTTCACAGGTCCCTAAACCTTTTGGCTTGTGGCTGGCTCATACACTTAAAAGCAACTCACACCTACAATATGTGTGAGCCATATTTGAAGGAGATAGCTCTCCCAGTCTGCTTTTTTTTCTGCAATTGTTTTTTAGATGCTTTGATTGTTTTATCCCCAGTGTGAGTGTGAGAGCCAGTGTGGTGTAGTGGTTAAGAGTGGTAGACTCTAATCTGGGGAACCGGGTTCACGTCTCCGCTCCTCCACATGCAGCTGCTGGGTGACCTTGGGCTAGTCACACACTCTCGGCCCCACTCACCTCACAGAGTGTTTGTTGTGGGGGAGGACGGGAAAGGAGAATGTTAGCCGCTTTGAGACTCCTTAGGGTAGTGATAAAGCGGGATATAAAATCCAAACTACTCTTCTTCTTCTTCTTCTTCTTCTTCTTCTGGTTTGCTACTCTGGGCTCCTTTGTGAGGAAGGGTGGGATATGAATTTAATGATGATGGTGATGATGATATAAACACCTTAAATTGTTCAATCCCTACCCACAAGCTAATTGATGAACCAAATTAAGATACAGTGGTGCCTCGCTTAACGAATGCCCTGCTTAACGAAATTTTCGCTTAACGAAAGGATTTTTCGAGCGGAGGTTGCCTCACTAGATGAATTCATTTTATGAAAAATTCGTCTAGAGAAACGCGGTTTCCCATAGGAATGCATTGAAATTCAATTAATGCGTTCCTATGGGCAAAAAAATTCAAAAAAAATTCAATGCATTCCTATGGGATTCGCTAGACGAATTTTTCGTTATAAGAAAAGACCCATGGAACGAATTAAATTCGTCCAGCGAGGCACCACTGTACTTCTCTCTCCACGTTTACCATGGCCACATCCCCACCAGACATTTAAAGCACTACAATACCGTGTTTCTCATATTTTAAGGCATCCCCAAAAAATAAGCCATGACAGGATTTCAAAGGGTTGGTGAAAAATAAGACATACCCCGAAAATAAGCACTATCGCAAAGCCCCGACTGAGTGAGAGGCGAAGCCGCGGGACCCAGCAGGAGCTCCCTGCCTGCTTCCCCGAGCCGTAGCGCATCGGGGGACAGAGCCGAAGATCGGCGGGCGCTCCTTGCTGGGCTTGACAAGCCCGGGAAACAGCGCCCGCCGATCTTCGGACCTGTGCTGTGTGACAGGCGGGGGTGGGGGGTAAGCGGAGATCGTTCTCTGCTCTCCCCCCACCACCGCCTGTCACCGAAGATCGGCGGGCGCTCCTTGCTGGGCTTGACAAGCCCGGCAAACAGCGCCCGCCGATCTTCGGACCTGTGCTGTGTGACAGGCGGGGGTGGGGGGAAGCGGAGATCGTTCTCTGCTCTCCCCCCACCCCCGCCTGTCACCGAAGATCGGCGGGCACTCCTTGCTGGGCTTGACAAGCCCGGCAAACAGCGCCCGCCGATCTTCGGACCTGTGCTGTGTGACAGGCGGGGGTGGGGGGGAAGCGGAGATCGTTCTCCGCTCTCCGCCCACCCCCGCTTGTCACCGAAGATCGGCGGGTGCTGTTTGCTGGGCTTGACAAGCCCGGCAAACAGCGCCCGCGTGCACTTTATTAAAAAATAAGACATCCCTCGAAAATAAGCCATGTCGTGTTTTTTGAGGAAAAAATTAATATAAGACATGTCTTATAATATGAGAAACACGGTACAACTTTCACTAGGCATGGCTTCCCCCAAAGAGCCTTGTGAGCTGTAGTTCATGGGTGCTGAGAGCCGTGGGGTGATCCTCATTCCCCTCACAAAGCTACAATTCCCAGAGCTCCCTGGGGAAGAGGTATTTATGGTTCTGCCGCTCTGGGAACCGTACCTCAGTGAAGGGAATATTTAGCAACTCTCAGCGCCCTGAACAGGGTGTGAGTTGGTGCCCAGAAACACGATGGCTAGGCCTGCATGTACTGTGAGCCCAAGAGAGGCCATGTTTTACCTAGGCAGAAAACAGAACCAGTGCTATGCAGTTAGAAACACACTTGTTTCTCCGTTGTGCGGATGCCCTTCAGAGGAAGCAAAGTCTGCCGTCCACCCCTGACGTTGGATGCCCAGCCATCACCCCCAAGAACCCCACAGGTGAATGCAGTGCTTATCTCATGATTAAAAAATCCCTACCTACACGCAGCAAATGATGGGTAGTTTTGCTAGGGATGGAGTGCTTGCGTTTCTCCTGCTGCTACATTAAAACACAGGGCCAACTTTTCTGTGCTAGTGAGAGAAAGCCCACCCTCCAGCCAGTTCTTCGTAGCTATAGCGCTCCTTAATCGGGGGGAGTTTGTTCTCACAGTTCTTCATAAGCCCTTTCCTAAAGTAGCAACCTTTTAGGTTAGAGCAAGAGTCAGCAACCCTTTTCAGCCGTGGCCGGTCCACCGTCCCTCAGAGCATGTGGTGGGCCGGACTATTTTTTTGGGGGGGGGAATGAACGGATGCATTTTAAATAAAAGGACACATTCTACTCGTGTAAAAACACGCTGATTCCCGGACCATCCGCGGGCCGGATTGAGAAGGCCATTGGGCTGCATCCGGCCCACAGACCTTGGGTTGCCTACCCCTGGGTTAAGAGGAACAGACACCTAGTAAACTAGGAAATATGTCCTTTCTCTTTCCTCCTATTTGCAAAACAAAACCCCATCTTCCTGGCCCTGGCCCATGTGTCCCATTTAATCAACGACATCTCGAACGAGAAATCAGTTCCTCTCCTAGAGGGGGGTGGGTGGCTGCATCATGTCTCATCAGCCAAACCCTCAATCACTCTGTTTCGGTCAGCGGGTGGTCGGGGACCCTTGTTTTCATTTAAGATCCATTTTTGGAGTGTCCATCATTTTTCTGCTGCTCCCTCCCTCTCCTTTCCCCACACCCCACCCCTGCACATATGGGCCCCCGGCCTCTCTCCTCCCCACTTTTGCCTGCATTTCTATGATTTTTATTCCTTTGAGTTTGTGACTAAAGTGGTCACAAGCACCTGAAAATTATAGCAGCTAAAAGGCCGTTATGGTTGCAAATGAGGCTGAATGATTATATACTTGCCAGCTGCTTAAGGTGAACTGATTGGACCTAATTGTCGAGAAATAATTACCTCCTCTTGAAAAAAAAGTATTATTATTATTATTTTTAAAAAAAGGCAAAATGGGCTCTCATGCTGAATGCAACTGATGAAAGGGCTTCAGAAAGGGATGGAGGCCTGGAGAGGACACTCAGGCCAGGAGTGGTTTGGGGTGTCTACATTATGCTAGCTTCTCCCCTGTGACTTAAGCTGGCTCCCAGGAGCTCCCTGCCACCTTAGGAGGTGGGTGTCATGCTGCTAAGCCAAGTCATTGGTCGTCCCACCCTTCCTGGGATATTCAATTAGTTAAACACACACACCCCTGGCAGCCCTCCCCTGATTCTCTAGTTGGTGCTTGGAATGATGTCAAAACCCACCCCTTCTTCCTGATTAGAAATGGGGTGAGATCTCTTAGATGGGTCTTTTTTTTTTATCTCAGGGAGGGCGGATTTACATAATTTGCAGCAGGAAATATTCCATGCTCTTGAGCAGCCGTGTCTTTAATCAGCAAAAGGCCCTCCTTTGCCCCAGCTGCTGTAAGGGGGTTCAAGGGACAAATGCAAAGGACATGCGAAGGAGAGGTGACATTTGCAAGCAACCAGGCCGTGGCAGCTTCCCAGCGCCCTTCCAGACTTGGGTTCTGCTTTGTTTTGTTGTATAGGTGTATTCTGCAACATGTCATTGATGCCTTTGGGGGGGTGTCATACTGCACAGTGCACTCGCCATTCTGCTTTATTCTGTTAAAATTCACTAGGATTTTTATGTGAATTTCTCCAAATGCATACGTTTTTGATGCACTTTTGCCAACTGCAATGCATTTGTACAGGTTCGTCACTGATACATGCATTTCCACACACTTTCCCCCGAAGCGTATGCATTTTTTTACACGTTACTTGGCTGGAGAATGGCACCGCAAAATTCAGAGAAAAGTGTTTTTGAAGGCTAGCTGCGTTTCCGTTCATATTTTAGGAAGTGTGAATTAAGTAAGCTTGCCACTAAATGAGAACTAAGTTAAATGTCTCTTCCATTCCTATAGCAAATTAACTACCATGGCTAACTCATGGTAAGCAGTTTGGTTAAACCCATTCCCAGAGATCCTCTCTCCTTATGCCTTGTGAGAGAATCAACACTGGCTTCCATAAGTTGCATGAAATCTGTTAGGAGTCTGTCCTGCGCAAAGAACTGAGGTTGCAGTATAAACTGATCTCTTAAAAATTGCTTCAATTTTCATTTTTTTAAATATAAAGTTTGTTCCAGACGTTGCACCTGTGCAAAGCCAACGCAGTCTGTAAATTTTTTCTTGAATATTACATTTGTTGGTGGCTCAATGTGTATCTAAATCAAAACTAGGTCCCTGTTGACTTTTTTTTCCCCTCCCTAGATTTACATGTTTATAACCTGCATTTTATATATATATAAAATCCAAGGCAGTATACAATATGCAAGAATAAAATCAGCAAAAAGATCTAGAAAAACTTTCTTTAAAATCTAAACTTGGGGCCTCGAGTGACAGAGATGAATGAAGGAGTACCTAGACTACATACCGGAGGTAGAGGAATGTCTCCCAGAACAGGCAATTGACTTGTTGATCCTGGACATGGAAACACTAATCTACAGGTGAAACTCGGAAAATTAGAATATCGTCGAAAAGTGCATTTATTTCAGTAACGCAGCTTAAGAGGTGAAACCAATATATGAGATAGATGCATGACATGCAAAGCAAGATATGTCAAGCATTTATTTGTTGTAACTGTAATTATTTGTCGTTAGGTGGGTCAATTATAAGTGGAATGTAATTAATGAAATGTAATTGCAATGTTTATTTTTGTTTATATTTGTATTATTGTAACTATTTGTTTTATTACTTTGGAATTTTCAAAAGAAAGCATTTGTAAAAATTAAAAGAAAAATTAAAAAATTAAAAGTTGCATTACTGAAACTAATGCACTTTTCGACGATATTCTAATTTTCCAAGTTTCACCTGTATGTATTCCCAGTTTCCCACCCAGTTTCCCTGTGTTCCTACATGCAGCAAGACGGTGAATGAGAGACTGCGGACAGGGAGCATTTAATCCTCTAGTTCAGAGGTTTTCAACCTTTTTGAGTCCACGGCTTCCTTGACCAGCTGCATTCTTTCTGCAGCACCCCTGTGGGGCTCAGGAGCCCAGTTATGTCACCCCTTGCCTGCAGAGCTGGCAGCCCCTCACCCCTTTCCAAACTCCCTCACCTCCTCTCCCCTCTCCTAGGGAGTCCTCCAGGCAGCTGCTGTTGTCATCCCTGGTCTTTGAGCTGCCTCCCCACTCCAAAGAGAGTTGCCTCCTCCTAGAAGCACCATTCGCCTGCAGAGCTTGTAGCCAGGGCTGCTGCAACAAACAGCTGTGCAAGCCTTTGGGAGATGTGAAAGGGCATCAGAGGAGGGAGGGAAAGAAAGAGGGACAGAGGCCAGTGTTGCCCGTGGCACCCCTGACCATCATTCAAGTTGTTAGACTACAACTCCCATGAGCTCCAGCCAGCATGATGGTACGAACTGCTCCCCACCTCTGTCATAAATGCTTTGCTGGTTCTCCAGAGCCACCACTTCCTTCCCCCTTGCCCTGCCAAACACAATGTTATGTACTGAGCTGAATCCTAGAACAATAGGGTCCAGAATGCAGCAGTCTGATTGGTCCGCAGGAGCCACCCAATCCAGTTCCAGGTGGAAGTCAATCCGCAACCTGATTGGCCCACAGGTGCAGCCCTGAAGTAGCCAATCATGCAAGGCCCATTGTGTAAATAATGTATATAAGCAGACGTTTTTGGGGAAACAGCCATTCTTCTCTTCTTCCTCTATTGCTACTACAAGCTGAATAAAGAGCATGAAATTCACTCTCGACTCCGAGTATATTTCACACAACAAAGTTTGCAAAGCACAACACAAATCAATGCGATCAGTCCCCAGCGGATTTTCTACAGCATGTGGTCTCACTTGGCCTCTGGGCTGACTGAAAGCAAATGGGCTGTGGTTTCCCTGCTAATTGATTTAAGGCTAGAATTAACTTTTAAATTAGGCAGTGTCTAATACTGAACAATAAAGGTGGGACCGGAGTTAGGCAGCTGTAAAACCGGCTGAGATGCAAACAGAACACACCTCTGTGCTAATGCACAGCCTGCGTAAGGGGTACTCTGACTGATCTAATCTTCACAGAACTGGGAGACCTGTGGTTCTCCCGAAATTGTTGGACCACACACACACACACACACACACACACAACCAATCAGAATCCAATGGTCAGTAATGGTGGACTCCAACAACACCTGGAGGGGCCACAGGTCCCCCATCCATGACTTAGAGCAGGCTTCCTCAAACCCAGCCCACCAGATGTTTTGAGACTACAATTCCCATCACCCCTGACCACTGGTCCTGCTAGCTAGGGATCATGGGAGTTGTAGGCCAAAAACATCTGGAGGGCCGAGGTTGAGGAAGCCTGGCTTAGAGAGTCCAACTCCCAGTGCCAATCCCTATCATGCAAATGAAACCCAGTATGGCTTGTGAGGCCTCTTGACTTCAGGATCCTCAGCCAGGAAGGAACGAAGGCACAAGACGTCCAGGCCCCCACTGACTATTGTTGGAACCCATTTTGGCTGCCATTTTGGAACCCGTTGGGTGATTTCACTAAAAAGGCATGTGAGGGTTTAAATCCAACCACATTTATAAGGTCACAGGTTGGGGGAAGGTGCTTTTAGAGAAATGGCAGGGGTGTTTTTGCTTTGGATTTGTCTGCATACTGTCACTGCACTGTGGTCAGATTTTGCCAGGTTTGGAAGTGTTTCGAAACCCCACACAAACCATCCTTGATCAGAGAAGACAGCAAGAAACAGGACATCATTGTGGGAAATGGTGCCTCTGCCCTCTCTATCACAAACTATTATCTGTTGTGGCTGTTACCAGGACATATGAAAAAGTATTTTAAAATGCAGTATAAACACCGACAACTGGGAAACACTGGTCTGCAAGTTCTCCAGTTGGAGAAAAGCCTTTAGGTGTCATGGACTCTGAAGACACTCGAACTCAGGACGCAAGGGAGAAACGTGCTAAAAGGAAGGCACGCTTGGCAAATCCACACCATGATCAACTCCTGCCCAGGAACCAATGCCCCCACTGTGGAAGGACGTGTGGGTCCAGAATTGGCCTCCACAGTCACTTATGGACTCATTATTAAACCTGTGTTTCTGGAAGACAATCTTACTCTGCTACAAGTGATCGCCAAAGAAAGACCCGTTCTTCAAATACAAGCCTGTGATATGTAGGTATGCTCTCCTCTTGCATTTAAAATCAGTACAAGCAGTTACTATAGCTCTAATGGAGGTCCCACCAGGGACTGGCTTTTTAAATAGCTGCTTTCACTAATGCTGCATGGATGAATTGTGATGTTCAAGGGCGTTCCTGTAGAGACATCAATCTGCCACTAGAGGGCACATCTATTCCACTTTAAAAATGGACTCCCATAGTGAGTTTTCATAAAACATAGAGACTTTGCAGCTGCAGCACCAACAGAGGTCCTTCTCCCTATCTATCCTGCTGAAAAGTTGAAGCTTGAAAGCTCCCCCACTAGTTTGCTTTGTTTTAATAATGAATTTTGTTTTGTTTTGTTTTAGTAAATGTGATATCCGATCATTTCAGCTTCCCATTTTTTGAGTCTTAAATGTGCATTATCCATATTTCCACATCAGTTGTTTTTAAAAACACACTCATGAAAATTCATTAGTGTTTTAGTGTGAATTTCTCTTAGCAGACACTTTTGTGCATAGAATTGCCAAATATGCCCATTTTTGCTAAACAATTTCCCCAGATATATGCATTATTTTCACTAATTTCATTGCTGCGCATACTTGAACCAAGCATGTGCATGCTTGTACGCATTACTTGGCCTGGCAAAATTCAGAGAAGTGCATGTTTTGAGGGATGGTTGTTTTTTAGGTCTTGGCATTGTTTCTGGAAGTGTGAAATCAAATGCAGCGAAAAAGAATCAAATGTATCCCCTGTTCCAGACAGCCAATGATGTTGGAGCGTATCTTAAAAACAGGAAATAAAGTAGAGAAACCTCACAAATACCTTCCTTAGCACTTCGTAAGGAAATGGGTGGGTGAGTACAAATGCAATTTTAAAAAAGATATACACTTTATTAAGATCTAAGAGCTCCTTTACATTCTAGGTTTCTGCTGCTGCATATATAGTCAATAATACACATGGAGGGGTCTCTGCATCCAGAACTGCACTTGTGAATCACTTCAGATTATTTCTCCAATCATTTGATTCAACCGCTGCCGCTCTCCTCTCCACAAATTATTGCAGCATTTTTTAAAATTCTTTGATTGCAACAAAATGTTGTGGTTCCTTTATTCCGTGTATTCTTGTGCTGCCTTTCTGTTGAGGCACACACACACTGGCTTGTCATTTTAAAATACTAAATCAAGCAAGTGGGACAGAGCATAGAGCAATAGAATTTCCCAAGCTAGCTGCTCCCATTCAGCATCCTAGCCAGCCCATCAGACTCCACTCCATTCATACTCCCCCACAGCCAGATTTCCTCCCTGGCCCCCAAATGACTCTCAATATTCCATGGCTCCTGAGCATGCTGATGCTTCACTGGGCTGTTTGTCTGTCTGAGAGGGGCAGGGGCCTCCTTAGTGTTGTTGTTGTTGTTGTTGTTGTTGTTGTTGTTAATGTAGTTCTGCAAATTTCAGTGTTTTCTCAAGTGGGCCAATTTGGTTCTCAGTAACCCCATTCTGACTCCACTTCTCATCATGCACTTCTTGTGCTTTATCAAATGCCTTTCCAAAAATATGATGGGCGATGCCACAATTCCAAACAAACAAACAAACACCTATGTGAAATGCCCTCCTATCAGATGTCAAGGAAATAAACAACTATCTGACTTTTAGAAGACATCTGAAGGCAGCCCTGTTTAGGGGAGTTTTTAATGTTTGATGTTTTATCACTTTTTTTTATTAATAATAATATTCTGTTGGAAGCCACCCAGAGTGGTTGGGGAAACCCAGCCAGATGGGTGGGGTATAAATGAAGAAGAAGAAGAAGAAGAAGAAGAAGAAGAAGAAGAAGAAGAAGAAGAAGAAGAAGAAGAAGAAGAAGAAGAAGAAGAAGAAGAAGAAGAAGAAGAAGAAGAAGAAGCAAGCCTATTGTGGGTGAAGTCACGGTGTCCACGCCTGTGCTCCTAGTCACAAGGTGGAATTAGTGAAGATAACTAATTTGCTAATAAAAATTATTTGTCAAAAATTAAAAAAAAAACACTGTTGGATTCTTGTGAGGAAGAAGCAATGCAGAAATGTGGGAACCTGGATTTAATCTTGAAAAACCAAGAAACTGAAATGGACAGATTCATCCATCCTTAGCCATCAGTCATCCCCCCCCCCCATGATGTCATCTGCACACAAAGATGTTCTGTCGAGGTAAAGTGAGCCTGCACTTTCTTCCATCGGTGCCCCTCAGTGTGGAGGAATAGACTACAGGGCTAACATACTTGCCTCCTGTTGTTGCCAATGCATGTTGACAAATTGGTTTCCCCTGCACTGACAAAGGAGTATTTCGCATGTAGGTGCCATGCAGTCCATCCAAGGTTTAATCTAGGTGTGGGGAGAAAGTCCCTGCAGACACACCTCACATTCCTTGCATATTTCAAGCAAGATCAGGAGGCCCTTTGCACTTCCAGGCCACTTCATATCATCTGTACACATCACCTGAGCCATAAATGGATGCTTTGAGCCTTTGCTCCTAGAATGTATCAAAGAGAATTGGAAAAGGGAAGGGGGGGTAGGAAAATACAGAAAACTGTTAGAGAAATATTGTTAGATGATGTATATACAGAAAAACCAATAAAAATATTTATTTTTAAAAAAAAGAAAGGAAGAGGGGGGCCTCGCTAGTGCCACCCAAATAATATGCCATGCTTAAGAATACCACAAGACTTTGGATTATTCCAACACAACTGGGTGAGGATGATAGCTTTCAAACTTTTTGTGTTCACCATAATTACAAGCAGAAGTTGAACATATTGCAGTAGGCATTCATTTGAGTTTTGTGATTGAGAGCTGGTGCCTGCAGCTAAGAGACTGGGCTGCAAACCAGCAAGCCCCTGGTTTAAATCTCTCCTCTATAGTCAACTCACTAGGGCAGAGGTGGAAAACATGAGCCCAGGATCCAAACACCCCTTTGCCCCAGTCTTCTATATGTGGCACTCTGGCCTCTGGCCTCTCCGCATGCCATCCCCTCATGGGCTCTGCTTTTTACCCTCCTTGAGTGACATGAGAGAAGTTTATAAAAATTATGCATGGCATGGAGAAAGGGGATGGAGAAAAATCAGAAAATGAATTCTCCCTCTCTCAATAACGCCACCCATCGTGGCTATCGAATGAAGCTGAATATTGAAAGATGGGGGACAGACAAAAGAACGTACTTCTTCACGCAATGCATAGTTAATCTATGGAAGTCTCTCCCACAGGAGGCAGTGATAGCCACCAAACTTTGTTGTTGTTTAGTCGTTTAGTCGTGTCCGACTCCTCGTGATCCCATGGACCAGAGCACGTCAGGCACTCCTGTCTTCCACTGCCTCCCACAGTTTGGTCAGACTCATGTTCGTAGCTTCGAGAACACTGTCCAACCATCTCGTCCTCTGTCGTCCCCTTCTCCTAGTGCCCTCCATCTTTCCCAGCATCAGGGTCTTTTCCAAGGATTCTTCTCTTCTCATGAGGTGGCCAAAGTATTGGAGCCTCAGCTTCAGGATCTGTCCTTCCAGTGAGCACTCAGGGCTGATTTCCTTAAGAATGGATAGGTTTGATCTTCTTGCAGTCCATGGGACTCTCAAGAGTCTCCTCCAGCACCAAGCTAGATAGCTTTAAAAGAGGGTTAGACAAGATCATAGAGGAGGGAGCTATCAATGGCTACCAGGCATGATGGCTCTGCTCTGCGTCCACAGCTGGAGGCAGTACTGCTTCTGAAGACCAGTTGCTGGAAGCCACAGAGTGCTCTTGCATTCGGGTCCTGCTTGCGGGTTTCTCCCAGGAATCTGGTTGGCCACAGTGTGAACAGGATGCTGGGCCAGGTGGGCCATTGACTTGCTCCAGCAGGCTCTTGCTAGGCTATTATGACTGCCTTTTGCCTGGCTGGAATGTCTCATTGAACTCTAATAATACACTTAGGCGTGCCCAGATTGTAGTCACAGAGGAGTGTGTGTTTGTGTGTGTGTAGCTAACCTCAAGATAGCTCAGTTGGTAGAGCCTGAGACTCTTTATCTCAGGGTTGTGGGTTCGAGCCCAGCCCCACATTGGGGAAAGATCCCTGTATTGCAAGGTGTTGGACTAGATGACCCTCGTGGTACTTTCCAGCTCTCCAATTCTATGATTCATTGAGCACTCCTGTTAAGAGAGTAGGGTACACTGTTCAAAAGTAAGCTGTACATTTGCTGTTCTGCCCACTTTTGCATTTGGCCCCCTCCAACACCTGGAAAGTTGCCCGGAAGAGAAGTTGGTCTTTGCACTTCAAAAGATCCCCCCCCCCAACTAGGCTTCCTTAAGAGTTAGGCAAACCACATCTCCTTGTGCAATCACACCCTCCAACACACACCACTACTTCCACGCTAGCTTACTGGGCAGAAGAGGGGCTCAGATTATGATTTGACCATTAACATGCTCTATAGATTGTGAGTATTGTTAGCCGATAAAAGGGGGAAGCCTCCCATGAACATTTACAGACAATCTTGTAAAAGTGGCTCGGCAGGTGGAGCTAGCAGAAGGAGAGATGTTTTTGTAGCCTAGTTGTTTTGGGCTCCTGTTCTTGGTGTACTCATTTCCGTACATTTTGTCTGAGTGCCAGTGCAGTGCTGTGGTTAAAATGGCTGTCTAAAACCAAGGGGGCCTGGTTTAAATTCCCAACACACTGTGACCTCTGACGTCTTGCTTCTTTTTGGCCCCGCCTGGAAGGATAACAATGGAATAAGCCCCGTGTGTGCTGGCATGAGCGCTTTCCTTAGTCCAACCCTCTACTCACTGCATGTAATGACTAACTTGCCAGCGCCTTCTGTCAAGAGTTTGGGTATAACCTTCGATGCCTCCCTTTCCATGGAGGCACAGGTTGCAGCCACAGCTAAGGTGGCATTTTTCCATCTCGGCCGTATCAAGCCGTTGGTCCCTTACCTCTCTCGCCCTGATCTGGCCACAGTGATCCATGTGATGGTCACCTCCAGGCTTGATTATTGTAACTCGCTCTACGTGGGGCTGCCTTTGAAGCTGACCCAGAAACTCCAGCAAGGCTCCTCATGGGGTCCCGGCCGCAGGATCACATTCATCCAGTGCTTTACCAGCTGCACTGGCTCCCGGTGGAGTACAGGATCAGGTTTAAGGTGCTGGTTTTGACCTTTAAAGCCCTATGTGGCTTGGGACCCTCGTACCTACGGGACCGCCTCTCCTGGTATGCCCCGCGGAGGACCTTAAAGTCCACAAACAACAATATTCTGGAGATCCCGAGCCATAAGGTGGTTAGATTGGTCTTGAGTAGGGCCAGGGCCTTTTCAGTATTGGCCCCAACTTGGTGGAACGCTCTTTCACAGGAGACCAGGGCCCTGCGGGATTTGTCATCTTTCCGCAGGGCTTGCAAGACAGAGCTGTTCCGCCTGGCCTTTGGGTTGGATTCAGTCTGACTCCTGTGTTTTCCTCCCTCATGGTTTGGATTCATGAACTACTTAAAATGAGGCTGCATTTTAAATTTTAATATTGTATTTTAATCTGTATTTTAATTAATCATTTTCTTTTCTTTTATGTCTTATTGTAATTTTATTGGTGTTAGCCGCCCTGAGCGGGGAGGGCGGGGTATAAATAAAAATGTATTATTATTATTATTATTATTATTATTATTATTATTATTATTATTATTATAACTTACATCCTCGAGTTGTTGTGAAGATATCTGGAAAGAATTCCACAAATGTCACTTTGCTACGATGGGTGCTAGATATTGGGGGTGTTTTGTTTTCATTTCCACACTCCATCTTGTAGTATGCAAAGTGCATGTTTAGTGCTCCTGCATCTATCTATGTCTGTGCTTTGCAGTTTGGCGTTTGGATAAGTGCATGAGGACTCATGTAGATTTTCCTCCCCTTCTCGCTCATGGATTCCAGGATTTGTAGCTATGGTTGGAGCATCCTTGAAATGTCTTGGAAGAGGGGTGGGATGCAAATCATATATGAAATGAAGAGTGAAGACCACAAGGGATCAGTGATCTACTTACTCATACAGTGAATTACGCAGGAGTGTGGATGACTTCCATTCGTGGAAAGTATATTCACGGCTTCCAAATCAAGGTTGGATAAACTACAGCTCTCCAGATGTGGCTGGACTCAAACTTCATCATCCCTGACCATTGGCCATGCTGAACAACATCTAGAGCAGGCATCCCCAAACTTTGGCCCTCCAGATGTTTTGGACTACAATTCCCATCTTCCCCGACCACTGGTCCTGTTAGCTAGGGATCATGGGAGTTGTAGGCCAAAACATCTGGAGGGCCGCAGTTTGGGGATGCCTGATCTAGAGGGTCACATGTTCCCCATTCCTGCTCTAAATAGTGGTTGTCTCTAGCCCAGGAGGAAATGTGATCTTCAATGTTAAATTTATGTCTCTTGCTTGTCCATAGTATGGTCTACAAGTCAATTTATTATGGTCAATATGGTGCTTCTCAAAATAGCTTAATTCTTCAAAGTTTGGAAAGTGGAAGATTATACCACCAGTATACACCTGATAATGAAAAACCTCTATGGTGCCTATTTACAAAGACATTAGGGAGGGAATTTTCAATCACGAGAGAGAGAGAGAGAGAGAGAGAGAGAGAGAGAGAGAGAGAGAGAGAGAGAGAGAGAGAGCACCCCAAAATGTACATAATCTAAACTAAGTTTATAACCTCAGATGTATTAACATTCCATCAACAAAGAGTTTACAACCTTGATGATATTGACACATCACCAGGTGAACGGAGAATGATTTTAACAGGCCTAAAGGCCATCACTTAGTTTGGAGAGAGTTCTCAGTTCCCCACTTGAAAGTGGGTTTACAACCCTGAAATTACTGGCAGACTCAAAAGCCATGTGTGTAATAGCACACACAGTTAGAGTGGAAAGGAGAGATACGAGTCTTGCTATGGCCTGTAATTGAATTGAGGTCCAAAGGTCCTCTTCAGTGTGAACTGAGGATAATCCAAAAACCCTCCTCCATAGAATGAACTCGGGTTCAAACAGCACAGTACGTTAAGCATGTGGCTTCTGCCAAACCACAAGACAAATTCCTTCTAGGTGCCCATAAGATTTAGGGACCTTAGTGGCAGCCCTGTTTAGGGAAGATTTTAATGTTTGATAGACTACTGTATTTTAATATTTTGTTGGGAGCCGCCCAGAGTGGCTGGGGAAACCCAGCCAGATGGGTGGGGTATAAATATAATAATAATAATAATAATAATAATAATAATAATAATAATAATAATAATAATGTTGTTGTTCCGGATGTTGCTGTTGGATTCCATCTTCCATCACCCCAGCCAGGGATGATGGGAGTTGGAGTCCAGCAGAATATGGAAGACCCCGTAGTCTAGGGCAATACCTGCATCTTGATAGTAACCAAAACACAATTATTTGAAATTCACACATCTCCCAATCAGTTCTCCAACCAATCAATGTGTACAAAAATATGTATGCAGTATTTGGATAAAAAGTGTGCGTGCAAAGGGATACATTAGTGAGCATAATATAGGGGGGAAAGCATTGTGCTAGAGGAAACGGCTTGTGTATATTAGTCAAAATTGCATATAAAAATGTGTACATTTGAATTAATTTGCACTAAAATACTGATGGATCTTCATGAGGACTTTTTAATTATAATTTTTTTATAAAAAAATGCAGATGGCTGCAGAAATTTAGAGGAACTGAAATTGACTGATTCATCCACCCTCAGTTACCTAAAGATCAGAGATTTTAGCACAGCTCTGAAATTGGTCGCAGGAGTGTTCAAAGGTGACTACGTTTTTTGAGAAGGTGACTACGTAATAGCGAGAGAGCTTTGGCCATACAGCAGCCCTTGGAATGATGATGTCAGATATTCACATTTTCCTACCTCAACAACAGTTTAAAAAGAAAAAAACAATGTGATCCACCAGGAATCCTTTGTTATTATATACTAACCAGACTGTGCATGGCACATTTTATTTCTATAAAACTATTAAAACTATTACAAAATATTCAAAAATACATTTTAGTAAATTGACAGCGGTTATTTATCAGTTTATTAATGCAAAACATCCTTTTTTCCCCCTCCTCTGTACAAACTATTCTCCATTGTCACATAATAGCCAACATGTGCGCTTTTTAAAAAATATTTTCTCATAAATTTCTTCCTCTTGATTTTGAAGGTAAAAATAAGAGAGCTTCTCCCCACCTCCCCAGAGTTTTGCAAATGAATTAAGGTGTGTGTAACAGTCTTGCGTTCCAAGAGTGTGGTTGAAAGGGGTGGCTGTTATCTTTTATACAAAGCAAAATATTTCCAAAGACAGTTAGAAACAATACAGAAGCTGACATTACATTTGATACTATTTAAATTAAAATAATATATTCTTATATTTTACACTATTTCAAAAAAAATGAAATGTGACTGTTAAGTATTGATCTCTCTCTCTCTCTAAAAAATTGAATTTACAATTCTGTGTATAAAAATATAATTTACGGACCCCTCCCCCCCTCCCTATGGAGTAGTATGTCTTTCGTTTGTTCCAGGACTCGCTGTTGTAGAAGAGCAAAGCAACGTACAGATGGGAGGGACAGAAGTTTTACTTTTGGAAAGTCTGGACATGTGTCACACATAGAAAAATAGAACTCTGTGCACTTTTGCTTGGCCTTGCAAAATAATTTTCTTCTCCCCGTTGAGTGTACAGTTCACATGATAATAAATTATCAAAGAAACTATTTAAGGCTCTTGAAGGTCGGGTTCATATCCTTTAAAACATCTATTTCAAAATACCAAACAAATAAATATCCAGGAGATGAGGACAACGAAACAATCAAACAGACAACAAAATAGAAATCAAATAAAAAATATATATATTTATCAACTAAACTGGGGGGAAAAATATTCCTGGGCTCTTCCTGCTCCTTAAAGTCTACTTTGGACTTTCCTACTATTATTATAATTGTTTTAAAGTCTTTCATTCTCTTTCTTTTTTTCTTTCTTCATCTTAGTTTTCTCCCCCCCCCCTTTGTACTATTTTCATCATCATCATTGTTCATTTGCAGGCCACTTTCCCATGGTAAACCATGCTCCAAGTGGCTCACAACACCAAGAGGTTTACATAAGGTGATTATCTGTTCTTATGACAGGTCAAGGTGGGGTGTGGAGAGCCGTCCCCCTCAGCTGGCCATGCCCAGTGGGTGTATCATCTCAGAATCCAATACCCAGCGGCCAATGTGGTAGAGGAGGCGGGAATACCAGTGGACTCCTGCTGGGGCGTCGTCCAGGGCAGCGGCTGGGAAAAGGACCGGGGAGGAGAGGCCGCTGGGATACAGCATCGCCAGGAGAGCGTGAGTGACTCGGAAAGGGGCAAACGCCCAGTGGGCCCAGCTATGCTCCTCGATGACCGCATAGCACGACGCCAGCACCTGATTGATGAGGATAGTGCCCTGAGTAGTGAGCGGGGCGTAGGCACCCAAGGCTTCTTCCCGCAGGGACACGCTGTGCACCTCGGCCTGCAACAGTGTCTGGCTCCCTTTGCCCAGCACGTAGACGCGTTGCCCCGGCTGAACGCGGCTGGCGAAAACAGGCTGGGGCTTGGAATGGTTCTGCGGCGGCGCCACGAAAAGCAGGTGAGCCGCCGTGAGCAAGAGGCGTGCCTGGGGCTGCCGGGTCTCGATCACGTAGAAAAGCTTGCGAACTGGAGGCTCCTCCCGGTCCAGGAAGGTGAGGAACTCGCTGTAGAGCAGCTGCCCTTGCACGTCGGCTGCCAGGACCCGGTCGCCAGGGTGGAGGTCCTTCACCAGCTTGGTGCCCCCTTGCTCCAGGTTCACCCAGGCCGATCCAGGGAAGCAACCGCCTGATTTGGCCGCCACTGAATTCTCTGGATGTGGGGAAGAAGGGAAGGAGTGTTAGAAGAGAGCAAGGACACCAACTAGAAACAGAACAAATCAAGACAATTGTCAGGGACCTATCAAAATCTGGATCCTGAATCTTACCAGGAGCAGGAGGACAGTATAGATTTGGAACAGTGGTTTGCAGAGGGACATAGTTCAGAAGGCAGAAGCTGGGAAATATTAAATGGGGAACAGCTAGGAGAATAAATACTGCAAGAGAGTGGGTTAACAGATTCTCTGGACAGCTTTCACACACACCCTTCTCCAAAGTCACAGAGAGCTCAGAAAGCGGCAGAACAGAAAGCACAGAGGATACAAGCTCAGATTACAAGATGTAGGAGTGATGTAGATTAATAGGGACAGAAGGGGGTGGGATTCTTAATTGGGAGCACCGCCGTTCTTGGTGCCACGGGGAAGGAAGCCGATTCCCGGAAGCCTGACAACAAGCAATTCCTAGCAACAACACAAGTGAAACTTGGAGTTATCAGGGATACTAAACTGCCGCCACCCTGTATCTCTCTAGCTCCTCCTTCCGCACAATTTCTATGACATCACATGGTGCAACATGACATCATCCTGCCTGTGTGTTTCCCTAACCCACCCAGCCAGTCATGTTAGAATTGGGTGGGGAGGTGTACAGTGTGGCGGCAGAACTTCTTGCATTATGTTGTAAAGCATGGCGAACCTTGCCCACTGGAGATCAGATGCAGCCCTCCAGCCACCAGGGCTGTCCCTAGGCCATACACCTCACTGGTGCTGCTTTACACTCTGCCTGGGTGTTTTTGCCTGGCTGGAAAGCGTCCTTGATCCCCATTAATGATTTTTGCTCGAGGATAGAGAGCTTGTGTAGAAACTAGCCTACCAAACAAAGGCAAAATTCACATTCACTGAATTCATTTTTAACTCTCCTCTGACCACCACTGGCAAGTTGCCCCAGAAAAATTGCCCGGGAATAAGTGTGGCCCTCAAGCCCCGTTCCTGCAGTGGAATTTACAAGGAAGAGGGTTATAAGAGACACACAGGCTTTTGTAACTCTCTAGCCAATTGTTCTGATATAATGTGCACCAAAGTCAATAGTTCCCTCTCAAATTTGGCTCAATTTAAAATAAACATTGGAAGCATCAGAACTAATTCTACTGTGGCTTCTCTAAAAGTAAGATGGTAATGAGAATAATAATAATGTTGTTGTTGTTGTTAAACTGCCCTTCAACGCAAAGTTTCCCAAGACAGGGTACAAATATTCAAATAAAGCACAACAACAGCATTAAGACCAAAAAAAAAATTACTCAACAAGATGGCAACAAAGCACAGCTGAAGATACTTCCTACAAGATAGCCTGCCTGCAAGCTTTTCTGTCCCTCAAAGACAGAAACAACAGTTTCTGATGCTCAGGCTGTGAAAGCCAATTCTTACAAATCGAAAATGGAACTTTCCATGCACAAGTGGGCAATATCAGCAGGCTTGTGGGGTGAGGGGTACCCAATATTTGCAGAAGTACATAAATTCTGTAGGGAAGGAACCCTAAAAAGTGAGGGAGTTTTTTAAAAAAAAACACCCCAACAATTCTGTTTCTGATAAATCAATAAAATAGATATTTTAAAAAATGAGGACCAAGCATACTCAGAGGCCACAGAATGCTGACTGCTGGCTGGAGGACCCTGAGGTCAAGCCACACTCTCTCCCTCTAGTCAGTCCTGCCTCCCCCCTCCTTGAGTGTTTGTGGTTGCCTGGAATGTGTCCTTGAACTCAGTAGTGTTTCCTGGTGGTGATGATGGAGGATAGAGAGGGGTGAGAGAGAGAGTTTGTGTAGAAACCAGCCTGTGGTGCACTGGGAAGAGATACACTGGCTGCTCAGCTCACTTTTGCCCCTGGTACCACACACCACTTGGTGGGAAAGGTGCCCCACCTGTGCTCTAGACTAGAGCACTGGGGGAAGTCCAAAGGGTGGGTAGATACAGCGGTCCAGGGACTCAGCTACATTAGTAAAGAAAAAGCATTTTATATGCGTTATAACACAGCGACACCAGATGGCGCTGTGAGGGTCCGTCTTTCACCAACGTGATATATCCCACTTTGAGGTTTACAACGCATTTTCCTGAAACGCTTTTTTGACATGTCTAGATCCAGCCAAGCATTGCCTGAAGCGCTGCCACCACAACACACTGACGCAGCAGGATCCCCCACTGTTGCCGTTTTGCTCAGGGCTCCCGTCAAACCTGAAGCCGGCTTTCTGGCAGCTCTCTAAGAGACTTGGGCTGACTCATCCTTCACTACCCCTTCCTGGAAATGGCCCCTGACTTTCCATTCAATTATTGCCATTCAATCCCCTCCAGCAGAACACAGCCATCCTTTTGTGGCTGGGGCGGAGGCTCTGTGTAACTGCAACAAATGCACAGTGCTGCTTCTATTGCATCCCCTGTGTGGGGGTGCAAGATAACAGGTGCAGGAGCCTTTGGGGGGACCTCTGCTCTGCAGCAGGAGAGTGATGGGCAAATGGGCCTTCAGGTGGCCCTGCAAGCCGATACCTTCACTTTGGCCTGCAGCTTATTCACCTTGCTGCTAATCTGGCACTAAAGTGGAGCTGCTTCTGGAAAGCTCACTCTCCTCCTGGCTCGGGTCCATGTCTGCTCCTAGATCACTACTTGTAATTATGATTCTAATACATTCCTAAGTGCAAGGGAAAATCCAGGGCTTAATTTGAGTAGGGATCAGCCCAGGAACTTGCCTTGAATGCCAGAAGAATAATTAAGAAGGGAGTGCTTGGAACGTGCGTAAGGAAAGCCTTGTCTCCTCTCCACTGGACATAGATATTAAATATCTCAGGTTGATTATTTCCTGCCTGTCCTTTTTGTATTTAAATGCTCCGTGCCTAGGTGAGACTGGGAAAATCCCAGCTGCGGCCACATTACTGATTCTCAGAGCTTGCTGCCGTCATTTCTCACAACCACAGCCCTTACTGCTTTTATCCTCACTGGTACAGCGGAACAGGCTAAATGCTAAATCACCAGCTAAATTAAATGGGTCGGAATAGCCACGGTCTACGTCTGCGTATCTGGGGTGAGGAGACCAGCTTCCAGATTCAAGAGTGTAGCTCTGAGCCTCGCAACTACGACTTTTTTTTAAAAAAATAATAATAATTAAAGATTAAATGCTGGGAAAATCCCTACCGTTGGCAACAATGCTGGGCTGAGTGGAGGTGCATTATAATGCCAGACGAGGAGTTTCTAGCAAAACATGCCTGCCTCCTTCCCAGGACAGGCTAGGAAGCTTTGAAATCTAATCTCCCTCCCGCCTTGTTCCTTTCCCACCCGTGCATGTTTGTACACCTGCTCCCTTACCTATGAAGTTAGCACGCATCACAGTGGAATGAAAGAAGGAGCAGGGAAAGTGTTAAGGGGCTCCCCCTTCTTCTTCCTTTCTCAGCTGCCCAGATGCTACTCACACAAGTGATTACAATGAAAAGCAGGGGGAGGGAGGGGAACCCCACCCAAGGCAGCGTTGCCCTTTTCCCTTTGTCTTTAAAGTTCGCACATTCGAGACACCTGCCCCGGGCTTGTAAGGTGTGCGATGGGGACACAGATTGGCTTTCACTCGGGATGGGAGGGTGGACCTGTCAAGTTTGGCTTCATTGATGTCTCTTGTTTTTCCACTCTTAAGCTCAGCTCGTTTCTGCTGCAGTTCGTAACTCGTGGAAATTAGCCAGCATTTAAGCGTTCATATCTTTGGGTGCAGTTGTCCCTGTTGATAACATTTTGAAAATGTTTATATTCCCCCAATTTTAGCAACTCTTTCATATATGCCCTTCGTAGGCACATTTTTGGGTTGAAGAACTGCATTGCAAAATTCAGGGAAGTAAACATTTCTAAGGATGGCTGCATTTCAGTGCTGAAGGCAACTTAAATGTAAAGGGAACTGGATTTCTTTCCTATCCCAGGCTTGAACTCAAGGATGTGAAACCAGCTGTCCTTCTAAACAGTGCTGGACTTACGTATAAGCTAAACAAGCTATACTTAAGGCCCCACTCTCTTGGGGGCATACCTGCCAAGTCTCCCGCTGAAAAATGCGGGATCAGCAGCGGTGCGGCACCGGAAGTTGCGTAGAAGCAACTTCTGGGGCCTCTGAACATGTGTGGGCACTGGAAATAGGGCAGAGCGGCACCGGAAGTCGCTTCTACACATGCCCGGTGGCCATCTTGGTGGTGGCCGCATGGCGGCGGCCATCTTGGTGGTGGCCGCCGCTATGCGGCCACCACCAAGATGGCCGCTGGGCATGCATAGAAGTGACTTCCGGTGTCGCTCTGCCCTATTTCCGGTGCCCACACATAGGCAAAGCAGCACCCAAAATGGAGGCTCCCTGGCAGGTAGGAAATCTGGGGGATTTCCGGGATTTTTCTCCTTTCAGGAGACCAGTGGGAAACGGATTAAAATCCGGGGGTTTCCCGCAAAAATCGGGGTACTCTGCAGCTAAGCTTGGGGCCCCCAAAAATTTAAAGAAAAAACGAACCTGGATGTACATTTCCAAAATATAAGATAAAAAACAAATAAAATAAAAACCTACATAAAGCAACAGTGTTTTGTGTTGTGTAGGCTCCTACGATGTAAGTCAGGCATAGGCAGCCTTGGCTCTGCAGATGTTTTGGAACTACAACTCCCATGATCCCTAGCTAACTGGGCCAGTGGTCAGGGGTCATGGGAGTTGTAGTTCCAAAACATCTGGAGAGCCAAGGCTGCCTATGCCTGATGTAAGTCCTGGGCCCCGCCTGCTAGCCTGCTCCCTAAAATATCACTGGTTTGCTCATTTCTATTTATAGGGTGCCTACATTCTCCATGGACTTTTCAACAATTACTTTGATAAAATACATATTTTGTTATGTGCAAATGGTTTTAGATACCTATTAGGTCCATAAATTACCATATAGCATATATTCAACACAAAAAAACAGAGACAATTTGTTGTTGATGTTGACCAAGGACAGCTGGGCATATAAAGGGCCCCATTACCTTCAGTAGCTTAGGGCCTCATTAAACCTAAATCCAGCTGTGCTTCTAAGGCTGGGTTGCCACATTTCTACGCAATGGTGCTGTCAGGGAACAATCGTGAGGCAGAAGTCCTGAGCCCTCCTCAGTAGGAGAGCAGGACTCACCACATTTTTGAGTTCACTAAGTGAAGGAAAACACATCAAACGGAAGGGGTTGGGGTCTGTACATAAGCATTAAGTCCAGAGTCTTAAAATCAGCTCACTTAAGCTATAGTTTATAGACAGGGTTTCAACTCCTCTAAGTTCAGAGATCCATTTATCACACACACACACACACACACACACACACACACACACACCGTTTAATATTTTATTATCATTGAATTAAGAGTTGCATGTGAATGGATATGGTGAATCATATCAAAAACAGGCCCCGAGTGACCGGAATTTGTTGACTGAACTTATATTTTAAAATGTCTTAACAACAACAGCACAATGCTTAACATTGTCTGCCTTGCTCTGTGCATTTTTAAAAATTATAATCAGAAACATGTACATTGAATAGGTCAGTTTTTATATTCTTAAGGTTTAACCTAGTTATATAATGAACATATTCCTTCACAGTGAAATAATAATAATAATAATAATAATAATAATAATAATAATAATATTTATACCCCAGCCACTCTGGGCGGCTTCCAACAGAAAAACACAATACAATAATCTATTAAACATCAAAACAGGGCTGCCTTCAGATGTCTTCCAAAAATCTGGTAGTTGTTTTTCTCTTTGACATCTGATGGGAGGGCATTCCACAGGGCGGGTGCCACTACCGAGAAGGCCCTCTGCCTGGTTCCCTGCAACTTGGCTTCTCGCAACGAGGGAACCGCCAGAAGGCCCTCGGCGCTGGACCTCAGTGTCTGGGCAGAACAATGGGGTGGAGACACTCCTTCAGGTATACTGGGCCGAGGCCATTTAGGGCTTTAGAGGTCAGCACCAACACTTTGAATTGTGCTCGGAAACGTACTGGGAGCCAATGTAGGTCTTTCAAGACCGGTGTTATGTGGTCTCGGCAGCCGCTCCCAGTCACCAGTCTAGCGGCCGCATTCTGGATTAGTTGTAGTTTCCTGGTGACCTTCAAAGGTAGCCCCACGTAGAGCGCATTGCAGTAGTCCAAGCGGGAGATAACTAGAGCATGCACCACTCTGGCGAGACAGGCTGCAGGCAGGTAGGGTCTCAGCCTGCGTACCAGATGGAGCTGATAGACAGCCGCCCTGGACACAGAATTGACCTGCGCCTCCATGGAGAGCTGTGAGTCCAAAATGACTCCCAGGCTGCACACCTGGTCCTTCAGGGGCACAATTACTCCACTCAGGACCAAGGAGTCCTCCACACCTGCCCGCCTCCTGTCCCCCACAAACAGTACTTCTGTCTTGTCAGGATTCAACCTCAATCTGTTAGCCGCCATCCCTATATATCTCAACTCAGGAGGGTCAGAGCAATCCAGACTCCCTTATGGCGGGCTGGAAGGCAGGAGGGGCACTGGAAGAACCTCCCCACCTAAAAAAACCCACGGGTCATTCTGAGAGGAGGAGGAGGAGGGGCTGAATTAGCTCTGGATCCCAAGCTGATTTAACTGCAATCTAGTCAAAAGGAAACACCAGGTGAACATGTGCCCTACAACTCTTTTTTAGAGTTTTCAGTTTCAAGTCCATCAAGAACTGTAAAAAGGGAGAGAAGATGCAAAATGCCTAGTAATTGTTATCAGACACACAGGTATCTGATCGTGGTGGTGTCATGTGTTGTGGCTATATTTCAGCTTTAACAATGCTTTCTAAATGTGAATCTATACATATGAATGGGCAAATGTATCCTTTTTCTGAGCCATGCATTCCATCTTTTGCTAATGGAAAAGTGCCCCCCTCTAGTTAGCCTTCCACCTTATCCTCACACCCCTATAAGCACCCTGCCATGCTCACAATCATAAGGAGCTATTCAACTAAACCAGGCATTGGCAAACTTGGCCCTCCAGATGTTTTGGGACTACAACTCCCATGATCCCTAGCTAACAGGACCAGTGGTCAGGGATGATGGGAATTGTAGTCCCAACACATCTGGGGGGCTGAGTTTGCCTATGCCTGAACTAAACCCTCTGAAATGAATGAACATGACTAAGGTAGGTCTATGAATTTCAACAGGTCTACACTGAGCAAAATAGAGCTGAATGCCACTCACAGAAATCAAAAGGGGATTTTTTTTAATTTCCATGAACACTTCAAGCATGTAGATAGTGATCTTGAAAAATCCACCCTGAGCCAAGGAAACATTTGTGTGGGTGCTGCTTGGTCTGCCAAGTGGGTAATGTTTGGAACAATATCAAGGGCATCAGTTGCCGCTGATTATTATTGTTGTTTTTTTAAACCAGAAATGTTCCAATTCTAAAATGAAGCCCTCATCTTTAAACAAAAACTGTTATGTCACAAATTTTAAAAACTTCATTAGAATTCTATTCCACCTTTCTTCAAAGGTGGCACACATGGTTTCCCCGCTCCCCATTTTCCCCTCACAGCAACCCTTTGAGGTAGGGTAGCCTAAGAGAAAGTGATGGGCCCAAGATCACCCAGTGAGCTTCATGACTGAGTGAGGATTTGAACCCTGGTCTCCCAGGTCCTAGTCCAACACTCTAACCACCACACCACATTTGGGCTGTGTGCTTGTTTCTGAACATTCCTTAGCCTTCTTTTGTAGCTAACAGAACACTTTTTTCAAGCACTTCCCCACTAGCTGCGGCCTACTTTGAAACCCCACCCTGCTGCAATTAGGCTTTAAAGAAACCCCTTCTATCGACTCCAATAGAAGACTATTCAACTGTTTGCTGTCCAATACTTACACACACACACAAACACACACACGGTTTTGCACAAGACTCATGTTTGTCTTTCCAGTGCCCAACAAAGAAAACTATACTGCTGCCATACTTCCCGTGGCGGATAATATACATGGGTGACTCTTGGAATCAAGGAAATTTGGGAGGGAGGATTGATGTGGCAGGAGGATAAAAAACAAATAAATGTGCTATTCATTCTTCAGAACAACTCATACTTTAAATACGTGCCTCCTACTCTTCTCCATCAGCTAAATCTGTACTGTGAAAATATAATTCATACATTTGTGGTTCTGTCTTTGTCTCTGTGATTTATTTTGCTTTGGTTTTGGTAATAATTTTTATTATTATTTGTATATTTAATTCCAGATCCAATCCTATGCATATAAAGTTGCTAGGGTGGCCATTTACACATTACCAAAGAAGAGGAGATTTGCCAGCACAAGAAATGAAGACACCAACGGGTGTAAAATTTGCACAAGGACAGGTGACTTCCATCCCTGCTTAGTCTGTCGTCCAGGTGCTGAAATTGTTGATGGGACAATTTAAAGACCCTTGCAAGTCTCCCTTCTGATGGACCTCTATCTATGCAACAGACAGTCCTTCAAATTGACCATCTTCTGATCGCTCTTCAAGATAGAGGGCTGACCGTTGCAGATTAGGGCTCCAGTTCTGCTAAAAGCAGCATATGCAAAATTGATGCAAATTTGGATCATGGGCCCTGAGTTTTTAAGTACCAAGCAATGATCCTGTTTGTGTGTAAAATTAGAACTTACCATACTTGGGAGAAAAGACAGCTTCTTTCAAAAATAAAGTCTAAACATTCTTTTGCCACTCTGCAGGTGGCGCTGTGGGTTAAACCACAGAGCCTAGGGCTTGCCGATCAGAAGGTCGGCAGTTCGAATCCCTGCGACGGGGTGAGCTCCCGTTGCTCGGTCCCAGCTCCTGCCAACCTAACAGTTCAAAAGCACATCAAAGTGCAAGTAGGTACCACTACAATGGGAAGGAAAACGGCGTTTCCGTGCGCTGCTCTGGTTCACCAGAAGCGGCTTTGTCATGCTGGCCACATGACCTGGAAGCTGTACGCCGGCTCCCTCGGCCAATAATGCGAGATGAGCGCGCAACCCCAGAGTCGGTCACGACTGGACCTAATGGTCAGGGGTCCCTTTACCGTTGCCTTTAATGTCTTAAAAGAGCAAAAAGGTGTGGCCAATTGACCTCAGCGAGGCAACTCTCACCCTAGGGTCATTTTGCCATCTCTATCAGATATATCTGCTAGATATAAATTATCATCATCATTGCATCAGGCATTGAGTGCAGCTGTGTGGCAGGTGCAGTAAAAACACTGACTGTAGGGGCTCATATTTCTGTTTCTTCCAAAGCAAGCAAATCCATGAGCACCGCCTACACTTAAGGACCCACTGAAGTCAATAGACATGTTAAGTCATGTCAATGGTTCTACAGTGAGTAGGACTTAGCAGAATACAACCCTTACATTGTGTTTGTGTGTGTTTTTCTGTGTGTGTGTGTGTGTGTGTGTGTGTGTGTGTGTAAGAGCGATAAATTTTATAAGCATATATATATGTACATAAAACCTGTGCAACTGTTGCTGGAATAATGTAGGGGCAGTATAAAACTCGGGAGCTGTACTCTGCAGTAGCCACTGAAACTCTGTTACTATGGAAACGCAGTTGCCAGGGAGAAGAGGGACCTTGTGCCCTCGGATTTGCTTCAAACAGCAGACAAAATCCGTGGTCCTCCTAATGGCTTCACAGGTCCCATGTCAGCACACTTTTAATTTGACTCATTACTGGCCCAGTTTGAACAGGCATATCTCAGCTGATAGAAGATGAATGCAGCCACTAAAAGGTGTGCACGCCAAGATTTCTTCCTGCTCATCCCTGAAATAAAGAGACCACTTATCCTGGGCCTGTCATTTTGTGAGCTGTCCTTCACCCAACCCCAAGCCTGCATCACCAAATCAAGACTGTAAGATCTTTGGATCAGGGATTTTTGACTGAATGTTCTTGCATTTTGCCTGGACATGAGCTTTTTCACTCTCTTGTAACATAAGGCCAGGCCCAAGCTAAACTGACTGTGTTTCGTCTTGAGCTGATTCTCTTTCAGCCAGGACAATGCTGAAGGGCAGGAGAACAAAGAAAATAAAAGAGTCTTCTGTCTCTCCCAGAACCTGAAGCCTCAATTCCTTCTCATAAACATCAGCCAATACCATGTCTACTGTAATAGACCAACTTCCTTGGACATATTTATTGCCTGAAACAATTTAACACCTTTCTCCAAAGAATCCAAACATATCGGGTGGGTCTCTGGCTCTACCCAGGAAGTTAAACATCAGAGCTCAAACAAATGCTTTTCAAGTTCAAACAAGGAGCAGTTTTCAAATTCAGATTCAGATGTGGGTTTTTTGTTTCTTGCTGAATACTTGTATTCAGATCAAAAAACCTTTGAGGACTTTCTCTTGCTTATAGACACCCCAAATTCACCCAGGGTCAAGCTACTCTCTCACGGAGGACACAGCACCCCCCCCCAGGGATTGTGAGATGGAATCCCTGTTCCTTAGAAAACTTGGAGGAGATACTTAACCTTGTGCCCTCAATATAGCTTTGCTTTGGATCAGCATAGTTCACATGGGCCAGTTTTACAACATTAAAAATAAAATAAAAATTCCTTAGCATCCATAGGACCAGGAATAATAAGGTAGTAATAATAGTCCATCACAAGTTCTCCTTAGTAATTATTCATGGTCAAAGCAGATCTTCAAGGAAGGTGACAGATACTACAGTTTTATGAATGAGGAACTTCCTCAAGGGTACACAGAGAGTTCATGGATGAAAAAGGATTTGAACTCAGCAAGCCTCCCTACTTCAAAGTCAACACTCAGCTTGTTGCAAGAGTTGGACAAGAAAGAACATAAAAACCACGCCATGATCCCAAACACACTTGTTTGGAAACAAGTGTTTCCCCCATGACATAGAGATACCAGGATGTGGATCTTTGAAAGGCCACCACAGGATGATAACTTTAATGTATCTGGTGCCATAAACACTTCCTATTCCTGGAACTGCCTTCCGAAACACCTCTGTGCCTGTCTCTCCTACTTCAAAAAACCCAGCTCCAAAGCCACATTTTCTGCATAAGCTTTGGCACAACCAAGTAGCCACTGGTTGAAACACACCACTTGAGAGAAGCTTTATTTTCAGAACCACCTGGATCAGCCTGTCTGCTGGCAATCTAATTGGAGTCATCTCACAAGTCAGAACATTCCATCCAAGGAGATCTGGGTTCCAGCTTCATTGCCATGTTTAAAACTGCTCTTGGCTAAGTGGGTTAACTGGTTTAGATAGATGAAGGAAGGTGGGAGCCTGGCACCAGAAGGGAGCCTCAGGAACAGTTAGCAGCTGCCAGGCCTTTTCTCAGTCAACTGGAATGAAAGACTCAAAGGTTGCTTAATACCCTAAGAACTGGACCATCATCCTTGAATGCCATAGAAGCAGCAACCTTTCTACACCAAAGACAAACAGTGCGGTCCTGTAGGTGTTTACTCACAAGCAAGTTGTACGGCGTTGTAAATTGCTTCGGGACTTTTTGTTGTGGGAAGTGAGTCACAAATTTAATAAACCAATAGATATAAACGGTGTTCAGTGGGGCTTATTTCCAGGGAAGGGGCACCACTCTCAGTAGGTATCTGAAGGACTTGAGATACCTGTCACATTTGTGACATTGTCACAAATCTATATAAAAATTGCACGTGGTTGCAGGTAGTTTGGTTCTTACCAGAATTGCACTTT
This sequence comes from Zootoca vivipara, assembly GCF_965207765.1. Taxonomy (NCBI): domain Eukaryota; kingdom Metazoa; phylum Chordata; class Lepidosauria; order Squamata; family Lacertidae; genus Zootoca; species Zootoca vivipara. Next base: position 47,161,325 of record NC_142594.1, on the reverse strand, counting down.
GCACGTGCATCCAAACTACAGAAAAATATTAAAGGGGAGGGAAGCAGGCAGATTTGGAACTTGAAACGAAAGATTGTGGCTTTAGTTTCCTGGACCAGCTTTGTTTCCATGTAAGTGTGCATAGTGTTGCAGTCTTAGACTGACTACTCCATCTCCCCAGAAATCTTGGTGAGTCAGAAAGGGGAAGAGGGATGGCTACTAAGGGTATCAATTAGAGAACTATCAAGCACCCCCATAAAACTATAATTCTCACCATCCTCTGTTGCAGTTAAACTGGTACAAATTTGGAATTCAACAAAGAGTTTCAAAGGGTGGGCTAAGAAGACCCTTCTGAAGATTGCTGGACACCCCAGACTCTCAGAAAATGGCACCAGAAGGCAGGATGTGGGCATAAGCTTCCCTCACAGCTTTCTCTCAAAAGGAAAAAGTAGAACTGAGTCCTTCTTCTGCCATACTTTCCAGACATGAGATATCATGGTAGATAATGAGTACAAGTCTTCCTACCCCAAGGGTAGCCAAGATGGGGCCCTCTAATGTTGTACCCCAACTCCCATCACCACCAGGCAGCATGGTCCATGGTCAGGGATGATGGGAGCTGGAGTCCAACAACATCTGAAGGGTGTCCTGCCCCACCTCAACATCAGGTGTAGGGTGTGCAGAGCCTCACTCTGAGTGAGAAGGAAGGCGCTCAGATGCACTAGGGAAAGATTCCCAGATACATTTTGCCAAGGATTCCCCATATGACCATTCGGTCCAGTATCTAAAATTACCTCACGGTCCCACCCTCCGACATCAAGAGGTTTTGCAAAATAAGCTGCGTGAGCTGGCTGAAGTCAAGTGCCATGATGGGTTACAATGGAGCCAGGATGTTGAAACCCATCTGCCTTCTCTGTCTTTCAAGTTCCCTCTTCCTTCCTGAGTGGGCTATTTCCAGAGCAAATTTCCTCCTAAAAGCAGGCTGGGTCAGGGCAGCTAGTGGCTCCCTCCCTCTGTGGCTAGCCGGCTGAGCAATTACATTTCGAAATCAACCCTTGGAACCTTTCCTAATGCCTTTTCTCAGGAAGGGGTAAAATAGGAAAAACAAAACAAAACAGATTGGTATTGATCAGCTAACAATTTTATCTCCCCGGCTTGGGAGCGGAGGGTGGGGAAGGAAGCGAACAGAAATCTTCGGAAAGGGGGACATGCCAACGAAGAGGCAAGGAAGCCCTTTGCAAGGAGGCGGAAAGAAAAGTCCCTGACACCTTCAGACAACCACCCTCCCCACCGCTCCCCGCCAGCCACCCGTTCCCCCCCAAAGTCCTGGCTTCTTCAGCCTAGGCTTTATTTGCACACTCAGAGGGGCCTGATGAATAGGTCCAGTTGTGTAGCAACTCAGTAAACATGCCAGCAAGCTGGCGGAGGTGTGAAAATCTGCTTCTTTGAGCAGGCCCTTATTTGGGTTCTCTAATTAAAATCCAATAAAAGGCCAGCATTGTCATTCTGATCTGTGCAATAAAAGGGAGGCACTCTCAGAAGAGAGGACACTTCCAACACTCCACCCTGGCCCCCCCAGGCCCCCTATTTGTTCAGGTGTGGGGGGGGCCTCTATGCCAATTCACACACGCATACTTTTGCAAAAAGAAGACCCTACACAACCCTGCCTCCCCACCAAAGGGCCTTCCAAGAGCTATTTGCACAGACCAAGACCCTTTTCCCAAACACTCAAGATGTGTATTTGAAATTGAAATGGAGGAGTTTGCTTTCAGTCTCTTCACCCCCACCAGCCCCCACGATCTGTCTTGTCTCTTATATGGTGCCTATCGCCTCTTGACAGTCATTCAGGCCTTGTTGGGGGGGGGGGGCAGCTCGCCTCTTTTGCATTCCAATCTCCGGGATCATACTTTTTGCAAACAGAGATGGCAGCTCAGAGAACCTCCCCTGCCTGGAACGCTTTGGTTTTTTTAATCTCCTCATCACATTCTCAGTCATGAAACCAGAGCTCGGCCATTGGAAACCAGCTGGAGCAGACGGGATTCAAGGCAGCGCTGGGGAAATCCACGTTGTATAGTCACACGACCTTGTGTGACATGCCCTCCAAGTTACCCCCCCTCCCTTCCCAAATCCTGAGCGTGCCCTGAATCTCAATGCCCAGATTGAGCCTGGTGGGGCGATTTGCTTCTGATGGAATTGAAGATGGAATTGGGTGGTGCTGGAGATGAGTATGGCCACCCAGCTTAGGCTGGCCAGGAGCAGCCTTTACCAACATGGCACCCTCCGTGCTACAAACCAGGGCTGATGGGAGTTGTAGTCCAACCATCTTTGGAGGGCACCCAGTTAGTAAAGGCTGCTTTGGAGTGTAGCGCTTGAAATGGTTGTTGAGAGCTCTATAAAGGGTGAATTCTTCCCTGATGTGAAGGCCCTATAAAACAATTTATTATTCTAGTATTGTTCCTTTTGTGTTGATCTTGTGGGTGGTAGCCCGGCTAACAGATAATTCATTCCAGAAGGCAGGTGAGATTGAAAACTTGGATTAGAGCTGATTTGACTCCTCTGGCAGGAACCAAACTTTAAAAAGAAATCCTGATTAAGCGGGGGTTTAGAACTGGACCTAGGAGGCATGGGCATGGCCAAAAGGGGGGTGGGGGGGCAGCTGCCCCCTTAAATCAAGTAAATCAATAAAAATACTTAACTCACTGAGGTTCTCCCTCTGCCCCCCCCCCACAACATAAATCCTGGCTATGCCCAGGCTAGGAGGCAAGCTGGAGCAAGATCTGTTGCTCAGACCTCGTAAGTTCTTCTCCATATCCCATCTGCCCCCGTTTCCCTTTCCTATTTCAGGTCTCACTATGTAACAATTTGGGCATGAAAACTATGGTTCCCTAATTCCATTTAAAACAGCAACAACATTATAGAAATTATAGAAGTAAGGTTTTTTTTCAGGGGTGAGAGTAAAAGTAATAACTTTGGCACCTTGGTATTAAATGGTAGTGCCTTAAAATTAAATGAGCAAGACTTCAAATCTAAGTTTCATTTAAAAAGTAATTCTGAAAGACGAATTTCAGTGAGAACCTGGAAATGTTTGAGAGATCCATAGAAATTCTGAGATCAATGGGAATTTTTAGTTCCAACTTGGACAAGATTTTGTTGCAGTTCCCCCAGTTGTCTAATTTTAATATTATCATTATCTTGTGATCCATCTTTGAACAATTATAGGGTGGAAATGCTGTATGTACATTTGTATATAAGCAGACTGTAAATAAATATTTATAAACTAAAACTATTTGGGTTCCTTTATTTAGAAATGAACAACTTCTTCAATACTTATTTTGTGCCCATGGTGTGGAGGAGACTCTTGAGCAGGGGTCCCCAAACTAAGGCCCAGGGCCTGGATGCAGCCCAATCGCCTTCTCAATCTGGCCCTCGGATGGTCCGGGAATCAGCATGTTTTTACATGAGTAGAATGTGTCCTTTTATTTAAAATGCATCTCTGGGTTATTTGTGGGGCCTGCCTGGTGTTTTTACATGAGTAGAATGTGTGCTTTTATTTAAAATGCATCTCTGGGTTATTTGTGGGGCATAGCAATTCGTTCATATTTTTTTCCAAAATATAGTCCAGCCCCCCACAAGGTCTGAGTGACAGTGGACCAGCCCCCTGCTGAAAAAGTTTGCTGACCCCTGCTCTTGAGAGTCCCATGGACTGCGAGAAGTTCAAACCTATCCATTCTCAAGGAAATCAGCCCTGAGTGCTCACTGGAAGGAAAGATCCTGAAGCTGAGGCTCCAATACTTTGGCCACCTCATGAGAAGAGAAGACTCCCTGGCATAGACCCTGATGTTGGGAAAGATTGAGGGCACAAGGAGAAGGGGACGACAGAGGACGAGATGGTTGGACAGTGTTCTCGAAGCCACCAACGTGAGTCTGACCAAACTGCGGGAGGCAGTGGAAGACAGGAGTGCCTGGCGTGCTATGGTCCATGGGGTCACGAAGAGTCGGACACGACTAAACGACTAAACAACAACAACAACAACATGTGCTGAGTTTTCCACATGTCACTGGAGCTAGTGAATGTGCACAAGTGAGACAAAGGGAACTGGCAAGCACTATTACATCATAAGAACAACACTATTATACCATTCCACATTATTGCACTGTTATACAGTGCAGTGGCTTCTACCCCTCCAATGAGCATCTATTCGGGTCATCTGTTCTGTGCTATCATTGTTCTAGCTCTTGTGGAGATAGAGAGAAATGTGATCCGAAGAAGAGGCAAGGCACTGCGGCAATTGTCCTTCACTTCAAAAGAGTCTTGGGGGAAGACCCTTTTAACCCCCACACCACCTAGATTCTATGGCTTGCCTCCAGCTACACTCTGTTCAAAGTAGACCAGCTGAAATTCATGGTTTCTAATCAAACTAGGTTCTACTCAGAGTGGATTCTAATGGATAAACCTACCGGAAAGTTAGACAAGTCCGTGCACTTCAGTGGGTCTACTCTAAGTAGAACTTAGTTGGAATTAACTCAGTAGTCCATTTTGTTCATTAATTCAGCCTTCGCCCACCTGGTGAATGATGTTGGACTACAACTTCAATCAGCCCAGCCAACTGGCTGGAGCTGATGGGAGTTGTAGTCCAGTAACATCTGGACGTCATTGCATTGGCAAAATCTTCCATAATCTACAAACTACAGTACAAGTCTGTCTGTCTGTCTGTCTGTCTGTCTGTCTGTCTGTCTCTCTCTCTCTCTCTCTCTCTCTCTCTCTCTCTCATTCATCTCCTGCACTATTTTTGTATGTATATCTTAAAGGACAAACATAGGTGGTTATTGGCTGCCACCACAAGATGTTCCATGCTCACTATGAGGATCATTAAAAGTATGTGAAACAGAAATTGCCGCAGCCCATTATTCTTCCTATCTACAATGAGGAAGTCTCTGTCCTAGACTTCTGGATGCTGTTATGGACCAATCTAGTTGTTATTAACTCTGGGTCCAGATTTTAACCATTTCCATGCCCTCTTCAGTGATTGAGTAAGGCTGCAATCCTAACCATGCCTTCTCAGACGTATGTCCTGTCGAATCTAATTGGGTTGACTTGCAGCCCAATGGCAGCCTAAATCGCAAGCATCTTTAGATGTTTAGAAACGGTACCTATACACAAACTTGACGTTGTCCAACATAAACCACCAAGTCCTTTGGACATTTCCAGTGATCCTACAGCACCCAACATGCACCACAATCATTATTAAACTATCTTTGTGTGTGTGTGTGTGTGTGTGTGTGTGTGTGTGTGTAGGGACTTAAGTTCCTGTTTTGGAAGCCAGGTTTTGGCGGATGGGAAAGTCTACACTATCGTATCCACAATACAAATGTTTAACGATAGATAATTTGCAAGAGCTACAGGGTGGAAATCCAGTTGCAGTGCCCTTTTGAAGGGAAATGAATAATTTAGGCCAGTTGTTAATTATAGTAATAATTATTAACTGGGAGAGGGCTATCAATGGCTACTAGCAACAGAGGCTACACTCTGCCACCATAGAGGGATGCAGCAATGCTTCCAAATAATGGTTACTGGAAACCACAGGAGGGAAGAGTGGCCCCTGTGCTCGGATCCTGCTTGCAGGTTTCCTACTGGCATCTGGTTGGGCACTGTGAGAATAGGATGCTGGACTGGATGGGACATTGGCCTGATCCAGCAGGTTCTTCTTATGTTCTTAAATCCAGGTGGATTTTTCTGAAAGTTATGGATGAGTATCCCTGAGCATTCCCTGCATAGGAAAGTTAACCCTCCGTCCTAAATATCTGCCACTTCCTCTTTGTTTAAACTTTCTTCTTCTTCTTCTTCTTCTTCTTCTTCTTCTTCTTCTTCTTCTTCTTCTTCTTCGGCGCGGCAGAAAAACAAGGAATATTTAGGTGCGTCCTCTGCCCGGGGAGGGCAACCAGTGACTCTCAAAATGTCCTTGGACTACAATGCCCATCACCCCTGATCATTGGCCTGGCTGGCCGAAGCAGACAGAGCTGAACAACATCCAGAAGGCTAGCTTATGCACATATTCTTACGCATACACGAAAATACACGCACCTTTTCATCTTCTTCCTGTAAACTAGCCTTGTAAGGCTCAGGTGCTTTGTTTTCACTGCTTAATTAAATAACTTGATGCTGCTCAAGACTTTTAAAATGTTACCTCTCATAGCCTGAAGCCAAAGAAATGTAGTATATGCCATCTCCACATGCCCACGAACCCTCTGCAGATAGTTATTTAAACAGGGGCAGTGAATTTCCTACTCATTTCATGGTAGGGTGGGGGGCAGAGATGGAGCTCTGTGTGTGAGGGTGTGGAAGGGGAGAGGGGGGGCATATATTTAGGGATAGGAACTCTTTTCCTTAGAGGCTAGTTAGAAGAAACCGGAGCTGCTTCCATCCTCTTCTCAATGGAATCATCTCCATTGACTTAAATGAGTGGCTGGTCCCCGCCCTCCTCCCAAACACGAGCACGCCGTTAACTCGTTTCTTATGTCAATCGATATATTTAGAGCAAGTTCATTATTTTTCTTTCGCGAATGCATGTTTCTTGGCACGTTTAAAGTGGTGGGGTTTTTTTTGTTGTTGGGGTGTTTTTTTTGTTTTTTTTTGCCCCAGCTGAAAGCTGCCATTGAACTACTGTTTAAACTCCAGGCAACAAACAAACGAGAGGAGGTGGCAAAACAAGCGGCCTGACTCCTCCGAAATAATTCACCGTTAACTGTTTTGCTAAAAAGCGACAATTTATGCAGATAGCTTGAGGGGGAGGGGGCCGGCCACATGAGTGCATTTCTCCGCCGGACCAGCAGGTGGCGCTGCAAGCACGGGGGATTCCCAGAACCGCCAGGTGGATTATAAGAAGGAAGCTGAGAAGGTGTGTGGGGGGGGGGGGTGCTTTTGGCCCTTAGGTTTTGGCTCATCTAAACGGTGGCCATTTGTGATCCAGATTAAAAGAATTTGCCTCGTGTAAATGTGCCGATTTACAATCCGGATTTGAGAAAACAACTTTTTTCATCGGAGCTAGGGTGGTTTTATTGCAGATGACAGAGAAGCAGGAACAAAAAGAATAATGAGGAAGGAGTTTACTAATTAACCTATTTTAGGATGAATATAGGGCGAGGCGTGGTGGGAAAGCATTTGAAATCCAGTCGACACAGGACTTGGCCTCTTCCAGCTTGTTGCGAAAGAAAAATGGGGTCTTGGCCACACCCCATCTGTCAGAAAACAGCACTGGCCCTATGTAAGAGCAATTATGCCGGGTAAATTAGTTTGTGGGTCGCACTGCCTGTTGGAGAGTCAAACGCATGAGAATTCTCTACTAGAATCTTTTTCTTCTTCCCAGAAGAGCCACAAAGGGGATTGCCCTTCTACAAGACTGAAGGATGAGCAGCAAAGGACTGAGCTGTCCCTGCCTGAGAGTTGTTTGCATTTGAAGTGAGGGATGGGCTTGAGTTGGGGGTGCCAGCTGCTTACAATCCCAATCTAGGTCAGGCCTGAATGGGCTGAGTCAGTTCTAAGTCTGAAGGAGCTGGAATTGGATTGTAAAGCCTCTAATCTTTACAATCCAAGCCTCTAATCTTACTACAGGTGCAGCAATGCACTACTATCCCGGTTTGAGCGCTAGCATCAACTTTCTGGTGCTCACCAGGGAGTTAAAAGTGAGCTGAGGAGTGAGTTAAACCGCATCAAGGGCGACCCACATTGTAGCCACAAGTAAACCAGCCTCTCTCACTCGCTGCGCCTAAATCCATCTTGCAATTTGACTGGCAGCCTCAAGTGCATTTGCCAATGATTCAGCAGAGAAGGAATCCCGACTGCTAGGGGCAAGCCTGGCCTATGACCAGTGAGCTTTGACTCTTCCTCGGGATAGGGTAGGGTGCGCGTGGGATCTAATCTCCTTCTAGTGAGAACCCAGCATCTCCCTGTCTAAACACAGTCCTGGAAAGTAAAATGCTGTTGCTTGCAAACTAGTCAAAATAAAGCTGCGCAGACTTCGTACTCGGGAGTTGGAAGCAGAAAAGCAAAGGGCTTAACTGGCTTGAGGAGAGAGGTTTTCAACGAGCTCTCTGTATTCAGATTCCTAGACAGTTTTCCTTGGCAGTAAGTCAGTGACTTAAATGGAGCTGGCTTCAAGTGGGCAGCAGGACTGCAGTCTTTAAATCTGACAGGCAAGCCTGGGATAGCCTTTTCTCAGGTGGTTTCCAGAGGAGGGTGGGAGCCGCAGCTCAGTGGAGTCTGGGGCAAGGTCTCCCCATGGCAATGAAGGGCAGATCCGTCCGTGAGAGGTGGATTCTCCCTTACATTGTGGGTTCAGTGGACATTGACTGCAGATTTCACATTGGAGTTTTGTCCCTTAGGGCAATTGGGGCCCTGCCCCTCCCGGCCCATCTGCTTGCCTTGGTGGCACTGCCTGAACCTCAGCCTCAGCGTTGGGCTTGTGCAATTCAGCAGAGAGGACAGTGGAGACCAAAACTAGTCAGCTCTCCTTTCATTGGCTCTGGCTCCAACTATGGTTGGGCTCCCTGCCTTCTGACCTACCATTTCCACTAGACACCAGCCACTGCCACTTCTCCATAAGCCTGGTTGGGGAACCTGTGGCTGGCTGGCTGGGCCCGGAGGGAACTGGGGTCCAATGAGGTTTGGAGAGCCACAGATTCCCCAGTCCTGCCCTAAGCACCATTCATTCTCCACACAAGGCACAATGAAGTCAAGCTGATGGTCACCAGCAACCAAGGATTTGGCAGATTTGTGGAGAATGGGCCTGCCAGTGGCTTGGCAGACTGGCCAAGATAGCTAAGCAGAAACCTCTACACATAAAGGCAGTCTACCTGTGGATTGCTGACTGTAGGCTAGCTCAACACCTTCACACCTGCTTTGTGAGTTTCTCAGGGGCATTGGCGACAGTATGCTGGGTTAAGATAGGCCTGTTGGGTTGCCCATGAAATCACACATCACAACAAAGCTCTTTGTCTTTTAAGGTGCTATAGCTCCACTGGCACTTCTTAAATTATCTGGCCAATTGCCATGGGATTGTTCCACTTCTCCATTCCTTGCTTGTCCCCCTAATACAGAGTAGGCAGTATGGGGAATACTAATCCCAAATAATTGTAGTTGTAGCAACTGTCCTATAGCAGGACTGATTGTTGGCTGTGAGATCCACTGACCCGTCCTTTTCAATACTGTATTTCAACTAGCAAGTCCCTGGCACAAAGTGAATGTCAAGTACTACGGTACTAATACTAGGATTTGCTTACTACTAGCAGCAACAGTTACACCAAGCTGTTATGATCAAAGACCAATCCCTTTTGTGTGATCTATACACTACCTGCTATGTTGTTTAGAATAAAGAAACAGATGTGAACTACTACAGTACTGTACTTACTACCTGCTTACTACTAGGAGTCTGATCTTAACACTGCCCCTTCTCTTTCTATGCAGGCCAAGCTATGTGTGGGGTTGGCATCCGTCTGTCTATAGAGAGACAATGGAGTGCGTTTGGGGTGTGTGTGTTCAAGTCAAACCACTGCTTTAGCAAGCCTGGGCAGTGTGTCTGGAGGTCCTGGGCTGCCCAGGCGACAAACCTTGGACTTCGCTGATACAGTAAGTCCAAAGGAAAGCACAGCAAGACTTTTGGCAGCAGCTTGGCTGCAGGAGTTGCCGGAAGGAGGCGCACAAGGCACCATCCAAACGTCTTGGGGACTCCAACCATTCTTCAGGACCGAGCTATCATTATTGTGAAATGCTGCGAAGAGGTTAATAACAGAGCAACATCTATATATATTCGGATGGGGTGTTAAGGGTCGGTTCCTGAGTCGAATGTGCCTCCCCCAGCCCGCTTCTTACCGGCCTTGACCGAGCAGTGGATGTGCGCCTTGGACTCGTAGTACACCCAGTCGAAGCCGGCCTCGACGGCCAGGCGCGCCAGCATGCCATATTTGCTGCGGTCCCGATCCGAGGTGGTGATGTCCACGGCGCGGCCCTCGTAGTGCAGCGACTCCTCGGAGTGGTGGCCGTCCTCGTCCCAGCCCTCGGTCACGCGCAGCTTCACGCCAGGCCACTGGTTCATCACCGAGATCGCCAAGGCGTTCAGCTTGTCCTTGCAGCGCTGCAGGGGGGAGTGGAGGGGGGGTGTCAAGCAGAGCACAGGAGCATCGCGAGGGGAGGAAAGGAAGGCCAGCCGCTCCCTGCTTCCCCACTCCCGCCATCCCAGAGTAGTAATAGCAGCAGCAGCGAGCGACCCATCCACACCTCCCTTCCGCGCGCATCTTTCTGGAGACGCGCGAAGACTGCCAAGGGTTAAACAGCCCTCCGGTACCCGAATCGTATCGCTTCCCCACTCCTCGCATCTCGAGGCGATAGATCAGGAATGGAATGGGCCCCCCAGGAGCTGCTGGGCCCCCTATTCCCCGCCACTGGCCATTCTGGCTCGGGGTGATGGGAGCTGGAGCCCAACAACAACATGATGGAGTTTCTCCATCCTAAAACAGATCGGTGCATTCATTGATATGGATCTGGTGCGCTCCTGTGAAGGTCAGGATCCGGAAGGGATGTCAGCTAGGATCGTGCCCGCTCCTCTTCCTCCTGCACTCCTAAATGGGTTCCAATCCCTCCCCACCCCACAGCAGTCTCACAGCTGTTGGGCGCTGATGCGCTCTCCCACTCTGCGTGGACCCCGGATTTCCACGCAGAGCTGAGGAAGACTCAGACTGCGAAGGCATCCATGGCAACCATCCCAGCGGCTACCCGTGTCTCCCGGCCTGTTGCCCAACTGGCTAAGCCCACCCCCCTCCCACCTCAAGGATACTGACTCACGCACGCACACCTTTACCCACGTTGCTTATTTCTAGGGACAGTTTGAGAGCAGAGCGAGTCGAATATGAGAACATCTTAGAAGGCAGGGCGGGGAGAAAGGTACGATCCACAGATGTTTTGTGGGTGGTATCCTCCAGTGACCGAAGCATTCCATCGCAAACTTTTTTTTTAGAACAGCTCTTTTGGAGGTAAGAAAGAACCGTGTTGATTTCGAAACCGGGACGGGGGGATCTGCTTAGGATCGCAGCCTTAAAGCTTCCTATCCTCTTTCCGAAAACCAACAAGGCTTATTTGCTTCTTAAGCCATCTCCTCTGCCCACTCACCACGGAGGAAAACCCGTGCGCACCCATGATTTCATCCTGAACGTTTCTGCCTGTTTAGGATACATCGCAAGTCGGTTTTGCGAGCAAAGGTTCCAGTTGGGGGCGGGAAAGAAGCAGGTGGATAGAAAAGACGGGAACAGGAACTACCGGACAGAGACCAACGGCATGAAAAGGAGGCTGTGGATCACGTGGAAACTTCCTTGGGGATAGAACTTGCTCCTGTATAAACGTGGATAGGATCGAGCTGCACGAGACGTGTGTGTGTTGCGGTCTTAACCCTTAACCCATCACGGAGAACGTACACTTAGGCTCTAATCTCTGCCCCGAGGATCGCTCACAGGCACAAAAAGATGCGCCACTGCGCCACCCTACGGTGGAATCTCCCGGGAAGAAACGCTTTGGATCCCATAATTGGAACGTGGGGGTATAGGACACTGAGGGTTCTTGTAGCTCCATACCGTCTGCACTGATTGGCAGTGGCTCTCCCAGAGTTTCAGCAGGAGTCTCTCCCAGCCCTCCCTGGAGATCCGCGGAATTGAGTATGGAAGCCCCGGCAACGCTTCCCATTCGCGTCCCCGGCCCTTCCAAGCGCCACGGGTGCTCGTTCCTTATGCCTTTAGTGTGTTGCTGGAGGGCAAGACCCCTTTCTCCACACTGGCAGCCGAGCAAAGTTTACCGGAGGACACAATTGCCTTCTAGACCTCCCCGCACATGATCTCGTGTGTCCGATCCAACGGGATCCAGCTGCTGTAGGGTCAAGAAACTAACGCGCGGACCCGCACGTTTAAAAATGTGCCTTTTAGATAGGAGTCCCAGGACTGAAACAACTGTTTTCACGGCTCCCAGAAAACAAGCAGGTGCAGAGGCGGCTTAAGCTATGCCCCATTGGTAAATGCTCCCGCAAGGTCGCAAGGTGCAACAGCCTTACCAACAGCCCCCGGTTATCTGATAACCCAGAAGGACACCTCTAAATGCGTTTACTCCGAAGCAAGTTCGCTTCCCTTATTGGAACCTATTTGCAAGTAAAATTGTGGTCCTTACATGGGAGCAAGACTTGCTGAACACAATAGGACATACTTCTGAGTAGACATGCCTACTAAGTTCCTGCCCTTTGTATGCTTAAAACAGCAGCCACCCCATAACCTAATATTTTTACTCCCAAGCAGAACTGAGGTTAAAATCAGGGTGCTAAGTGGGGAAAGTCCCGTTTATTTCAGTGGGGTTGACTTTTGAAGCAAACTGAAGGCTGACTTTCTATAAAGTTAAGCCTTCCAATATATCAAGCGCATTGACTCCAAAGGTTCTTGTGGTCTCTTCCAACTCTATGATTCTATGGTTCAGTCAGAAGCACACAAATGGCCAATGGGACTTACTCCTTGATTCGCAGGATTGATGACTCAGCCCCACATTTTCTGCTCTTGGATCTACTCTACCTACCACCTTACTCAGAAATAAAGTTATAAACCGTAAAGCCTTTGCTAGACTGTGCCACTTCAAGCTGAAGTTCTGTGCAGACGGCTTCTTTCTCCAAACAAACCAAAACCTCTCGGTGCACTCAGAAAAATAAGACCAGGCCAAACCCATCTTCTTCCTGAAATGCTGTTTCTTATCTGCATGAAGATTATTTATCTTTTGTGTGGAGGAAATTCAAACATGCAAACCCCCACCTGTAGCCTGAGATTATAAAATCCAAGAGCCGCTGCGCCACTTGATTCTGCTCAGTGTCTATACTGGCCTCCTAACCATCAACACAACTGGCAAGTGCCAAGACTGCCGTTTCCTTCCTGCATCTTGCTCAGCAGCTACTGCTGAATGTGCTCTCTGGGGCCCATTTGGGTGCTGATGCGTGTTGGGTATTCTTCGGTTGCTTTTAGGGATGGAGAGAGAGAGCCGTAGGTCGTCAGAAGAGCACCTGCTTTGAATGCAGAAGGTCCCAGGTTCTGACTGTCCCCAGCATCTCCAGGAGGGAGGGACTCTTGGCCGAGGTCTTTCTGTGTCATCTACAACCCTACAACCCCTCCGTTGTCTCTCTGCATTCGGCAGCCGGGGAACCTCCTGGCGCTCGCTTTCCCCGACCTCACTATAGCTATCAAAGCCCCAACAAGCTTTGCCACAGGCCTGGACTGGCCAGGGGAGGAGAGATTGCTTGAAGGACAGAGAAAAGTCCGAAGACACATACCAAAACACAGGTCGTTCTTTCGATTATATTTTTCCTTTTTTCCCCAGACATGGAAAATGTATAATCTGCCCCCAATTAAATAACAACAATCCGGGCAACTCGCTTTTCTATGCATTATGATGCATTCCGAATTTTAATAAGACACTGCCTTTCTCCGAGGAAAGGCACTTCACCCTACATTGCAGGGAGCTTCCACTAAGTAGCAAACTTTGCAATAAGTAGCAAACGCCACGAGTGCCCTTTTCAGGTCCTTCAGAAAGGAGGGAGGTGGGTTTTTTGGAGGGGGGGGGTTTCTGCTGCTCAGAAGGAGCTTATCCCGCGTCTGTTCCAGCCTTTCCAAGAGAGAAAGCAGTCAAGCAGCCAGCCGAGGCCTAGGTTTTCGCTTCCTACGAGCAAAACGCCACCACTTAGCATTGCCGGGAAGGGCTTTGTATTAACAGTGACATCATCACCGCCGTTATCATAATTATGGAAGGAGAGACGAGAAGCTGATCACGCAATGAGTAGAAAGTGCCCAGACTTGGCGCAAACTTCTTGCGCAGCGTGGCCCGGGTCGTGGCGCATTCCGCCCCACTGGCCGGCCTCTTTCTTTTCCCTTTGCACCGCGGAAGAAAGTAAGAAAGAAAGAGCAGGAGGTGGGGACCTGAAACTTTGACAATCGCAGGCTAGGCTGAAGGAGGGGGGGGGGTCGTAAGGAAATTCGTACACCCTCCGAGCCCAGACACCTGAACTTCCAGGGCAGATTCCATTCTCAGCGGGAGGCCTTGGAGGGACGAGGCGCACGGTGGCCGGCAGGGAAGAAAGGGCAGCTTCGGGGATTCTCTGGCAGCTCCTCCGAGCAGCCTCTTTGCCAAGCGCAGAGAGGAGAGGGAGGGAAAGACCGGCTGAGCCGGGATTGTCAGAGTCAAAAGCCGTGAAGCCTCAGCTATTTATTAATTCATCGGGTCGTGTGCCGCCGATCAAGCCCCGCTCTGCTCAGCCACCGTGAAGCGCAGCAGGACCGCGTCGGTGGGCGCCGTGTGCGTCTGCGCGCGCACGCCAGAGGGGCCTGGCCGAGGGGCTCAACAAACCGCCCGTCGCCTCCGCGCCTTCCTCTTCCCCCCGAGCCAGCCGACCCACACTTCGAACATGCACCTGTCGTCGGGCCCGCCGCAGCGCGATCATGTGCGTGCCTATCCCCAAGCGAGGCAGCAATCGTTTTACCCGAGAGTAAGCCCCGCTGGCGGTGGCTTCTGAGTAGGCAGGCAGGCATAGGATTGCGCTCCTATACGCCAGTCAATACGTTCATAGCGAGGCTGTGGGGAGCCGTCCCCGCCCCACTCTGTGTGAGATTTACTCTCGAGTAAACCAAGTCCCGGGCTGCGAAAAGGGAGTAAAGCCGCAATCCTATATATCGCTGCTCAGAAGTAAACCCCACTGGGCTCAGTAGGATTTACTCCCGGTAAACAGCAGTCCCTGTCCCCCTGAACTCGGTGGCACTGACTTCCAAGAAAATATTCATAGGATCGGGCTGCGAGAACGACCTTCCAGACTAGGTCTGCGTGCCTCTCTTTGGCTCCCGGGAGCTCAGAGTTCCCGGGAGCTATGAAGGGGGCGGCGGTTCCTTAACGGCTCCCCTGGGGTTTATTATTATTATTTCAGACGAATTCCAACTTTATCATAAAAGAGCTGGCACCCTTATCTTGCCTGCAGATCCAGCCAATGGCTGGCCGCGTTTGTGTGTGTAGGGCTGGGTGTGGGAGGCGGGGTGGGGAGAACCCTTCAACCAAGAGCTTCTGTCACCTGTAAACTTAGGAATCACCCGCCAGCTCCGAGCTCTCTCTATTTGCGCTCTTCTCCCCCTCCCCACTCGCGGAGTTAATATTAACCAGCGGCTAATGCATTCAAGCAACTGCTCTGAAAGTTTAACAATTCCGTCCAGGGCGTCATACCTCTCTCTCTCTCTCTCTCTCTCTCTCTCTCTCCCCTCCCCGCGCCTTCCCCCCTTTTCTTCCCCCCAAGGTTGAATGGAGCAGGCTGAATCTCGGCTGCGCCGGGACGAAGCAGGAGGCAAGGCGTGGGGGAACAGATCTGATGAGGTGACCCACCAGACTAGGATTCATTCATACCGACAATTCTGCATATCAAAGGCACATCCCGCTCCACGCTTTCTACCCCTCCCTCCCCACAACCTGCAGCACCGCATCCACACTTGGGATCGCAGCAGATAAGCTTCTGCGGATGCCCTCGAGGCTGCCTTTGGGCTCCGCCTCGACGGACTTGGGCACCGAGGTCTGCTTATCCGGCCCACCCAAACGGGGTTCTTGCTCTCTTTTTAAGCCACCCACCACCAAAATTCTCATCCCCACCCAGCGTCCTTCCAAGTCCATTGGACGAGTGGCATCGCTGAGGCGCCTGCCCGGCGCAGCTCTCCTCACCCTGCCCTTCCTCGCATTCCCAGGTGCCCCCTTTGTATACAAGGGAATAAGAAGCACTGTGAAGCGTGTGTGTGTGTGATGTTGTTTTTCTGTTTCCTTCGTCTGAGGGAAGTTGACAGAAGGTCAGAAGTTCAAACGCTGCTAGCTAATGCAGCAAAGGAGGCCAGCCGAGTAGAAGGAAGGGAAGCTTTGCTATGCGCTATGCGCTGAGAGAGAGAGAGAGAGAGAGAGAGAGAGAGAGAGAGAGAGAGAGAGAGAGAGAGAGAGAGAGAGAGACCCCAAGGCGCTTGGGAAGAAGGCTGCGGGGCTGGAGGGGTGGTGGTGGCGTGTGTAGAGAAGCAACCTAGAGCCGAGCAATAGAGGCCGGCATCTCCTCCTTGCTGCCCCCCCCCTCCAATTGCTCATACGTATCTATGCCCTGTTCCCAAGCTCGTCCCATGCTCTCTTGGGGAGGAAGGAACTTGCTTGTGATTGCTTTTCTGATTGACTTCGCCTAAGAAGATCTAGACATAACATGTTAGGCTCGTGCTGTGGGGATGCGCGCACAGAGGGAGAGGGAGAAGGGGGGGGGTAGGGCGTCTGTTCCTGGAGCTTCCGCGCCACACAGCAAGTCAGCAGCACCAGAAGACGGCAGCGGCGGCGGCAGCAGCAGCAGCAGCAGCCTCGGCCGCCTTTCAAAAGGATACAAACTGAAATCCTAGCCGTTGCGATCGATACAAGAGGAGTAAGTGGAGCTGAAAATGCGAGATGGGCTGGACTGGCCGCCGCACAGCTACCCCCAGTTCTTGCGTCTTGGCAGATGAGGAAAGTGTGCGCGTATGGGGCGGTGGAGGGGGGGGGAGATGATGGAAGGAGACTGGGAACTGGAGCAAAGGAGGAGGAGGTCGCCCACAATGGCACCCCTCTTCCTCGCTGCTGGCCTTGCCCTCTCCATTTGCGCTTCGCCTTCTTTCTCTCTCGCCTTCCAGGAGGCGGGATCGGGCGCTGAACTCTCCCCAAGCCCCGTGCGCTTGGCCTGTCCCTGGTTAAGGGAGGCTCGCGCGTCTCGGCGCGGCGCGCGCGTCAGCACCCTCCTAAGGTGCAGTCAGATTTAAGGTGGTCGGCTGGAGATCGCGGCCGCCGCTCTTCCGTTTGGCCCGGATAAATCTCCTAAACGTGCGGAAAATCAGGCCGCGGGAGAAGAATGGGGAGGAGGAAGGAGGTGGGGAAGAGGAGCGGAGAGGGCAGAGTTTAGGAAATCCCCCCCCCCTCCTCCTGGAGTCTCCAGCTGAGCTCTTATTATAGAAACGAAGGTGGGGCTTAAATATATTAATAGCGACTGAGGTGCGGGGAGGAGGGGGGCAACGACTGTTGACCTATATTTGGAAGGAAACCCATTTCTAGGGACGATGACATTGCAGGTACTTGGAAGGAACTCCGAAACTAGGAGGCTGGTGCGCGGGGGCGGTGGGGGCGGTTGGAGGTTATGGCAAATAGCACCATCACCCCTGAGCAAATAGCAATCATTAGCTATGATTCAGGATGATCAGAAGAATTCTTAACCTAGTAAAAGGTTGATGGTTAATGGATAATAGTTCCAGGATCCAATTTTTAGCCCATATCCAAGGAATCGGGCGCGTTTTGAATATGTATATACAGTATATCTATATATGCATGTAGATGATAGATAGATGCGCCAGCCATACATCGGATATTCTTCCTTTCTCTCAAACAAGTGATGCAATGCTGCTTAAGTTACTTGTCCCTCCCCCTCTTGCGGTGGGGGCGGGGAAGGAATATAGCTCTGCTGGTGAGCATCCTTAAAGGAAAATCGATAGATTAACGCTCTGTTTGGCACAGTTGCAAAAGATGGTTTTGCAGCACGGCTATAAGTCGAACGCGCATAATAACGGTGATCACGCTGTTGCTGTTATTATTATTATTGTTACTGAACTTCAAGCTAGCCTTTCGGAAGTGCAAGATCCCGACCTTGCCAGCAGAAGCTTGCAAGGTGCAATTAGGGAAAGGTGGTTAATTTAAACTGTATGTATCTAAATTTTAAAAAATAAAAATAAAATAAATGCCCAAGGGAAAGAAGGGGTTTGGCACAGTCAATATGCACTTAAGGGCCCCATTAGCGTCACCCTATTCGTTAGATCCAAGTAGGTCCCTTGGGGGGTGGGGAGGGGGCAGGATGCACTCGGAACCAGCTAACCAACCAACTCCCAGGGAAGGGCATAGCGTGGTTCTCCCTGCAACTATCACACCATTTACACACGCGCGCTCCCCCTCTCTCCAGCCTCCCTGGTCACAGCCCAGGAGAAGGAATAAATGCGCACAGATAGGCAGACAGGTAGAGGCGCCCACCCGCCCACCTTTCTTTTGCAAACTTATGGAGACCCATTGAGAAAACAGAGCTAAGGACGAGGAAAGGGGAGGATGTGGGAGGAGGATGCCGGCATGCCTTGAAGGAGAGGACGCTCCCACCGCGACTGCCGCTTAAACTCAGGGGGTCCCTCCCCTCCCAACCCCACCCCGCATACACGCACACACAAAGCGCGAACGTCTGAACGAGAAGAAGCGGAAGGGTGTATTTTTTTTCCTGACCTGTGTCATCAGCCTGTCGGCTCCCGTGTTCTCTTCATCCTTAAAAATAATGTCAGGGTTGTAATTGGGGGTGAGCTCTTTAAAGCGCTCCGAGTTGCGGCTGATCTTGCCTTCGTACCTTCCACTGGCGCCCAGCGTCTTCTCTGCCACGTTGGGAATGAACTGCTTGTAGGCTAAAGGGGTCAGCTTCTTCGGGTGCCGCCTCTTGCCGAAGCCCCTGCCAGGTCCACAAGCCAGCCCGCAGGAGAGCAGCAGAGCGCCCACGAAGACCAGCAGGAGACCAATTCTCCGCAAGAGCAGCATTCCGTCCGTGGAGGAAACGGCCACTTTCCACGCGCGCGCACGCACACACACGCGCGCACACGGCTCCCTGCCTGGTTGCTGTGTGTGTGTGTGTGTGTGTGTGTGTGTGTGTGTGTGTGTGTGTGTGTGTGTGTGTGTCCTCTCTGCCTCTTTCGGTCTGTCTGTCTGTCTGTCCCCCTCTCTCTCTCTGGAGATCTGCGGTTCTTTCAGAGCCTCCTATCGCCTTTTCGCTGCCTGCTCCTTCGGATACTCTCCCCCGATCCCTAGCCAGACAGGTGCTGGAATGGCAGCTTCGAGGAGGTCGCTTGTGATAACGGAACTCATCGGAGTTTGGATCGTGGCACCGGGAGGCAGAGACCCCCCCAAAAAAACGTTCAGGAAAGCAAGAATGAAGGCGGAAGGAAGGGGGAGGGAAAAAAAAGGTCTGGATTCTAATGGGAGCTCAGCTACAAACGCTTGTGAGTGGAGCCTGCCTTTAGTTCTATATTATAGCTGCCAGGGCTGAGTTCTGATTGGCCGAGGCGGGAGAAGCTCGCCTTCTGATGTATTAACCCTACAGAAGGCAAAAAAAACCATCAACAACAAAAAAATATCTTGGAACATCTCTCATTCTCTCGCTCTTCTCCTTGTACCTGAAGGGCTTGGAAATGAAAGGGGGTGGGGACTGAGCTTTCTTGGGATAACATCAATTACATCTTTTCTTTTCTTTTCTTTTTTTCTTCTTCCACTCCTCTTAAACTTTTTTTTTTTGGCAGAGTGGTAAATTTTGTTAGGAAGAGTAACAGAAGCTGGTGTGGAATATATAGAGCGGAGTGGAAGCGAGACACCTTGATATCTGCCCATCTAGACAGAAACACAATGGAAAGGACCTTTTGAAATCGCGCGGGGGGGGGGGAGTGACACCTGGAAACGGCGCACACCAAAAATAGGATCTCGCCAAGCATTTTGCAGATACTTGGTGGGGGCACGACTCGAGGGGAGAGGAAGAGTTCAGTCCCAGTTGATTTGAGCTTCCAGAACTTAAGGGGGCAACTTCCCAAGAAAGTTAGACTTAGTACCTCCCCCATCCTGGCCTCGAAGACAAGGAAGGGGGGTATTTTTAAAAGGATTTATTTTTACATAATAAGGTTGAACAAAGCTGCTTCTGTTGAAATAACTTTGCGGATGAGGTTGTGATATATGCAAATATAAAATACGGATTGTAAAGGGGGGGGAAGGAAATCTGAAAGTTTTGAAAATAAGTTTTGCTTTATCAAAGTTTATTTCTTACTCCAGTTGCCGTGGGATTCCTCACACGTCATCAAGTGAACGGCGCGGATGGGGCTAAGTTTAAAGTGAAATTAATGGTTGTCTCCCGCTGGCCGGCAACGGTCGCCTTTATCCCGGGCTGCAGAAAGCTCCTGGCCGGACAAAGGTGTTGAGAGACGAGCAAAATCGTGGAGAGATGGGCCTGGAGATAAGGGCAGCTTCAACGGCTTTTGCCGAGTCCCAACCATGAGCAAACAGGTTGGCCATGCCTGTCGGAGAGACCTGTTGTTCGCTTTGGAGGTTTCCAAAGAAAGCATCCCACAGGAATTCAGCAATGTCAACTCACTGAAATAACTAAGGACATTTTTTTCCTGAGGAGGGGGGTATAAAAAAAGTTACCACCTATTTATCAAGCTACCCACTAGGATCTACAGAATGTCTCCAGACTTTTCACAAGACTCTCCTTACTTGGAAGCCTTGCTTGGGAAAAAGTGAGTTATCATAAAATCCCAAACAGACCCCAAGTTTCGAAAGAAGTGGGTCATTCTGCAAAATTATAACAATCTGCAGCAAGCATAGGTTCATAGCTGCCAAGTTATCCCTTTTTTAAGGGAAATTTCATTATGCTGAATAGGCTTCCTCGCGAGAAAAGGGAAAACTTGGCAGCTATGTAGGTTTTCCCCCCTACTTACTCCGGAGTAGTCCCATTGGTGTAACAAGATTGCTCACCGGAGGTGAGCTGTATATATTAAAGCACAGATCCCTACAGGAATTGCCACGTTGAGACCCAAGTCCCAGGTTGGTTTTGAACTTCGTTTCTTTCCAGAGGTTTACCCGTGAGAGACGTCATGTCTACCTTTACTTGCAAGTAAAGTTGCTTAAATAAGCTCTAGGGCGAAGCCCCGATCCTTCCCGTACTTCCTTAGAAAGTAAACTCGGCGGGAATCAAGGGACTTACTCCTAAGTAAACCAAACGTATTTACTGGAATCGTGAGCCCCAGAGTGAAATGACTCTCTTTTATCATTTTAGTGCATCAGCTTAACTAGTTTGAGGATCGGCGCTTTCTAGGGCAAACGCTGGGTTGCCAATCGAACCTGTGCAACCAGATGCATCACGCTCACCCGAAAATTCAAAAATAGAAGTCAGACATCCCCCCCCGCCTTTACATTAATTTATTTTAATGCGTCATCATTGATTTTCTGTCAACAACCACCCAACCCCAACTCTCGACGTCTTGTTGTGGTTCCTAGCTAGAATGGACAGCCTTTAAAACTTTGTGACGTCCCGTCTAACTTTTCAAAGAGAAATGCGAGGGCTGAAAACTGGCTTGGCATTTTTTTTTTTAAAAAAGAATAATAATAATCACACGTCTTATATATGCTCCCTCTGTGTGAAAACAGATCCGAAGCATCTCCGTCTACAGAACCTTATTAGACAAGAAAGACGGGTACGGCCTTTTGATGTGGCTTTTCTTGGAGCTCGTCGATGAAACGGGGCCAGGAGTCAGAAGGAGCAGCTACTCCTGACTGGCGAGGAGGATCAGGGCTATTGCAAAACTTGGATCGCTCTCCACCCCACCCTCCTCTTCAATGTACAACGGGGCTCGAGCCATAGGTCTGGGGGGGGGGGCGCGGGAAGGCGCAGAGGTTGCGCGCCCAGCCAAGCGCGTCTCCTGCAGGAACAAGGAAACGGGCCCCCCATCCCGGCCTCGCCCTCCTCCCACCCCGCGATCGCCTCCTTTTCATTATCAGCTCGCCATATGTACAAACCAGTGACCCAAAGATCACTGCAGGAGAGGAAACGCGCCAAGGAGGAATTAATTACTACGCGCGAGTAATAAAAAGTGGGTGGGGGCGGGGGGGCCGGCGAGGGAAGGAGGAAGAAAAGTTGTAACGAGGTAGGAAGTTCAGATCAGCTCCGCTATCAAAGGGGAGATGAAAGAAAACAGAGCTGCTCTTCGCTAGGGCTGGGTCTAGTCAGCTTCACCTAAGCTCTGGGGCTGCAGCTGTTCCACCCTCCTGTTCTATCTCCCCCCCCCCCACCTCACCTCTTAGAAATGATGCAAAGGAAGGTGGAAGAGAGAAGCGCAGACGGAGCCCCAAGGTGTCATTTATTCCAGGACTTTCTCCTGAAAGGGGACACTTCGTACACACCCCGACACACGCACAAAGAGGGGTGCATGCCCAGTCATTCTTGAGAGCCACCCAAGGAAGGAGCGATTGTGCGTAAATGTCACTTTTTAAAACTGCTTCTATACGGGAACTTTATAGACAGCGTGCTACTTGAATAAAACCTCCCCGTCCCATATGCCTACTTCATGTTGTCCTACCTAGGAGTGGTGGCTTTGAAGAACGCTTTTCCTTTTTTCAGAGGGGGCACCACAGAAGGGAGGCGTCAATGCTGAGTTCGGGCCTACACTGCAATGCTGTTGGCTTCAATGACTCCAATATTCCTCGCAGGCTTCTGAAGGCTAAACATCTCAAGTGGGGGGTGGTATTTGGAGCTTTTGAATGTTTTGAATCGCTTTCAGCATGATTTATGTCTTTGGTTTAGACCAAAGAAAGGTGTACAGCGACTAAAAAACCTGGAAAATTACCAATATTACCAAATTGGTAATTACCAAAACAATCAGAAGAGCAGTAAAAAGGAGGCAAAATAGGGTAATGTACAAAAATGACAGGGTGCAGCTGAATGATCAGGGATGGCCTGACGGTGGTGGTGGTGGGATTTGCCTTCAAAGGACACCTGAAGCAGGTAATTGCTGGTGTTTCCCATAGGGTAAGGGAAAGCGTGTGTGCATATGTAATATCCACAGTCTTTGAGTCATACACATAACGTGTGTGCCTGCCCTGCCTGTGTCCAAGCAACTCTAACCATTCGATCCTGGGCCTAGATGAACTCTGTATGGGGATTAATCTCTTAGGCTCTTGAATTAAATAATAATAATCGATGGGAAACCAGTTGCCTTTGAGATCTGAAACTCACGCTATGGTTGGCTCTGTCTTCTGAAAGAGCCCAAGAAAGCTGCCCTCATATCTGTCGAATGAAGGGATGAAAAATATACCATAGAGACCTAGTTGTTCAGATGAATGGCTCCCTACTCCAAGACCCAGGATGGAGGCCACGTGTCACCACTTAACCTTTCATTGATGTATATGCATATATGTTTATGTAGATAGCGAGATAGATAAAGAGATAGATATTTATGTATATGGAGAGGCAGTTAAAGAGATAGATGTTTTGACACCACTTTCTTTGCTCTCGGCGTCTTGAAGGCAGCAAAATCCTCCTTCCCTCACAAGGCGGACTGCCGTCTCTCTCCATGTGGTCCTCCATACCTGAGTTCTCCCCCCCAACCAAGCAAAGAATACGACCCTCTCTTCCTTTCCCTGCCCACCTGTCTGTTCGGGCCACACATAGTTCTGGACTTGAACCCTCATTAAATTTCCTACCCAGACAGATTTTTAATGGAATAATAATGGTCGCTTGCAGCTCAGTAGCTTTTGCTAACCTGCAGTTTCAAAATGTGAATAGTCCACCAGGCTTGCTTTCTTCTCATGCCATTCCTCTCGTGGCATCTGGCTTGCCTGCAGAAGGCTCCAGGTTCAAGGGCTGACACTTCGAGGTAGGGCTGGGAGAGACCTCTGCCTGAAACCCCGGAGAGCCACTGCCGGTCAGTGTGGGCAATACTGAGCTAAATGGACAAAGGGTCAGTATACAGCTGCTTCCTCTTTACCACAGCCAGGCGATAGCTCTTCTCTTTATTACACCACACAAGACTTACCGCAACCTTCCTCCCACCCCATCGCAGTAGCACCGAACGTCTCATTGCCTGTGAACTTTCTAGGATCCCGTAATAGAGGCGCAGATCCTAGCTAGCAAATCTGGAACCTCTGTCCCGGTATCCACATCCCGGAGGCTTCTGAAAACCCCTCAGCCCAGACATTTGCATTTATGTCCCCCCGACTTCTGTTTTATTGTTCCCCTTTTATTGCAAGGCACTTTTGCGCTGAATAAAAACGACTTCTCTCAGAAGTGAGTTGCACTGATTTAAAGTTGCACAAACATCACAATGTCGTGGTGGGGAACGCAGCATTTTAACATTTGAGCTTGAAAAGGTCTTCTCTGGTGCAAAGGCTCTTTATCTGGCCCCCCCTTTGTCCGCAGGTAGGGGCGTGCCCTCATTAAAAAAAGAAAGCTACTGGTCCTCAGTGTTTCTCCCAGCCAGCCACGCACTCCGCATCTCTACCTTCCTTCCTTCCTCTTTCAGAATCCTCCCCACTACCCCCAGCAACGCTTCCATTTCCACTGCTGAATCCTGACCTTGATGGGGAAACGGCCAAGCTCGGAGTCGCTTCGGGTTCTTCTCTCCTCTATTAAGTCGAGGAAGTTGGGGTCTCCCAACTCCCAGCACTCCAACCCCTCGCTTTCTCCCAGGTCCCTGCCTGCCAGTTCCTTCCCGAAACGGTAGGAGGCTCCCTGGCCACGGCGCGCCTTTTACTTGGAGCAGCCGTAGCAGGATGGCTCGGGGCGCGGGGGCTAGTCTGGTGACCTGCGAAGTTTCTCCCGGGGCCTGGGCAGATCCTACTCGTCCCAGGAAGCTCCCTCGTGCTCGTCCCTCCCATGCCGGTGTCTCTCCTTGACATTCAGGCCGGGGAGTTTACAGCAGCGCCCTCCGAGAGGTTCCGCTTCCAAAAGCGTGCGCTCCTACGGTAAGCGCCCTTATGGCGCACAGCGGCGCTGCCAGGCTACCCTTTCCAATCTATGGGGAAATCCACCGAGAAGGGCCTTAGCTCAGTGGCACAGCACCTGCCTTGCGAGCATAAGTGAATAACAACAACAATAACAATAACAACAACAACAACAACAACAAAAATATCATCTCCAGGGCGGCTTGGAAATGATCCCTGCCTGAATCCCTGGAGAGTCGCCGCCAGTCAGTGTAGACATTCCGAGCCCGATCGATGGCCCAATGGACAAGCAGATGTGCGTGCTTTGGGGAATGTGCAGAGTGCCTTTCCTCCCCTATTCAATTTGCTTTGCTGCACCCAAGCCATCTGGAATCAAATGGCTCCGGCACAGTAGAGTCCTTTTCTAGGCTAAGGGGCGCTTTGTGGGCTTGTCTTTCTCAGGGACCACCTGACTGGCTTTGGGGACTCTTGGTTGCACCTTGACTGGGTAGTATTTCCTCAGGCAGCATAACATCCTGGGCCGGACGGCCATACGAACAGAAAACAAAAGATTCCCTCTCCGTTGCGCACAGCTGCGCAGGGTCCTTTTTCTACGCTCAGGGCGAGGAGAGTGGCGCCTTGGCCATCCTTCCCCGCGAGGTCCACCTTTCCCTCCTTGGTGCGCAAGGAGATTCCCTCTCCAGCGAGCACAGCGCGCAGGGCCCGCCTCGTCCTCCTTTGGGGATGCGCGAAGGATGCGCTTTCTCGTCCTCTCTGGTAGGGCCGGCGGGAAGGGCTTCGCTGGATCGCAGTCACGGTCAGCAGGATCAGAAGCGGGAGAACTCACGAGTTTTTAAGAAGCACTGGAATGTGTACAGGTGTAGTGCCTGCCTTCTGTACATAGGGATGGAGCTTAATTAAATGGAGAATACTCAGCTGGAGGCCACATTATAGCTAACCAGCCTACTATGAGTTTCTTTTGTCCAGACATTGACTAGACCCAGAACTACTGAGTTTCAGGAAACCTAAAAAAGCCCCCAAAAGAATAATCATGTGCCTTAATACCATTTCCTGGAACCACCTTCCCAGGTTGTTGTTGTTTAGTCGTTTACTCGTGTCCGACTCTTCGTGACCCCATAGACCATAGCTCCTTCCCAGGTACCCAGGGCAAAATGAATAGTCTTCCTGGATAACAACCCACCTACCAAACCTGCTTTGCTGCCTTCTAAATAACAATCCTTCAGTTATTTAAATAGTTCTCAGTTTTCTCTTCCTCCAGTGCCACATTTACTGCACTGCTCATCTTTCTGTGTATTATCAAGAGCAGTGGTGGGAGACCTCCATACTGCAGGGCTTATCAGGGCCCATGGGGGTGGGGTATTTTGGCCAAGCCATTGCCATCTGCCCTACAGGTAAAAAATCTGCTTGAGCCAAAGGGGGGGGGTTGCAGATGCAGATCAGCTGATCAGTGGTGCCTGCAAAGCATGGTGCAAGAGGGTCCTTTGAAAGATGCTCTGCAAGACCTGATAGTTGTTGGGTCTTCAGAATGCTGAGCATTATCTGGAGGTGGCCTTAGCACGTTTAACCAGGTGGATTTGCCTTGTTCTTTCCTCACCCAACAACCTTGTGAAGGAGGAGATTAGGCTGAGAGACAGTGGCTGGCCCAAGCTCATTCAGTGAGCTGGATGTCTAGGTAGAAAGTGAAGCTGGGTCTCCTTAGTTTTAGTCCAGCACTACATCACACTGACTCTCCTCTTGGCACAAGGCAACA
This sequence comes from Zootoca vivipara, assembly GCF_965207765.1. Lineage (NCBI taxonomy): Eukaryota > Metazoa > Chordata > Lepidosauria > Squamata > Lacertidae > Zootoca > Zootoca vivipara. The sequence goes on along the minus strand of NC_142594.1, from coordinate 47,135,016 downwards.
TGAGGTGGCACCACCTCAGATGAAACAGTCTGTATGCTATGAAGAAGTTAAGATTTTTACTAGGGTGAAGATGGTCATGGAGATGGTAGCAGCAGCCATTCTCCACCAGTGATAAGGAAGAGACTTGAGTGACATGACCTTGTGGTCCATGTGATCCCTGCTGTTCTCCAAATCAACTTGCTGTTCTCTGAGCGTTAGGACTCTCAAAGGAAGCTCTGCTCAGGCATTTGGCAACCTGGGCTTTTTTGTTTCTGGGGGTCCACAGCAGGCTTACACAACCATGTGATATCATCCTGCTTTCTTTGTATTTCTTGATTGGCTAGGACAGGGTTGAGGGGAGTTGTCATCAAGCACCATCTGAAGGGTACCATATTGGCAAACACACTGGGTTATGATGCCTCCAGAGTGCTTTAGGGTGATTGAGAACAATGGAAACAAGACCACCTTTCCTGTGGAGAGCCAGATCTGCTTCTAAAGTTGAACAGTTCAACTTAGTTCTTCACCCTTTCCAGCCTAGCTATAGTCAGTCAAATGAGTTTTCTGAAACCAAAGAGAAATGGGGAAGGAACACATACGCCATGAAACAACCCACATTTCTGGGCTACTGCTGTGCAATACTTCTGGAAAGCTGGCATCTCTTTCCTCTCTGTAGCCTCAGCCCACGACACATGGTGGAATAAGGTGGAAAGACCTTATAGAAAGGTTCATCTGAACTGAACCTGGTGGCTTTGGTGGGACTCAACAAGTTGCCCCATCAAACGCCACTGCTCATTTTCCCAGTGAATTTCCACTGCTAGCCTGACTGCATCATTGCAAGAGTCTCCCCACCCTGCCCCTCGGGTAAGCCCAACTGGGAAAGACCTCAGCAGCTATACTTTGCCTTCATTATTCCACATCATGATTCGGTAATAAAAAAAGATGAGAGATCTCATCTATTTTTATCTGTTTTAGTTTAAAATAACTGAACTGGTAGCCTATTACTTTGCATTATTTAAGGGTAGGGAGAGGCGCTGGAGCATCTTCCCTTGTAGTGGAGTTTGCAAAAGTCTTATTTTTAAACTCTCTAAGGTTCAATGCCTTGATGTAATTTGCTTTTATGAATGCAGTGGCAACACAGTGGATGAAGATGGTTTCTCTGCAGAGGGAGGGGGGGCAACCCCAGACACTATATTTGTGTAGTTCTAAGACTGGAGTTTAATTGCTCTCATAACAAACACTCCTTCTGCACTCACCTCCTATAGATAACAATTATCACTTTAAGTGAGTGTTAAAGCTGGGTTTTTGGAACCTTTAAAAAACTGTGATATTTATCATGAAAAGAGCTTGGCCAGATTCTTCTCTCATTTGAAGTGAAAGCAATGTATTAACACTGGGCACAACCCTTTGGAAATGTCTCCAGTACATGCTCCATTGAAGTGAATGGGATTTGTGAAAGGGGCACATGAATGGCCTTGAGAAGCTTTTATTTATTTCAATGGGACGAGTGCGATCATTTCTTAATGAGTTGTGTCCAGCTGTGTAAAATCTAGCACGAAAGAACCATGCCAGAAGCTTAATCTCCAAATAATTATTTTCTTCACCAACAATATTAGTTTTAATAGTCACTATTCACATTTTTTCACAATATTTTTTGAGAGTTTCAAGACATGTCTTCCTTTTTTGGCCTATGTGATCCTTGATTGGCTACGATGACCCAAGAGACGAGGAATATACAACAGCAAGAGAAAAGGCAACGACACTGTTTAGGAGTGACGAGAGAGAGAGAGAGAGAGAGAGAGAGAGAGAGAGAGAGAGAGAGAGAGAGAGATGGATATTCAAATAATTGAAGTATTCTTCAGGATATATTTCTATTCAACTGAAATTTCTGTTTTTGAAAACTGGAAAGGGAGACTATTCAGTGGAGTCATAAGTATTAATGTGCTATCCTTACTGACAGTAGCCAAATAGTTCTTTCATAACAGTGATAAAAGAGACACCCACAGGCACAACCCATTTTATCCTCACAGTAACCCTGAAAAGTTAGAAAAAGAGAAAGTAACTGGACCAAGGTTTCCCAGTGATGTTCATGTTCCTTCTCCTTGGTCCAGTTCCAGTATGCTACCCAGTGCACAACATTTGCTCTTTAACATTCCTGACTTAAAATATTACATTATTGCAGGATATTAATTAGAGTGACTAATACAAAATGTCAGGTAATACCTTTTGCAGAAGACTAGTAAAAATGAATGCTTTAGCTTTTAGCTGTGCTGGGTGCACCTCTGAAATGTGCCAACAGTTGTACAGCACATGATGCAGTAGCTAACTGTTGTTCCTTGATATCTTCACTCACCTCCCCCCCCCAAGAAATATGTAGGCTAAGCAAGTCACAAAGTACCCCATATATGTTCACACAAGACATGCCCTCTCCCATGACGACACTCCTGTTGACCTCACCACACAAAAATAGCCACTTAAAGGAAGCTTGAGGATACGCGTGGCTTATGTAGAGTTCAGACCCTGGGAAAGATATCGGTGTGTGTGGATTTGGAGGAAACGTAGGATGTGAGGGGAGATGTAACTGTGTAGGATTTAGAGAAGCAAGCACATGCTAGGAATCCTTTTTGGTGGTTTGGGTTTGGGGAAATGAGTCAGGCAAGATTTGAGAGGATCTAGGGATGATTAGAGATGTTTCACAATTGTGAACATTTCAATGTTTTGATTGACTTCCTGCCACACATGGGAGGAGCCTGTGCTCCACCTTACCAACAGGATCAGGGGTTGTTAAGAGAAGAGGAGGTTGTTATGGATCTCTGCAGGTGTCTAACCAAGAAGGAAAGCAAAAGGATAGGCTGGAGAACATAGCCAAGATAGGGGCAGACTTTGGTCTTTTAACCATACCCTGTGTGAGGCCAAAATTTAGCACCACCACATGTATGAATACAGCTCACAGGGCCAGAGTGAAGAATGGAGTCTGTGAGCCCTACAAGTGGAGTGCTTTGTTTTGGAGAGAAAGTCTGCTAAGAGGTTTGGGGAGTTATAGAGAGCTAGGGAAAGGACAGGAGGCCAATCACAATGAGGAAGGATGGAGCAAAGCAGAGAGACATGAAAAATACCTGGGTCCAAGAAGCCTATTATACCTTCCCAAAGAGATACAATGGCTCAGCTAACATCCTGGAAGGTTTATGATCTGAGTCCATCCATAGATGCTGCTTCCCCTGACAACTCCATCAGCAAGTTGTTCTCAAGCACGAGGTTCTATGGCGTTGGCACCTTGGCTGGTAACAATATGCACATTCAAGGAAACCACTGCTTCCTCTGCATGCTAAACGGCAAAAGCCCCCCCAGGATAGATGGCAGCAGGGTTTGTTTATTATTAGGATCTACATTTTAACTCCTTTGTCTTCTTTGGTGAGGGAAGCCACGGTGGGCTTAGCATGCAGGTCATGCTTCCAGTTGCATTCGATTAGGCCAAAAAATGTTTTCCGGGTCACATTTTGGATTTTCTGAACGATGAGATGTTACCACGTCTTCAGCACACAATCCCTCAAAAGGGAGATGCTAAGAGAAACCCAAAGGCATGAGTTACATTCAGCCCGAAACAATCTTCTTAGCTCTAGCAGGGCAAAGTTGGCTTGCCTAAAGTACACAAACCTGCAGACTGGATCAAGACTCACTGTTTGGGTAAGGAGGAGGAACAAAGCCTGCTCTCTGAAGTCCACCACCCAGCCATGGTAACCACTGTATTCACTGGCCCATGGTAGCAGGCGAGGTATGTGCAAGATTGTCTTGGGGTTTTCTTCTTCCCGTATGTTTGCAGACCATTTCTGAACCTGGCTTCCATGATTTCTTTCACCTCTTGACATATTTACACCCTTGCATTTCAAGATACTTTGCCGGATTCAGTGGAGAGGTTAGCAACCTGTTTGTGTGAAAGTTGCCTTTTCCTATGTGGGGATGTGAATGGGAAGGGCTTTTTAACGGAGGGTGTTCCCATGTGACTGTGCTTTTGAAAGCCCAACAGCTGGGCTGAAAGTTGCTAGAACCACACACTGGGTTGGTTTGTGGAATAAGAAATTGGATAATGGAGCAATTTCTGTGTTTTGCAAGAAGTGTTGGCTTACTTTATTACTGCAGGTGGAACAAACCCCAACTGGAGTCCTGGCAGCATTTGACAAATACATGTTTGCGCACACATCTCTTCCACGTATGCAAGATACAGTTTAATCTCAGTTGAATGCACATATGCCTAATCCACCCCCCCCCCCTTTTAGAGGGAAGGATTGTGGGGGGCAGGCATATGCAGATGCAGATGTATGTACGCCTCCGCTACCACACTGTCTCACTTTTTTAAAAAAAATAAATGATTATTTTACTTAGTTTGGTGTCTTTTTATATTTATTTATAATTTTCTATTATAACAAAAAAGAAAACATTTCACAAATCTATCAATAGTAATTCTGTCATTTTGAATCTCAACTTCCCTCCTCCTTTCTGTGGTTCCTTAAACTTGTTCTCATCTTTCCCTGCATATCCCAAATTGTCTCAACCTATTCTTTTTTTTCAAAAAAATCTGTTATTATATATTTTTTTAAAAACTGCAAGATTTTACAATAGTCCTGCGAATGTCTTGATCTGTTTGCAGTTTGTTGTAGGTATTCAATAAACCATTTCCATTTCTTAATAAAAAGTTGTTATCTTGATTTCTTATTCTCCCGGTAAGTTTCACCATTTCTGCATATTCTATTAATTTCTGCAGCCATTCTTCTTTCGTCGGGACTACTTCTTTCCATTTTTCTGCAAATATCATTCTTGCGGCTGTAGTTGCATACATAAATAAGTTTCTATATTGTTTAGTTAGCTCTGATCCCATTATCCCAAGAGAAAAGCTCCTGGCTTGTGTTTTTTTTATATATACAAATGTTATCTTAAACATCTTTTTCAGTTCATTATATATCATTTCCCAGTAAGCTTTAACCTTATTGCAAGACCACCACATATGGAAAAAAGGTACCTTCTTTCTCTCTACATTTCCAATACTTCTCTGATTTTGATTTATACATTTCTGCCAATCTACTAGGTGGTAAAGAGACCCCTGACCGTTAGGTCCAGTCACAAACGACTCTGGGGCTGCGGCGCTCATCTCGCTTTATTGGCCGAGGGAGCCGGCATAGAGCTTCCAGGTCATGTGGCCAGCATGACTAAACCGCTTCTGGCGAACCAGAGCAAAGCACGGAAACGCTGTTTACCTTCCCGCTGGAGCGGTACCTATTTATCTACTTGCACTTTGACGTCCTTTCAAATTGCTAGGTTGGCAGGAGCTGGGACAGAGCAACGGGAGCTTACCCGTCGTGGGGATTCGAACCGCCGACCTTCTAATCAGCAAGCCCTAGGCTCTGTGGTTTAGACCACAGCGCCACCTGCGTCCCTCCAGCGCCACCCACTCTGTGTGTGTGTGTGTCTGTGTGTCTGTGTATATATATATATGTTATATATTAAATAACATTTATATAATATATAAATGTTATATAGGTACCATTTATATAACATTTTCATATAATTGTCTCTTATACCATAGTATGCTGTAAATTTTAAACACTGTCTCACATGTTTGACGGTAGGCGTATGCACCCCAATGCTTTGCTATGAATACATGAATTCTGACTAGCCACAGTGTGAGCCAGCCTTGATCGCAATTTGTTGGTGTATATTAACTGTGGCAATGAATGGATTAACATGTGAGGGGTTGTAATGATCAGTGGCCCAAGACAACTGACTGCAAGGAATATTTTATCTACATTGCAAGACTGCTGAGAACATCCATGGTAGCATAGCAGATCACTTTGAATGCTACTCATCTGGATGTGTATCTAATAAATCTACATCTAATAAGAACATAAGAAGTGTTGGGCTGGATCAGGACAAAGGGCCACATAGTCCAGCGTCTGTTCTCACAGTGGCCAGCTGGATGCTTGTGGGAATCATTTCTGATTCCCAGCCATTGGTACTCAGAATGCTATTCATTCACTCATTCATTCACTCACTCACTCACTCACTCAGCAGTGGAGCTAGCCACTCAGGCATCCACTATTCATTCATTCACTCACTCACTCAATCACTCAGCGGTGGAGCTAGCCACTCAGGCACCCAGAGCGGTAAACATGCAGTGCGCCCGGAGGCGGGGCGATCCGCCCAGGGGGTGGGGCGATTGCACCCGGGGGAGTGCGATTGGTGTGGCGGAAATTGCACCCGAGGGGATTTTGTCAAACCCCCTCAGGGGTGACACCCGGGGTGGTCCACTCCCACTGCCGCCCTTCCTACGCCCCTGCACTCACTCACTCACTCACTCATTCATAATTATATTTCTACGCTGCTTTTCCACAAGAAAGAATAACGTTCAAGCTGGCTAAATGAAAACAAGAATGTATCATCTCAAAACCAGCCATTGCGAGAACAATTTCATAATAACATAATAAAACAACAGCACAGCAGCAAATGTGGCAGCATGCGAAATACAGCATTTCAGCACTATAAATATAGCAAAAAGCACAAGGGAACTTAACAGTTTCGCATTGGTCCTAGAAACACCCCTGCCAATTAGAGGGGGCATTTGAGAGTAGGGAGAAAGTGGGAGGTAATTCCCCTTTTTAAAAAGTTACTGTTCACTGTTAGTGGGAGAGGCCTTCTGTCATGTTGCCCTTTTCATTCCCTAGTGTGATAGCACAAAAATGGGATGGGGAACCTATGGCCCTCCAAAAGTTGCACTCCAGCTCCCATCAGCCCCAGCCAGAATGGCCAATGGTCAGGGATGATGGTAGCTGTAATCTAGCAATATGTGGAGGATTGCAGGTTCCCCTTCACCAGCTTAAAAGATTCATAAGAACTTCAAAATTAAATAAGTGTGTCCTTAACTCTCTCAAGGCCCATCAATGAAAACGGCCTTTCTGCAATTATCCAACTAAAGTGATTTCATTGATTTGACTATTGATTAATGCTTGTTGCAAGCATCCTAAAAAATATTAAAATCTCTTAATATTAAGAGGAGATTATCCTCAGACTGCCCACAGAAGGGTTCCCTTTGTTTTGTTCAGAAGCAGCTGGGCATGAGATATGTCCCAGGTTTGGTCTTGAAATTCTCTCTCTTTTTCTTATATTTACTCTAAGGGATAGAATGCGATAGCTTAATGCAAGCAGAGAGCTGTTTGAGAACCTCAGCAAAAGCATCCAGTCACAGCAAGTGGAAAGCAGGGATTGCCACAAATTACATTAACTTTTGAGGCAGTGATACCTTTTGAGTAATTATAGCAGTGTGGCTCAAATCAAGGGTAATGTGACAACTAATGCATTGCTCAGATTTGTTTGGAAGATTTAGTCAAATTTAATTGGTAATTGCATTTAGGCAGCAATTCAGAAATGCCCTCATCTTTTTTGGCTCCAAGTATTATTATTATTATTAGGGACGCAGGTGGCGCTGTGGGTTAAACCACAGAGCCTAGAACTTGCCGATCGGAAGGTCGGCAGTTCGAATCCCCACGAGGGGGTGAGCTCCTGTTGCTCGATCCCAGCTCCTGCCAACCTAGCAGTTCAAAAGCACGTCAAAGTGCAAGTAGATAAATAGGGACCGCTACAGCGGGAAGGTAAACGGCGTTTCCGTGTGCTGCTCTGGTTTGCCAGGAGCGGCTTTGTCATGCTGGCCACATGACCTGGAAGCTGTACGCTGGCTCCCTCGGCCAATAACGCGAGATGAGCGCCGCATCCCCAGAGTCAGTTACGTCTGGACCTAATGGTCAGGGGTCCCTTTACCATTATTATTATTATTATTATTATTATTATTATTATTATTATTATTTTATCCAAAAAAGTCTTTTGGGCAACATGATAGCATACTACCACTGCAATGCAATCTGGACAATACTTGCATAGATGATGTTTATTGAAGTCACACCTCTAGAGGTCCACCGCTCTCTTCAAGAGCTACATGTCTAGAAAATGCATGAGGGCTCAGAGGATCATTGATGTTGTTTAGTCGTTTAGTCGTGTCCGATTCTTCGTGACCCCATGGACCATAGCATGCCAGGCACTCCTGTCTTCCACTGCCTCCCGCAGTTTGGTCTAACTTAGAGAAGTTATGTTTTGACCAAATGTGATCCACCTGGAGAAGGAACCGGCAAGCTACTCCAGAGGATCATAGCATCATACAATTGTAGAGTGCGAAAGGGACCCAAAATGTCATCAAGTCCAACCCCCTGCAGTGCAGGAAGCAGAATAAAGGTTGCTGTCTGGGTCATGTGACCAGCATGACTAAACAGCTTCTGGCGCAACGGAACACCATGACGGAAACCAGAGCACACGGAAACGCTGTTTACCTTCCAGCCACAGTGGGACCTATTTATCTACTTGCACTGGCATCCTTTTGAACTGCTAGGTTGGCAGAAGCTGGAAGAGAGCAACAGGAGCTCACCCCGTCATGGGGATTTGAACTGCCAACCTTCTGATCAGCAAGCCCAAGAGGCTCAATAGTGAGCTAGACTGACCAATGGCCTCACTCAGCATAAGGTCATTTGCTATGTTCTTAGGATGCTCATTAGGTTGCCTTCAACAACGGACCCTTTTAGCTGATGCCAGCTTTCCAAGATGGATGCTGATTTGAACAAATAAATACGGTTTAGACACATCCACCAGTGGCTATTAGTCATGACATCTGTATTCAGCCACTGTTTGCTGCTAGAATGCCAATTGGTGTAGAGCAGCCTTCCTCAACCTCGACCCTCGAGGTTGGCCTACAACTCCCATGATCCCTAGCTAGCAGGACCAGTGGCCAGGGATGATGGGAACTGTAGTCTCAAAACATCTGGAGGGCTAAGGTTGAGGAAGCCTGCTGTAGAGCAACAGTGGGTGATGGCTATTTCCTTCAAGCCCTACTTCTGAGATTCTCAGAGGCATCTGATTGACCACTGTAGAAAGCGGGATAGTGGACTTCAGTTTAATCCAGCAGGGCTCTCTTTAAGTCCTCATTGTAACCCAGCCTGTGCCTTTGGAATATAGTTGGGGCAAAATCTGAAAACTGACTTGGCTTCTCCTCCTTTACTATGCTTTTTGCAGTGTCCCTTTGGAGGAACTTTGCTTAGGTGCATGAAAAAGCCTTGTGGATTGACAGCTTGCATGGTTAATGATCTCAAAGAAGCCATCTTTAACGTCTCATACCAATAATTATTAAGAGCGATGTTCCAAACCCGGCACATTCATATAATCTATCACTGCAAAGTTCTGCCCAGGCATATATTGACAAAAGGCATTGACAGGGTCTAATGAGACAAAATCGCTGCCTGACAAGGTCCTCATACTGCTTCTTTTGATGATACATTGCAGCGGCTTTCAACGGCAGTAGTTCTCCTCAGTGTAGTGAATCATGTTGAAGTCATGAACCCTACTTTCCCACTTCAGCTGTGGATCAACTAGGGCCTGGCTGTCTTCCAAGGTTCAAGTTCCCACTCAAAGCTCAGTGGCAGATCACCTGCCTTGCCTGCAGAAGGTCTCAGGTTCAGTCTCTGGCATCTCCGGATTGATCCTGACTTAAGGATCTTAGGGTAGAACAACTGGGAAGGAGCTCTCTACCTGGAACCTTGGAGAGCCGCTGTGTTGTCCATCAACAGTTGCACAAATACAGTATATGCATTGGTTCATCCAGCCAAATTTTGCCTCCACCAGTCTTCACCAACCTGTTGCACTCCAGATGTTTGAGAAGACAACTCCCATCAGCCTGACTAACTATTGCATTTGTACATTGTTGTAATACACCCTGGGACCTGATGATGATGATGATGATGATGATGATAATAATAATAATATTCAGTGAAGTAATGGTTTTATAATGTCCTGCAGAATGCCATTAAGTTGAAAATAACAAAAGTATGCACAGCACAGATAAGAAGACAGCGGACCTTCTAAAAAAAAATTTAATGCAGGTTTGACAAATATATACATTTTTGCAAGCAATGTCCCTAATATATTGCATTTTCTATGCTATTTTCAATAATATATACATTTTTAGGTTACATATACATATGTCCGGAATCTCCCGGACATATACAGAATACTGTGGATGGAAACAATGTCCAGGCGAAAATTGCTAAAATGTCTGGGGAAATCTGGACGTATGGCAACTTTGCAAAAAAAAAAAAAATCTCAATAACTTTTTTGTCCGGATTTTCACTTTTTGAAATATGGCAACCCTAATTTATATTCACACTTTACCCTGTCATATGCATTTTTGTACATACTACTTGGCTAGAGAATTGTGTTGCGAAATTCAGAGAAATGCAAAGCGCAAAGGATGGCTGTGTTTCAGTTTGCATATTGTTTCAGAAAGTACAAATTAGACAAGTTCACTTTCAAATGTGAATTGAAATAAATTTATCCCCGATGCCTAGTTGGTAGTGAGCAATTGAGCTGATGTTCATTTTACCTTTGTACAAGGAGGCTAGTTTAACAACCCACACTCAGAAATTGCTCTTGATCCTCCATCCAGGCAAGCAAGCAAGAGGCACCATCAGAGTTCGAGGACACATTCCAGCCAGACAACTACATTCCAGGAGGGGGTGAAGCAAGGCTGGTGAGGGGTGTGGCCTGGGGTGAGTGCCAAGGGCCAGAGAGGGAAACTGCATTTGGGCCCTGGGCCTAATATTCCCAATCCCTGAAGTATAAAGTCAGTTTAAAGGTAAAGGGACCCCTGATCATTAGGTCCAGTCACAAACGACTCTGGGGTTGCGGCGCTCATCTCACTTTACTGGTGAGGGAGCCAGCATACAGCTTCCGGGTCATGTGGCCAGCATGACTAAGCCGTTTCTGGCGAACCAGAGCAGTGCACGGAAACGCCGTTTACCTTCCCGCCAGAGCGGTACCTATTTATCTACTTGCACTTTGATGTGCTTTCAAACTGCTAGGTTGGCAGGAGCTGGGACCGTGCAACGGGAGCTCACCCCATCGTGGGGATTCGAACTGCTGACCTTCTGATCAGCAAGCCCTAGGCTCTGTGGTTTAGACCACATCTAATTCGGTCTTCTGGTTTATGAGTTGTTCTCAACAGTGCACCTCATTGGTCTGTTTTAAACTGCAGTAATAATCACATTCTTTTTAAACAAGAAGAACAACAAAATCCCAATGTTCTTCCAAGAACTGGCAAACCATTGTTTACTGTATCCTAGTGTCTGTAAAAGATATGAAATGAATATCCTTTAAGTGACTATTGAAGAGGGTAGCAGTCTTGCACCTGATGTCAGATCTCTCTTGTTTGCATTCTTAAACAACAACAACACACACATACACACACACCCCTTGAAAAGCTCACGTACCAGAAAAAAATGACTTTCATGTGCATTAAATAAAGGAAAGGTAAGACACATCCAGGTATAAAGCTGTAACCATCAAATTCACTCTTCATGTCTATGGGCTGCTGTAACGGTGTGATTCCTTTTATGATTGTATCCGTCACGCTGTCAAAAATGAAATCTTATCTTCACTCATTACTAAATATACAAAGGGCTGGGATTTCCACTTGGCAAATGCTCCTGTTTACCTGAAGGCTTGAGCTCTGCCTGAGCTTTGATAAAGTTCATTTACAGCTGTTTGCAGAGATAGATTCAGCTTTTAAAATCTTTAAGCTGCTTGAGTTTATAAGCCAGGGTGCGTTCTGAATTGCATGGGGTGGGGTGGGGAGGGTGGGGGTCTGCTTTGGAAAGGGAAATTCGAGGGGAGGGGAAGGGCAGAATGAAGTTTAATAATACTTTGCATTTGTGGAGTGTGCTGCGAGTTGAAAGTGCTCCCCATACATTATCTGATGTGGGAGGCAAACAATGGTTTTTAAGAGAGTTGAAAGAGGTTTGAGAGACGCTTTGCTTCTCATTGTGTACACACACACACACACCTTTTGGCACACTGTTGCTTCTGGTGAAACAGGTTTTGCAGGTTTATGGGACTATGAAAAAAACCTGGCAAACCTGCATGTCCAGGAGCAAAAGTGGGAAGTCTATGTTGTTAGTTATTTCTCTCTCAAGATGCCTTTAACCCTCCAGAGGACGGGGGGCAGGGATGGAGGAATGGTTCTTGTTCGCTAGCCTTAGGAAGCTGTTACATTAGCCTTCACCAACAACCTGGTGCCCTCCAGCTGCTTTGGACTACAGGTCCCATCATGCTGCCTGGGACTGATGGCATTTGTAGTCCAAGACATCTGGAGGGCTGCCTTACACAGAATGAACAAATGGACCAAAAAAAAAAAAAGCAAGAGGCAAGAGAAGTGATACCTGTTGAATGTATTTATTTTATTTATTGCATTTATAGTTAACCTTTCCTCCAAGAAGCTCAAGGTGACATACCTGGTTCTCACCCTCCTCATTTTGCCCCCACAACAACCCTGTGAAATAAGTTAGGCTGACCCAAAATTGCCCAGTGAGCTTCATGGCCGAGTGGGGATTTGAACCTTGGTCTCCTAGGCCCTAGGGACCCAGGTGGCGCTGTGGTTAAACCACTGAGCCTAGGGCTTGCCGATCGGAAGGTCGGCAGTTCGAATCCCTGTGACGGGGAGCGCACGTCAAAATGCAAGTAGATAAATAGGAACCGCTACAGCGGGAAGGTAAACGGCGTTTCCATGTGCTGCTCTGGTTTGCCAGAAGTGGCTTTGTCATGCTGGCCACATGACCTGGAAGCTATACGTCGGCTCCCTCGGCCAATAATGCGAGATGAGCGCGCAACCCCAGAGTCGGTCACGACTGGACCTAATGGTCAGGGGTCCCTTTACCTTTACCTTTACCTCCTAGGCCCTAGTCTGACAAACTAACTTCTTCAACACACCTGTGAAAGGTGCCCTCTTTTTCAGCTGGCCACCCTGACCCTCACAACACCTCTGCAATATAAGCTCATGTCATTAGCCTTATACTGCAGATGAGAAGCCGAGGTTTTGCCAAGACTCTAAGGCTTGCCAAGTGAGTTCCTTGTCTCATGCCACACTCTTCCAGTCTGATCCTGTGCATGTGTAGCTACTCAGAAGTAAGTCCCACAGCATTCAAATGAGATTCCTCCCAGGTAAGCATACACAGGGTTGCAGCCTTAGCCACCAACTTATTTTGGCTCATGTTGTGTCAATGTCTCAAATCTGGGAATCAGATGACTCCCAAACTGCAATATCTTCTAGCACAAGGATGGAGAAACTGTATCCCTCCAGAACCTGCTCGACTACAGCTGTAATCATTCCTGACCATTATCCATTGTTCGGAGGATAAGGCTACCAATGACTTTATTGTACACTTTTATGGTTGTGCTTTACATAGCACCGAACACTTTTAGTAGTATTAGTAAGTATACATAAATTCAAATGCAGATAGAAGCAATAGTTTTACTTACACACACACACACACACACACACACACACACACAGGCTAGGCTGCTGCCATCTAGCTGTTGCCCTCTAACCAGGCTGACCGGGGCTATGAGAAGTAGTCTCAGGAAGCTGGAGAGCACCAAGATGAGGAATACCCAATCAGAGCTTTTCACCCGCCCAGACTGCTCTAAGACCCTATCACAAAGCTACTGGGTTGAACTATGGAACTTGTTTCCATGGGAGGCAGTGGTGGCCACCATCTTGGAATGGCTTTAAAAGAGGATTATGCAAATTCTTGGAGGATAAAGCTATCAGTAGCGACTAACTCTGATGGCTGTGTTCTATGTTAACTGTGGGATGTGGTATGCCTCTGAATGCCAGTTGCTGAAAACTGTGGGAGGGAGAATGCTGTTGTGCTCATTTCCCGATAGTGGGATGATAACAATAACAATAACAATAACAATAACAATAACAATAACAATAACAATGTATCCAGAGCCTGGCTCACCTTTCACATTTACAATGTCTATTGTAAGGCTATAAGTTAAGGAGTCTGCTATGCCCAGGCATGATTGCTCTGAAGCCCTGTTGACTATCTTGGGTTAAACAATAACTTTCTAGGTGTTCCCTGCTCTCCTCCTGATTAATGTTCCAAGTAACTTCTCTACCAATGGAAGAAATTGAAAATTTAAGACCTTTTAATTTTCTTAAAAGAAAACTTCCTCTTTAAGAAAACAATTCAAAATATACAGGAATACAAGTATGTGCTCTCTTGTGAATGTTCTGTAGTAGAGTAAATGAGGCCTTCAGAAGTCTGTAAATGTCTGCATGGGCTTGATAACCATACAGTTCTGATCTTTGATTCCTTCCTACCTCCCTAGTTCTTACTTTTCCCAGTTTATCAAATTCACACCCCATTTTCTTCCAAGTTCCCCAGACATGGTGCTGCTTATCCCATTTTAGCCATGCAACAACCTTGTGAGGTCAAGCAATGCTTACTTGCCCTAGGTAATGCAGTGGGCTTCCAAGACTTGAATCCCAATTTGATTCACTTCACCACACTGGGGCCTAAATTTTCTACCATCTTTGCTAAACTTCTCTAAACCCTTCTGAAGTTGAGTCCATCAGCAAGATAGGAACACATTTGTTTTGATATCTAAATATGAATGTAAAATCTTTATTATTCACAGAGCATGTGGAATGCAGAGTTAAAATTCCATTACTAGAAAACTCCTAATTGGTTCTCTTTGTCCAGATTTTGGATAATAGTAGGGCAAGCATGAAAAGCACTTTTTCGGAGCCTTTATTCAAGTCTACTTTTCATATTTTATGATTTTCTGTACTATAATGAGAGCTAGAAACTTGGTTTTTGTAAACCACTAGTTCCCAGATTCTCCAAGTTCAAAAACACCTCACTAATTTATTTGCTCAAAAGTCAGCTCTTGTGAATTAGCCATTCTAGGTGGATTCAGAATTTTTGTTGTTAGTTATTCTCAGTTGTCCTGTGGCTGTAATCAACAACATGTGGCAATTCACCAGAGGGAGCTAGAGGGCAAACTCTTCATTAGATTATGCTAAAAAGACTTCAGATGCATATTTAATTATGGGGACATAATAATGGTTGCTGTCCTTATTGTGAAACTCAGTGCTGAATCGTTTGCCCTCATCATGTGTGGTTTTTAAATCTACAAATTGTGATGCTTTCCTATTTCTGCAGTTTCGTTTGGTTGGGTTGTCTGGGGATAAACGATTTGCATCTTCCCTAAGGGAAACTTATTGGCATGAATGAATATGACTGAATTTGCCCTCTGCATCTCTCTTAATGATGTTGCTGTTTGAAACGAACCTCCTGTTGCTTATGCTTTGCTTATAGGGAGAGGTTTGCTTGGCCCATGCCTGTGTTTCAGTGTCATAACATGGAGGTTTGAGGCAAAGCTTGTGATGAGAAACTATGGACTGGAACATGTATGGAATCAGTGCTGGAATTGGTAATGGGTTGAATGAGGGCCAGCAAACTGAAGCTCCATCTCAACATGATGGTAGAAAGTTCAAGTTTGCAACTTGCGGATGCTCTTACATTGGGCCCTAGCTTTGAATGCCCATCTCAGTCCACCAGACCAGATGTCCAGCCCATTCTTTGCTCTAGGAACACCCATGTCCCACTGTTGTGATGTATTCTGTTGCCTTTGAAGACTTCCCAGCTATTTCAGTAGATCCAAATTACTGGTGCTGTAAGGTTCTTGGCCACAAGAAGATACATGGAACACATTTCACCTTGGCAGTTGCTCTGGCTGCCAGTATGACTCTAAGCACAATTCACAGGGCTGGTGTTAACCTTTAAAATCATGCATGGCTGGGAACCTAGGTACCTGAAACCCCACCTTCTCTTGCATGAAGCTGCTTGCTATTTAAGATACATCAATAACTGGACTCTCTTGCCTTTGGAGATTCGGCTGATGGTGACCAGGGAGTAGGCTGTCCATATTTTTTTGGTTTCTAGAGGACAACACCCTGTTTCAAATAAATCCCCTATTTGAATGGCTATCTGTATGTATGTATGTATGTATGTATGTATGTATGTAATTTAGAAGGGACATGGGTGGCACTGTGGGTTAAACCACAGAGCCTAGGGCTTGCTGATCAGAAGGTCGGCGGTTCAAATCCCCGCGATGGGGTGAGCTCCCGTTGCTCGGTCCCAGCTCCTGCCAACCTAGCAGTTTGAAAGCACGTCAAAGTGCAAGTAGATAAATAGGTACCGCTCCAGCGGGAAGGTAAACAGCGTTTCCATGCTCTGCTCTGGTTCGCCAGAAGTGGTTTAGTCATGCTGGCCACATGACCTGGAAGCTGTACGCCGGCTCCCTCGGCCAATAATGCAAGATGAGCGCCGCAACCCCAGAGTGGGTCACGACTTGACCTAATGGTCAGGGGTCCCTTTACCTTTACTGCTTAATCAGAAATGATAATCAGTGGGCTCCTTTGGGAGAAAGAGTGGTATATAAATTCAAGAAATAAGAATATATACATACAAAAAATATTATTTCAAAAATAGAAACAAAAAGACAAGACAGCAGACATAATAAAACTATAGTAAAAATGAATGCCAACTATACTAGCAGGGTTTAAAGTCTATTTCACTTTCCCTTGAGAATTGTATTTATGAGATTCCTACTTTGCAGTGATGAGGTTACCTTTATAACTTGTCAGGGGCAAGTCAGCAAGAAACACCCAGTGTCAGTGAAGTTAATTCTTTTTTTCCCCCAAAGAAACCAAAACAGATCAGGCCTAGTGATCATAGCAACTCTTCCCAGGAGGCCTTTGCCCCAATGAAGGTTCCCACCTTCTCACCGCTCTCTAAGGCTCCTCCCCTGGCTCCTTCCCCAGCAGCCTAGGGCTCCTTCATCTTGTCTCTCTTTGCTCCACCTTCTTCATTCCTCTTCATGTTCTGGTAGGTCAGCAGGGAGGGGAGCTGGTCGCAGCAGGAGGGGGAAATTCCCTGGCTTCTTCAGCAGCCCGCCTCATCTCTTTCTCTTGGCCCCTCCTCTGTTGCCTCTGGTTCTCGACTGTCCTCCGCCTCTTCCTGCTCACAAAACCCAGTTACCTCTTCAGCTTCCGACACCTCCTCCTCCCAGTCTGCTTCCTCTTCTCATCCCACCACCAATCCCCTGGCTCGGAGCCTTCTTCCCCTGCAGATTCCCTTGGGGCTTCCCCTGCTGGTTCCCCACACCACTGGTCTGCATCCAGCCAGTCCATGACATACGTAACTTTAGGTTTAAAAATGAAAGACCTGGGGGTTACTTGGGTGAATTCCATTTTCTGCCCAGTTGCTTACTGGGAGGGAGAGGCATGAGGCAGTGAGGAGATCAGCATGCTGTAAGCACAGCAGCAGAAGTGCTAGATTGGTTCCACGCCGACCTACCCACCACCTAACCTGTCTCCTGCTTCCCAGTACAGTGGAACCTTGGTTTACGAACGCAATCCATTCCATGGAGGCGTTCGTAAACGGAGGCATTCGCTCCCTGAAGGCACGCTTTTGCATGTGTGTGAAGTGCCAATAGAGTGCTTCTGTGCATGTGCGAGCTGTGCAGAAGCGATCTGCGCATCCGATTCCACGGAACCAGGATGTAAACACTTCCGGGTCCGCGGCGTTCGCAAACGGAGGCATTCATAAACAGAGGTAATTGTAAACTGAGGTTCCACTGTAAACAATAGCAACGCATTTGCTGGAAAGCTGGTATAGTACGTCTGTTCTATCTGGTGGGCCACTTCTGTGTGTCTTTCATGTTTCTACTCTCTTGCCTTCCTAGTTTGCTGAATACGAGCAGAGCCTCATGCCAACTCATCAAGATGAAACCGGTTCTTGAAAACTGCATGTCTGCTTGCAGAATGGATAGCCCCACAACATTTTATTTTTAAACAGCTCATTGCTGTGTCGAGGTCTAAAAGGTTTGCAATGATTTTTATTGTATAAACAGGAGCACCGTCTTTCCCTAAGATTCCAGCAAGCTGAAAAACGCTGCATTGATTTTATTTTTCTAAATCGTGTGTCCAGGAAAAAACCAACAGAACACCACAAAGCAAATACCTGGATTTCTGATAGCTGATATCATCTTAATGCACTTGTTCCAAACATACATTTTAAAGGTAAGACGATATGGTCAGTCTCTACCATTTAGGGTGTCATTGTGTCCAACTTTACAGAGGCCAGCCCTCTATTTGAAGGGCTGTTGGAGGACATTCCTCTATGATTGAAGATATTTTCTATTTCATGGGTTGTCTGATCCATGTCTGGCTTAAAGATGAAAGCAGAGGGCACCTGGAATTACCTATCGACAGCACCTAGACAGTAAATCTAGTCACTTGATCTTCACACTATATTTAGGGGAATGCTACCCCCCCACTTGGGATGCAGGTGGCACTGTGAGTTAAACCACAGAGCCTAGGGCTTGCCGATCAGAAGGTCGGCGGTTCGAATCACCGTGACGGGGTGAGCTCCCGTTGCTCGGTCCCTGCTCCTGACAACCTAGCAGTTTGAAATCATGTGAAAGTGCAAGTAGATAAATAGGTACCACTACAGCAGGAAGGTAAACAGCATTTCCGCGTGCTGCTCTGGTTCGCCAGAAGCGGCCTTGTCATGCTAGCCACATGACCTGGAAGCTGTACGCCGGCTCCCTCAGCCAGTAAAGCAAGATGAGCACCGCAACCCCAGAGTCGGTCACGCCTGGACCTAATGGTCAGGGGTCCCTTTACCTTTACCCCCCACCCAAGTATATGCTGTCTGAGGCAGTTGCCTCATTCTGGCTAATAGTAGGGCTGGCTGCTGTTGGACCCTGCTTGTTCCATCAAAAGATAGACCAAAGGGAGGATCAGGGTAGGCAGGGCCATCCTAAGTGTATTGGGCTCCGTGGAGCGATAATCCCTCTGGCGCCCCTCACGCTCTGCTCCGCTGGGCAGGGCCAGGCGCAGCGGGCAACCGGAGGGCGTGGCACGATAGGCAGGGGCCTCCACCCGCTCGTTTGAAGCGAGGCGGCAGCGAAGCTGCCTCTGCCGATGGAAACCTGGACCTGGATCTGGGCTACCTTCTGCCCACACTCCTTCAAGTCACAGCGAGCATGCAAATGAGGTGCCATGGAGCATTGTGGGGCAGCTCTGTCTGTGCTCGTGGTGACTTGAAGGAGTGTGAGCAGAAGGTAGCCCAGGTCCAGGTCCAGGTCTCCCTCAATGGAGGCATCTCCGCTGCCACTGCTGCTGCCTCGCTTCAGCCCAGGGGCGTAGCCAGGATCAAAACTAGGGGGGGGGCAAGCCATGGCCGTTCAGGGGAGGGGCCAAGGCATGGAAGGGGAGGGGCCACGAAGTGGGCGGGGCTAAAGGGCCAGTGGGCCTGATGACATCGTGGCGGTGGCAGCAGCGGCCACCTTGTGCTTCTGGGGCTGGTAGCGTTGGCGGCTACCCTGCTTGGTTGGAGAGGACGGGAGGGTCGGGCAGGCGAGAGGGGGTGGCAGGGCGAGGGCGAGGCAAGACACGGCTGCAGCCACGACGGCTCCGAGGCGTTGCTGCATATCAGCATAATATTTCAACCATGGTTCAAGCCCCACCTTAGGAAAAAAATCCTGCATTGCAGGGGGTTGGACTAGATGACCCTTGTGGTCCCTTCCGACTACAATTCTATGATTCTATTGATATATTACCATAGCATATGCATCATTCTGCTTTCTTGAATTGTCCTACTCCTAGGCATAGCATCCAACTCCTAGAGGCCTAGGTGCCCCCCCCCCAATTACTGGTAAATACCGTATTTGAAAGAGTCATCCCCCCATGTTGATGGGCTTTCTATGTGGGGCTTATCTGCCTCCCCCCGTATTTTATTAAGGATGGAAGAGGGAGGGAAGGAAGGAAGAAATAGAGAGAGAGATAACTCATATTTGTGGGTGTCTCTGGATGACGCTGTGATGCTGGAACTCTGCAGCAAGAGGACGGGAGGGTCGGGCAGGCGAGAGGGGGTGGCAGGGCGGGCGAGGGCGAGGCAAGGCATGGCCGCAGCCACGACGGTTCCGAGGCGTTGCTGCATATCAGCATAATATTTCAACCATGGTTCAAGCCCCACCTTAGGAAAAAAATCCTGCATTGCAGCGGGTTGGACTAGATGACCCTTGTGGTCCCTTCCGACTACAATTCTACGATTCTATTGATATATTACCATACCATATGCATCGTTCTGCTTTCTTGAATTGTCCTACTCCTAGGCATAGCAGCCAACTCCTAGAGGCCTAGGTGCCTTTCCCCCTCCCAATTACTGGTAAATACCGTATTTGAAAGAGTCATCCCCCTATGTTGATGGGCTTTCTATGTGGGGCTTATCTGCCCCCCCCCGTATTTTATTAAGGATGGAAGAGGGAGGGAAGGAAGGAAGAAATAGAGAGAGGGATAACTCATATTTGTGGGTGCCTCTGGGTGACGCTGTGATGCTGGAACTCTGCATGTACAGGAGCCTTGTAAGCAGCTTTCTCTCTGCTTGATTTACAGCAGGCACGTCCAACAGGTAGATTGTGATCTACCAGTAGATCACTGGATGTCTGTGGTAGATCACTGGTAGGTCACTGGCACCCCTAAAAAAAGCTCACCCAAAATTTTCCTCCTCCCTCAAAAAAGTTGAACTATGACCTGAAGCCCTAAACAAAAATGGGCCTCCCTCCTTCCTAAAAGAAGCTCAACAAGTTTGACCTAAACCCCAAAAAACAGGGCTTCCCTTCCTTTAAAAAAAAACTCAACAGCTTTGACCTGAACCCCCCAAAAGGGGGTAGATCACCCCCAGTTTTAAACTCTGAGTAGATCAGAGTCTCTTGGGAGGTGGCAACCCCGATTTACAGTATACAGATGCAGGAGGAGGGGCAGACTGGAACACCAATGCTTTTTATAAACATCACTGTGTCTGTCAAAGCTACAGCCTCCCCCCTTTCTTATTCACTTCTTTTTAGCCTTGCAGAGCCACCTTAGTCAAATTGAATCCTCTGAGTCTGCACCCTCATTAAATCGCCAATAGAACTCTTAATGCTCCTGAATGCTCATTAACAACTCCCACTTAAGAACAATAGGGTGAAATGGTCAGCTATCGAATCTTGCCTGGGGATATATGCTCCATTGTCTTAACTGCTTAACTACTGGTAGCCACTTTGCTTTATTTATTTGATGTGTTTTTGTTACTGCTGTGTCCCCCCCCCCCCAGCAAGCGGAGACTTAGCTGCTCTTGCTAAAGCAAAGCCCTTTCCACTTCAGTTTTTGGAGGGGAAAAGTGCTGGTTATGGTCTGTAAAATACATTATTTTTTTTGCTTCTAGGGGGGGGCAGCTGCCCCCTCCTGCCCCCCTGCCTACACCCATGCTTCAGCCACCGCTGCCGGGAAAGGAGCAAAGCAGGCGAGGCGGAGGCGGAGGTGCAGGCAGCTCCGTGTGCCTCCGTGATGAGCCCCCTGCTGGACGGGCGCCCTGGCGCACCGTGCCAGTCAGCCCAATGGGAAGGACGGCCTTGAGGGTAGGAGAAGCTGTGAGAGGGACAAGAGATCCATTGTAACAACTGGATAGAACGGAGCACATCAGTGCTCCAGTGGTTCACACAACAAACCTACAAGGGCAAAGCAATTCAGTGCTTTCATGAAGCGGTGAATATGTGCAGCATCTGAAGCTGGCCTCTGTCTTTGCTGGGAAAGCAACCATTGCAATTCAAGGCAAAAATTAGGACTGAATCTTCAGCTTCATTTGCAACCCATCTAGATGGTGGTTGATTTCTTCTTCTTCTTCCTCCTCCTCCTCTTCAAAAAGTATAAAATATAAAAATGAAGCGTTGGATAATCTCCAACAATAAAAAGGCTTCCAAGTAGTAGATCATTGCCAGACTCTTTACTGTAGATAAGTTCAAGCAAAACAAGTGTTACACCCAGTGAATTCTAGTGTGACCTCACCATACAAATAGGTGAAAGATCAGGAAGTTCATGATTAAAGGCACAGCATTGTGTTCTTTTCTCTTTTCAGGCATGAGCAAAAACCAAAGTCTAGGTTCTCAAGGGAGGTCAAGTCTGTGTAGAGGTCACAGGAAGCTGACTATTTGTCCATATCCAACACTGACTGGCAGAGGCTCTCTGGAGATTCAGGGATAAGCAAGCCTATTGCCTCACCTTAAAAAGGATATTGTAAAGTTGGAAAAGGTTCAGAATATGGCAACCAAAATGATCAAGGGGACGGGGTGAGTCCCTTATGAAGAAAGGGGTCTTTTGAGTTTGGAGAAAAGACAAGCAAGAATGGACATGAAAGAAGTTTATAGAATTGTGCACGGCATGGAGGAAGTGGGTAGAGATAAGCTTTCCCCCTGATCTGTGATGTTAGAACTCATGGAAATCCAAGGAAGCTCTTTTTCACACAGAGCATAAAGCTGTGGAACTTACTCCTATAGGAGCCAGTGGTAGCCAACAACCTGGATGGCTTTAAAAAGGGGATTTGGCAAATTCATGGAGAGGGCTATTGATGGTTACTAGCGATGGCGGCTAGGCTCTGCCTCTACAGCTGTAGGCAGAAATGCCTCCGAATAACAGTTGTTGGTAACTACAGGAAGGGAGAGTGCCTTTGTGCTCGAATCCTGCTTGCAGATTTCCTACAGGCACCTGGTTGGCCACTGTTAGAACAGGATGTGGCACTAGATGGGCCATTGACCTGATCCAGCAGGCTCTTCTTATGTTCCTGTCAGCAGTGGGTGGCATGGTAGGTCTGTGCACTAGAGCTCTCTTTGACTGAGTGCTTGATTGGCTCTGCCTACGCATTTGCACTGCACCAACCTCACCACCACAGTAACCCACCCCTTCCCTCTCTCCTGCCTGGTATGCTGTAAAGACTCAGAGAGACAGCCCCTCCTGAATCTCTGGAGAGCCACTGCCAGTCAAAGTAGACAGTACTGGGCTGGATGGACAAACAGATCCATTTGCAACTGAATTCCATGCATGCTTTCTCAGGAGGAAGACACACTGTGTCCAACAGGGCTTATGCCCCCCCCCATATCAACATGCATAGGACTGCACTCACAAAGCCCATTGGGTTTTGTTTTCTGCTTCAAAGCAGCTTTGATCACTATAGTGTTAAGGGTTGGAACAGCAGGGGATGCATATAGCCAATAGCTGGCTAGGTTTCGCAAAACTGAACAGGTTTGAGGGAGAAAGTTGCACCGCTCATGATCTGTACCATGACATCACAGATAACGTCCAATACATGCCTGTGATTCTCGCACAGCAAGTCCACCCAACAATCTCATCTGCCAAGTATGTGTTGTCTGGGGGAA
Organism: Zootoca vivipara; assembly: GCF_965207765.1. Lineage (NCBI taxonomy): Eukaryota > Metazoa > Chordata > Lepidosauria > Squamata > Lacertidae > Zootoca > Zootoca vivipara. The sequence continues at coordinate 47,111,853 of NC_142594.1, read as the reverse complement.
GTACGTAGTGCCTTTTATACCAAAGAGTGCTTGGAGTGCAATATTCTCCATTAAGGAAGTGTAAACTTAAGGGGAGATATATGGATTCTGCTCAGCAAATGTGAACGAGTTGTTATTGTGCAAAAACATTATTGTGCCTTGGGGCATGCCTCTTTTATTCTGCTTTTGGGAAGGAAAAAAGGAACACGGGGACAAAATTGAGGGCGGGAGTCACTTGAAAAGAAAGATATGATATATCACAAAAGGACCCCTCATCATACTGTACTTCAAAGCTAATATTGTTCAGTGATAATCTCAATTCTGTTCCTCACAGCCATTCCTTTGAGGCCAGTATATAGCATGTGTGACTTATAGAAATGGGACAAAGATGCCAAGCGTTTGTCCTAAATGGAGGGGAAGGATGTTATGAAATGAGGGGAATACAGTGAGAAAGACATCAACCCCACTTTAGCAAAGTCCCTTTAATAACACAGATGGAATCCAGAGAGAAGAGAAATGCATAATATTTTACTGTGTAAATGAAAGAATAAAAGTACGATACATCATATGAGGAGAAATAAACAAAGGAGTGTTTGACCTTAGTAATTTAGGCCTAGCTGATACATGTATGTCAGTCCATACAACTAACATTCAGATGGAAACTCCCTCAACACTAACTAGCCAATCAGAACTCAGTTTTCCTCAGCAAGGATCATGCCATTCTGACCGGTTGCTAGGCAACACATCCTCCACCACCCCTCTCTTGGTTGGTTGACTGTTAACAGAATTAATTCTTAAGTTACTAACTGAATGATCTCTGCTCTTGTACTTCCAATACAGGTAAAATGTATTTCCCAAGAATCACACATTCTGTAGGAAATGTTGGGTAACTTAGCATTTCAGTGCTTGCTTAGAAATCATTGTAAAGATCTCTGGAGGCAAGTATCTGCAGTCAAATCCAGCAATAGAACAATTTATGTTTTAAGATCAGGAACATTGCAAGAGTATTGACAAACAAGGTGACCGCCGGTTCCTGACAAATGACATTTGAGCGGCATGATCAACTTTCATAGGAAGGATGCCAGGCCAAATATCCTCCTCTTTAAACCAAAAATAAAATTGCATTATCTCCATAACACTTAGTCCCAAATTATAGCAGGCTGAATTTGAGATCTGTTTCTAGCGTTATGGATAGAATTTGTTTTAAAATATTATTCCTATAAAAATATATTTCCTGATAACGTATTTACCTCTCTGCTTCTGCCTATTTCTTTTCATTTTAAGAAATCTGGCACAGAATGATAGTAGCCTAAATTTAATCAGAAAACAAGAATCAGTGCAGTTTTGTGATCTCCTGATGGTCCGGCAGTCAGACAGAACTATAGATTGTAATTTACAATAGAATATGAGCTCTCTAAGCAGCCAATTCAATTTTATAGGTGCCTTCCTGGTTTACGTTAAGGTAAAAGCCTCTAGAATAGACATCCTTCCACAACCCTATAAATAGTGAGCTGCTAAAAAGTGTCACTCAGCTCTTTCAGCACACAGGAATGATTGCGATGCTAGGCACATACACAAGAAATATATATATATATATATATAAAACACAGACAGCTTCATCCATCTCATCAGATACTGGCCTATATATTATTTATTGCCAAAAGAAAAGGAAAGATTTGAAGGCCTAATGAGACAGAGAAGTGAAAATTCTGCACATTGGACAAACATACCCTCCAACATTTCTCTAATGAAAATAGGGACGTCCGAATCCTAATCCTAATCCTAAAACTAATAATAATATTTATACCCCACCCACCTGACTGTGTTGCCCCAGCCACTCTGAGTGGCTTCCGACATACAAACAGAATAAAATATGTAACATTGAAAAACATCCCTCTACAGGGCTTTCTTCAGATGTCTTCTAAAGGTTGTAATTTAGTTATCTCCTTGGCTTGGGGGGGGGGGGTCTCATAACTCCATACAATGAAAATAGTGATGTCTTAAGGAAAAACAGGACATTCCGGGATCAAATCAGAAACCAGGATGGCTTCTGTAAATCTGGGACTGTCCCTGGAAAATAGGGACAAAGGCCATTCCCATAAAATTAGATATTTGTAAAAGGAAGCTCCAAGGTTTTGGGGTGCCTCAGAAGGCAGAGAGATCTGCAGTCTTCCTCAGCCGAAGGGTATGGGGCAGACATAAAACCTGATGGAGCAGCAGCTTTATACATATTGAAGATACTCAGCACATCCCTTCCTCTTCAGGCAGAGGAGATGCTGAAGAAGAAGAAGAAGAAGAAGAAGAAGAAGAAGAAGAAGAAGAAGAAGAAGAAGAAGAAGAAGAAGAAGAGTAGTAGTAGTAGTAGTTTGGATTTGATATCCCACTTTATCACTACCCGAAGGAGTCTCAAAGCGGCTAACAATCTCCTTTCTGTTCCTCCCCCACAACAAACACTCTGTGAGGTGAGTGGGGCTGAGAGACTTCAGAGAAGTGTGACTAGCCCAAGGTTACCCAGCAGCTGCATGTGGAGGAGCAGAGACGCGAACTCGGTTCCCCAGATTACAAGTCCACTGCTCTTAACCACTACACCACACTGGCTCTCTCACCCAGGCCAGTGTAAGACATTGCACCTCCTGAGGCAGCCACCTCTGCTTAGCTGCCCTACTTGTTCCCACTTCCACTTACTTGTCAATTGCTAATGTGGTGTCAGCACTGGCCATGCTGACACAGTTTCCCCTCTGTCTTGCTCTGAGGAAGGCCTAGGTGTCCTTCAAAGCAAGCCATTCTGGGCAAAGTAGCCCAGGAAATTGCTTGTGTCATGGCAACCAGAAATTGTTGGAAAAAAAATAGTTAAAAGATGAAAGCTGCCTGAGGCAGTTGCCTCATTTTGGTTCATGGTAGAGCCGGCTGTGGCTCAGGATTCATTGCATCAAGCAAGGGATAGGACAAGATGCCTACAAGACTCCCTCCAACAATGCAGATATCAAGGCTGAAGCAGAATCTGCTGGATTTGTCTGGTCTCTGGCACCAACCATTGAAAAATAAACATAACTGTGTATTCTTAAAACAGCTGAAAAAGTTAGAATTCTGGGCAGTGGATTTATATTTACTGAAAGCCTCATTCTTATCTTGCAAATTCACCTGATTTCTAAGAACACAAATCCCACCCAGGAATTTCTAAATATCGTCTGTATTGATTCTATTAGTCATGCTCCCCCCCCAAACAACCCCCTCCAAATGACACAGCTATTCTTAAAGATGGTAAACACTGGCTTTCTTGTCCTATCATCCCAGGTCATGTATAAATCTCTTGCTTTTGATATACACACATTGATTTTTGTTCCTATTATTGTTTCATGACTCAAAGCATTTTAATGATGATTTACGGGGCTATATATTACCAGACTATAAACTTCTCTTTGCAATTAAAAACAGTTAAAAAAGAAACCTTCAACTTGAAAGCAGAGCCTCTGTTTGTTCACTGTGGTTAAAGCACAAAAGATTGGAATGCTGCATTTTCCAGGACAGACAGTGTTGTGTGGGTTTCAGCAGTGTATTTGGTTACTTAGCTCTGGTGGACTTTCCCTGTGAAGATTTAAGCATGAGAGCATTTCTGAAACCCTCCTTCCTGCTGCGTTTTATTACTGTCCTTGAGCAATCGTGAATTTCATCTCACTTTACATTTCATTCTAGAAAGAGCTTCTGATCCTTCTTTTTATCAACACCAACCTTGGGATGGACAAGATTTCCAGCTGTTCCACGTCCAGAAGCTGACCAGACTGACCACCGAGTCTTCAAAATTATTGATGAGAGAGCTTCCTCCATTGCACCCAAGGATAGCAGGCTAGCTTAGGGCAGGCCAGATCACACACACTGCCCTGCCCTCCATCGCCTCACCATTGTCTCCAGCATCTGCCGTTCGAGGCAGCCACTTCACTCTGCCTAATGTTAGGGCTGGCCCTATCTTCTTTAGAAAAGCAGCTGTGATGTTCTGTTTTAGGTACACAGGTAGACTATCAATCAGGACAGTAAGGCCCGGTTACTGGTGAGGTATACTTACCATTTCCTTAAAGCTGGCTCCTGTCTCACCAGCTGTCAGATGCTACCAAGAACCCCAAGTTCTTTGCGCAGGTGCCCCAAATTGTGAGCCACCAGATAAGAGCAACCTCCCCAAGCCCAGTGCAATCAGATGTTGTTGGACTGCAACACCCACAATCCCTGACTATTGGCCACACCAGCTGGAACTGATAGGAGCTGAGGTTCATAAAACCCAGAGGACATCAGGTGGAGGAAGGTTGGGCTACAGCAGGCATCCCCAAACTGCGGCCCTCCAGATGTTTTGGCCTACAAGTTCCATGATCCCTAGCTAACAGGACCAGTGGTCAGGGAAGATGAGAATTGTAGTCCAAAACATCTGGAGGGCCGAAGTTTGGGGATGCCTAGGCTAGAGCATTTGCCCTGACAGGGGATGGGGTCCAGGTACTGGGCTGGACCCAGTCTCACCCAAGCTGTACATCTGCTCAACCAGGCTAGTTATTGGTCCATTTCAACAAGAAGGGCTAGAAAGGCCTCCTCTTCAACCTGTAACCTTGCTTGCGTAATGGTTATATTTCCTGTTTATTACTTGTTTCAGCTCTTGGCTTGTTCTGTGACTCATCACCCTCAGCAGGTGCGTACAGCTATGCCCAGTTAGTAATGTCTGAAGAACAGAAGGATAGGCAATTGGACAGGAAGTCCCCATGCCACTCCACCTCCAGCTTTCATCTTCTGGCAACTGAGAAAGTCTCTTTCATCTCCCTTCACTCAGAGCTGTAAAACTTTTATATAAGTTGATTTCATGCAATATTAAGAGGACGTTTGTTTGCTTGGATGGAGCAGGGGTGTGAGACTTGTAACAAATGGCTTTCCACTGTGCTCACATTTGGAAAAAAAAAACCAGCGGAACTTAATAGTGGAGTTTGTTCCAGTTCGGCTCATGAGGAAGATTTTTTTTATTTAGAAAAAAAAAGGATTTGGGGACCAAGCTGTGGGAAATATTTTGCATTTGTGGTGTTTCCTGTACTGCTTTGTCTGCTGTCTTGCCATTTACAAAATATTAATTTCATGGAATCCTATGAGTTTGAAGGGACCCCAGCATTCATCTAGCCCAGTCCCCTGCTGATTTAGGAAATGACATATTTTAAATGCATTGAATACATGAAGAATATTTGGCTTCATTTTTTTAATATGCATTTCAGTTGTCCCCCTCTCCTTGTCATCAAGATCTCTGAATTTCTGCTTCTGATAAGTGTTGATCAGACATGCACCAATTGTTTTACAGGTGATATACCAGAAAACAGGATTCTTTGCCTGCATTTTCTTTCAACAGAGCTGTAATGTACAAAATGAAATTTGTCAGGTGCCTGGTATTTTTTCCCCTACCCCAGGAGTAAATGCAAGGGGTCCATTTGATTTTCTGACAGCCTTCATTGCTGCTTTGTTAGTCTCCTTTGCAATTTGCAATGGCACTGACACCCAAACGCTAAATAATAAATGGTAATACAGCAAACTGGCATGTTCTAAATAAAGAAAATGGCTTTCCTCTTTATTTTTCTTGCTTAGAGGGACATGGATGGCTACAAGGAAGCTCTAGGCTTGCTGTGGGGTCATACTGCTTCACTTACAGCAACAAACTATTTGGGCCACCTCCAGTCTCACAAATGGAGAGACCATTAAACAGAAACTAAGGACCACATCTAGACTGTCAGTATCTTGCAGGAGGCATTCAAGGGCCTGCTGGGAAATAGAGGTTTGTGTAATTAATTTGGCATCCCTCCACTGATATTTCCAGTACCTCTGACCTGGATTAAAGTGCTCTGTTGCGCAAGCCCAACAAATCTACTTCTAAAAAAGAACTGCCTTATTGCAGTTAGGAAAGTGACGGGGAAATGCATTGAAAAGTGTGAAATTAACAAATGATTAACAGGAAAATGTATAAACACCACACAAGCGAAGCAGATTGCCAAGCACACTGGAAGACAAATGATTGTCGCTGAGTACTTCTAAGCAATGACTTTTTTAAAAAATAGCTCCTTTAAAAAATAAGAGGCTACTAGGCTGATTCAAAAGGCTTTACAGGACAGCTCCAGTTTCTTCACCACTAGGGTATCTTAACCATGCCATGAACTGCAGGAAAGAGCAACTCCTTTTAGTCATCAGACGAAATCCCAACTGAAACTAGACGCTTGCTGATAAATTGTGAGCAGAGCATGCAGAAGCCAGTGTTGAAGCCGCAGCCTGAACAGGAATCCAATGGAAGCAAAGCAAAGTCAAGGTGGTGGTTGCTGGAGAAGCAGATCTGGTGAGGAGGTGAGAGGTAACCCCCCAACCGCACTGCGGTTTAAAACACCCGTGGCCACGCCCCCACCAGCATTGATTGGCCGGGCGGGTGGGCATGACATGACATGGCTGGGGCTGGTGCGAGGGAGGCATCAATTCCCTGACCTCAACCTAGATCACTGCGAGGATCCGGATGCCCGGCAGCAACGCCGCCCACCACAAAAGGTGAGCGGTCTTGTTACACTCAGGCTCCCCTTGTGGGTTTTCTATGGGCATCTGATACCCCTTTTGGGGTTTCTATGGCCACAGTGAGAACAGGATGCTGGACTAGATGGTCAAGGTTGTTCTTGTGTTCATGCCCCAAGGGGAATTCAATCAGGTACGTCTCCATGAGGTTCAACAGCATCATGTCTCAAATTAGGGTGATTCCTGATACCCCACTTGAAGTGGTGTGTGTGTGTTTCATTGCATGCTAAAGATTCACTGTAGAGTGAGTGAATGTATCTCTGTTTTCAAATAGCAACACTTTGGGGTCCTCCCAATCTGGATTAGAATTATGACACGTGGGAGGGGAAGGGATCTTTAACCTCTTCCTACTGGAGCAATTTGTAGTATAGGGGTGAAATTTGCATCAGAAAAAAGAGTAGGGGAAAAGGATCACCTCCCCTCTGCCACTGTCCTGATCTGGATCAATACCCTCCTTCCCCTCCCCTGCTCTCATAGCTGCCAAGTTTTCCCTTTTTTCACGAGGAAGCCTATTCAGCATAAGGGAAAATCCCTTTAAAAAAGGGATAACTTGGCAGCTATGCCTGCTCTGCTGAAGCTGCTATTTGAAAAAAGGGGGTTTGGTCCTTAATGAAGAATTAGAACAAAACTCACTGCCTGCCCTGAATGGGTTAAACTACCTTTAATTGCAGGTGATGAGTATTAAACCTACACAGAAGATAAGAAGAGCTGTTAAAAATAAAGAGAGTCATCTCTTTTTCTGCAAATCAAGTCGGCAATAGTGTCGGAAAAATCTGAAAATGACTGCAAGCGCTACCGACTGTTACTCAGAGCAAAGAATTATTGATCCTTGGCTGTCTCTATTGATTTTATGTCACTTCTGTGATTTAATCATGTTTTTTCCTTGTTATCTCTTTGCAGCCTTTTCTTCTATTGTCTGGCAGAAGAACTCAGCCAAGGCCTTTTCAGTCTGTGATGACCGCGATCAAAATAACTTTGACTTCCATTTGCATTGTTTTCAAGGAATGATTAAACAATCCCAAGGCATCAAGACCCCTTTGTGCCTCTGTGTCATGCCATGCAGAATGGAGCACTGAAAACAGTTTCAGAGGGAGCGGGGGGGGGGGGGGCTGTCACTTTTCTCAGAAAGATGGAGATAGGCTGGTAAATCGTCCTCTGGTTTGGATGGCATATTGCTCTGAAGAGATTCAGCAGTCTGCTTATATTCGGAAGCACTTTCAGCTGAAACACAGGAGCCTCATTTAGCAGGATGCTGAGTGCATGGAGAGTGTGCAGATTTGCAATGCTTTCTCTGCCTGACGCAGGCAGAGAATGGTCTGTTTTACAACTGATGGTTGTTAGTTTCCATAAAAGAAATATCAGCTGCAAGGGGTGTGTGTGTTTCTGTCTCTCTCTCTCTCTGTGTGATCTGAATCGGGTCCACAATGGGTAGCCTGATGCAAAGGAAAACATGGTTTGACGCACCTTTCAGAGCTGTGTAGGAGAGAGAATTTCAGCTGGAGTAGTCTAGCCATTTCCGCAGACATAGTTTGCCCATCTACTGAAATTGCCTCTTCTATCCAACTACAGACCCTCCAAGTGTCCCTATTTCTCAGGGATGTCCCTGATTTAGAGAAGCCATCCTAGTTTCTGACCTGATCCCAGACTGCCCCACTTTTCCTCAGGATGTCCCTGTTTTCATCGGAGAAAAGTTGGAAGGTATGGAGTTATCCGACCCCCGAGCCGTCTGAAGGCAATCCTGTAAAGGGAAAGGTGGGGGTTTTTTTTGTTAATGTTTAATGCAGGCATCCCCAAACTGCAGCCCTCCAGATGTTTTGGCCTACAACTTCCATGATCCCTAGCTAACAGGACCAGTGGTCAGGGAAGATGGGAATTGTAGTCCAAAACATCTGGAGGGCCAAAGTTTGGGGATGCCTGGTTTAATGTTTTATTATGTTTCTACATATGTTGGAAGTTGCCCAGAGTGCTGGGGCAACCCAATAAGATGTGTGAGGTATAAATAGTAAATTTATCATTATGGAATGGGACGTCCCTATTTTCATCGGAGAAGTGTTGGAGGGTATGCAACTATTGAGGTCCTCTAATAGTTCTGGCAACCCTCGGCCCACAACATGTGTGGAGGGATGATGATGATAATAATAATAATAATAATAATAATAATAATAATAATAATAATAATACAGTAGAACCTCGGTTTATGAACACCTCGGTTTACGAATTTTCGGTTTACGAACACCGTGGACCCATCTGGAACGGATTAATTCACTTTCCATTACTTTCAATGGGAAAGTTCACTTCAGTTTATGAACGCTTCAGTTTATGAACAGACTTCCGGAACCAATTACACCCATGCTTCGGGTTAAGTACGCTTCAGGTTGAGTACTCCGCGGACCCGTCTGGAACGGATTAATCCACTTTCCATTACTTTCAATGGGAAAGTTCGCTTCAGTTTATGAACAGACTTCCAGAACCAATTGTGTTCATAAACCGAGGTACCACTGTAATAATAATAATAATAATAATAATAATAATAATAATAATAATAATAACAACAACAATAATAATAATATATTATTTCTACCCCACCCATCTGTCTGGGTTTCCCCAGCCACTCTGGCTCTTTCCTCTGCTGTACCATTTCCCCACATAAAATAATCCCAAGGTTGCTATTATGCCCCAAAGATGCCATATTGGAAGATGGCACCTCTGAGGGCCACGGATGGGTGGCAGGAGAGATTTTCTGTGGGAAGACCATGCAAGCGGAGACTCAGATCCCCCTTCCCCTGGACTGATCCAGATTGGCGCTTCCTTCCTTCCAAAACCAGCCCAGGATAGCGTCTATTCTGGCTCTTAGTTTCCTTTAAAATTGAAGTTGTTTTCGTACCTAATACTTAGGGCCCCTTCAGGCAGCCTTTGTGATGCCCATTCACAATCCTTTTTGCTCACGATGGTATCGGGGCAGTTATAGGTGATCTCACTTTCAAACCTCGGTGGGCACACTGCTGCAACCCCAGTCAGTGCATGTCCTGTAACCTGCTGCTGAAATCCTGTGACTTTTTATACCAGAAATGTACTGTGTGCGTTTGTGCATCCTGCTTTTGTTGCACCATAGCGCAAGAGTACCCCCTCCAGATGGCAATAAGGCAATAATACTGGGGAAGCATTTCAGAACAAATAAAGCAGAATGCTGTGTGGACCGCTCAGTATAAATCGAACATTAACACATTATTACTGTGTCAATCACACCTGCAAAACAACAAACAAACAAACAAACAAACACCAGTATGGAGGAGTCCCTAAACAGGTGCTGAGTTTCGGGCATCCACTGTAACATAGCATATTTTTAATTAATTTTTAAATTTTTAATGCAACTGAGCTCTGGACTTTTCTTGATGCGAAGAAGCTGGTGAGAAGTCCAGGTGTCCATTTCATAACCAAAGGATGACACAGGGGGGACAGAAATGTTCTGCATATTTATGACATGATGAAAGATCATCCTGTATCTGAAATATAAAAGAGACTGATTTGCAGGTGCCAGTTTAAAAACCAACAACTAACAAAACTTGGCAATGCATGTTTCACTATACACAAGATGAGCCCAATGAAGAAACTGGGACCACATTTCCAAGGCTGTCAAAAGCACTGTGGATCTGAACACTTCCAAGGCTGGCGCCCAGACGTATTTCAACATTTGTGGATTTGCTGACGGCAAGTGGCAGGGAAAAGGTCAGCCGGGTGTAGAAGGGGCAGAGTTGGTGGCATCAGAGTAGGTGGAAAGAGGGGGAAGAAACCCTAAAGAACCATCAGTGTTGCTGCGCATTGCCATATGACAAATCTAGAGTAGGAGGACAAACAAATCTGTCACGCAAGTGAGCGCAGTCTTGAGCAGAAGGAGACTGCTTTTCACCGTCCTAGTGCTATGTCTATACAGTAGTAAACAAATACTGTTTGCCAGGAGCCTCAAATCTGTGGCGTATTCATGCACAGTGACAGCTTTAAAAACACCCCCTTCCTAGGCAAGCTTGTGCTGACGATCAGGTCTACTGAGGCTCTGTGTGGGCCTCCATTAAATAAACTTAACTTTGTGTCTCCTTATTCCTGTGTAATCTCAAACCTGTGGAAGCTGCTTCTGGGTGGCTACTCCCTACCCCACTCCTCACTTTCTGTAAGAAGTGTGGGTGGGGTGGGAAGAGAGGATTTCTATAGGCCGTAGCAACTTCCCTGTCCTGCTCCTCAAGTCTGCCTTGATGCTGCACCGGTACCAAGGTGGGCACAGCTGGGTGAAACTAACTCCTGCTCACCCACCCAGGTCTCAGTGATACAGACCAGATGGGCTTCCTCTTCCACAAAGATCATGGATGAGGGAGATCTTATTCAGAGCCAGCAGCTGCAGACCGAAGGGCTGGCTGATAGGACAACCACAGTTCCCCAGCTTATAGGAGGGGTCGGCACAGCCATTAACTGTCTACCCTACACCCCCTACCCTGATCCACTGAGTTTGGGGGGGCCCCTTGTTCTCCCCAGCTCCTCTCTTCCTAGGTACACCTTCCCTCTCTCAATTAAACAACAAAAAGAGGGGTAGGACGCCACATGTAAAAACAGTTAAAACAAACATACCAGCAAAGTTGCTAGGTGTGCCAAGGCGGGATTGGATGATTGGCTGAGGTAGGCGGAGTCTCCAGGTATCCAGCCTGGAGAGGTAGTGGACAGATCCAAACTACCAGGTAGCCAGTGCATGGTCCAGGAGGCTGCGCGTGACCACGCAAAAATCACCCCCTGTTTAATGTGGGGAGCGGTCATTGTACAGCAGTCAAGTCAGGAGCAAGCTTTCCTCCTTTCCTATCTCTCCTTCTCACAGTCCTCCTACGCATTATGTTCTTTATTGTAAAAGACTGTAATAATATTTGTATTCTATTTAATTGTAGGCATATTTCAAATCTTCCACTGTTAGGCATACCTAAACGCTGTTGTTTCCAATGGAACATCAGTGTGTGTAAGTTTGCACAGGAAGTTGCCTTAACCCAGGTCAGATTTTTTTTGTTTTGTTCATCTACCCCAGTACTTTGACTGGCAGCAGCTCTTCAGAATCTCAGCAGAGGTCTTTCACCTCACCTCCTACCTGGTCCTTTTAACTAGGAATAGGTGACCTCCAACTTTTCTCCTGGTGGTGCATATTTTTTTAAAAAAATTATGCTGATGATAATTGTAAAACACAGGAGTGAAGATGCTATTCCAGATGTTTACTTGTAAGGAGAGAATCCCTCACATTATGAATAATATCTCGTAATAGAGAACAAAGCTGTAAGATCCAACTACCAAAACCAAAGCAGTTTGAATTTCTCTCTCTCTCTCTCTCTCTCTCTCTCTCTCTCTCTCTCTCTCTCTCTCTCTCTCTGTGTGTGTGTGTGTGTGTGTATTTTTAGAAGAAAGTACAGTGAATTATGGGGGAATTATGGGAGTGTTAGCTTGACAATTTTGGAGATTTTTAACTTCTTTCTCCAAAGTTTGCTTAAATATATAAATATAAATATATTTATATAAATATAAATATATAAATAGCATAGCTAGCTTCCTGCACATTATCGCTGATTTTGGATCACACCTATAATGATAGCACAAGTGAGAATGACTGTCCCCTTTTCAAGATACAGACACAGTGGACACAAGGACTTTCCTGGAATGTTGCTAGGTTAGGTAGAGGCATTCTAGAAGCCGAGCCCAGACCACAGAAACTTCCAATCAGCCCCCTTCAACATTGCTCTTTACTCAAAGCAGCCCCCTCTATCATGCACTTTGGTGTTATGGTAAATTCTGAAGTGCAGGAGCTCACTAGAAGAAGAAGAAAAACCTGATTTCAAAAACTTCCAAAACTGATTCCAAAGCTTCACTGCCAAGGAAAGTATTAAAATGCAGGCATTAATATATTGATCCACTATTACACGGAGAGAAAGAGACCAGCAGTACATACCACAATAGCCAGTTAATGTGATTGGCACAACCAGGGGCAGATGAAGGGGTGTGTGGTGGGTACGGGCCACCCCAGGTGTCACCACTGAGGGGGGGGTGACAAAATGCCGGGTGGCACTCATCACGGGGCCTGCAGTACGCCCAAGCCCGAGCATTGGGGACCCTGCATGCATGAGGTACTAAGCTGTGTGCAAATGGACTGCCTCCAGTTTCTGTCACTGGGCATATTGTTACTATCAAATGATCATGAACCATGGGTACAACCGAGGCCAGGAAAGGGATGGGCAAATTGTCTGTTTCTGCATGTTTTGACCCATTACTCTGTTCTGTTTCCATACTGTTGTTGTTGTTTAGTCGTTTAGTCGTGTCCGACTCTTCGTGACCCCATGGACCAGAGCACGCCAGGCACTCCTGTCTTCCACTGTTCTGATAGGAAGCCCACAAGCAGGACCCAGGCACAACAGCACACTTCCTATGGAGTCCAGCAAATGGTATTCAGAAGAGGTATTTAAAAGAGGATTCGACAATGGAGCTCAAACATAGCCATGAGGATTAGTAGCTACTGGTAGCATTGTTGTTATTATTATTATTATTAGTAGTAGTAGTAGTAGTAGTAGTACTTGGCCCATCTGACTGGGTTGACCCAGCCACTCTGGGCGTCTTCCAACAAATATAAAAGCATAATAAAACATCAAACATTAAAAACTTTCCGATACAGGGCTGCCTTCAGATGTCTTCTAAAAGTTGTATAGTTATTTTTCTCTTTGACATCTGGTGGGAGGACATTGCACCGGGGGGGGGGGGGTTGCCACTACCGAGAAGGCCCTCTGCCTGGTTCCCTGTAACTTCACTTCTCACACTGAGAATAATAATATTTTTTAATTTGTCGGATCCTCTTTTAAACTCATCCGAGTTGGTGGCCATCGCTAATTGATTGACTATATTTCTATACCACTTTCCATTCAAATGAATCCTAAAGTGGCTCAAAAATAGCGTTATAGAACATTGAAAAATCATATAATATAACTATATTGTCGTCGTCATTTAGTTGTGTCCGACTCTTCGTGACCCCATGGACCAGAGCACACCAGGCACTCCTGTCTTCCACTGCCTCCCCCCTTCTCCTTGTGCCTTCAATCTTTCCCAACATCAGGGTCTTTTCCAGGGAGTCTTCTCTTCTCATGAGGTGGCCAAAGTATTGGAGCCTCAGCTTCAGGATCTGTCCTTCCAATGAGCACTCGGGGTTGATTTCCTTCAGAATGGATAGGTTTGATCTTCTTGCAGTCCATGGGACTCTCAAGAGTCTCCTCCAGCACCATAATTCAAAAGCATCAATTCTTCGGCGATCAGCCTTCTTTATGGTCCAGCTCTCACTTCCATACCTTACTACTGGGAAACCATAGCTTTTACTATACGGACCTTTGTCGGCAATGTGATGGTTTTTAACAGCAACAACTCCTCTCTCAAAACACACATTCAAATAAATATGTAAATGGAAAATCAACCAAGGCACTTGTGGCATCTTAAAGACTAGCACAGTTATTATGGGAGAAGCTTTTGTGGACTCGGGTCAACTGCATCACAAAAGTGGATGCTGTAATAAACATGTTAAGCTGCAAACCTAACCCCACTTAGCTGACAGCAGGCCCCATCGCACTCAGTAGGACTTACTTCTGAATAGGCATGGGCATGCTTGCAGTGCAAGACTTTTGCTCCAATAGCCTAACACAGTTACCATTCCGGAAAGGCTGCCTAAAAGTGATGGCTTTCTCTCATAAATTCAAACTTAAATGCACATTTTCCTCTCAAAAATAGTTTTTTTTACAGTGTTTTAAAATGTCAGGACCTGTGCTGCAACATTTAGAGAAGAGCAGAATCCTGTGGACACTCATTAATGTACACATTAATTTGACATCAGGTCATGTTGTATAAGATTTTGCAAATATTTCAGAGTTAAGATATCCATTAAATCCACCAGTCACTGCCTGTGCCCAAGTACCAGGTGCTCTTTTACTAGGAAAGATGAAAGACCTCATAGTGTTGATTCTGTTTAGTTTTTAAGTCGTCTTTGTTTTTCAGGTAACACACAGTGAAAAGATCCTGGAGACTTTTATTTTACAGAATAGCTCGTGGCAGAAGGAAAAGGAATCTCTGCCGTTATACACATGGGAGATGTTGTTAAGGAACAGAGAGAATTTTCCCAGAGTACATCTTCATCATCTTTATCTGTGTTTCTGTCGAGGGCACAGGTACATCTTCAAGGGGATTTGATTGCTCTTCGCTTTGTTTGAGTGGATAAACCTCCTAGCTATTTGCACTTCAAGCTGTTCTAACAGAGAGCCTTGCTTTTATCAGTCAGCCTTTGCTTGGCAAAAGGGATTCCTTTTCTCCACTCTCCATTTGGCTTGCTGTAACATTGCTGGGAGTGGAAGTTGGAGGGTAGGGGATAGGGTGGGAAGTTGACCTTACGTAGACCCTCAGGACAAAACCAGAGGCCTTTTCCAGTGAAGAAAAGGCAAACACCAACCCACAGTTACATATACAGAGCACACCGTGCAAGAATTTCAGAAATCTCACTGAAAGGATGTTGCATAGTAACTGACTAGAGACCTCCCCTCTGCAATTTACATGCATGTCAAAAGGGGAGGGCAGTCACATAATACTGCATTTCCTGGTTTGCTTGGTTGGGGGAAGTATTTCTTTAAAAAAAATACAGAAAGAGGCTGGGCAATTCTCAAGGCATTCCCAATTCTCTTTCGAATTCTAATGTGCTCAAGAGGCTGCCAACTTTTCAGCCAACTTCTGCTGCTGTGCCTTTAACAAATGTGCCATCCATTATTATTATTATTATTTATTAATAAATAAATAACAGCAGCAGCACAGCAATTAGCAGGTGATAATGGTTATCTCCACCCTGCCCTGAACCCCCCCCCTGCTAATTGCCTCCAGAACAATCTGCTACTAATAGCATGGTTGAAAACTGGGCTACCATGTTAGGCGTTTTGAATTTATTTTAACAGGAGCAACACTTAAGCATTTCGGAACTGTTTTACGTAGATATTTTGATCTTGCATCTTTTGTTAACAATGACAAAATATTAATAATCTGATTAATAGAGCAATCCTCGTGAGGGACTGGGGCAGCGTGGAGCAACAGACCCTCTGTGTCAGGAGTATGGGCAGGAGTCAGGCTCTGGGGCCTGTAGTGCTTTGCAGGACTGGGGCCTGCCTCAGCTTGTGCTGGAGAAGCAAGGAGTGGCCACTCAGGTGAGGCCTCAGCTTGTGCTGGAGAGGCAAGGAGTGGCCACTCAGGTGAGGCCACTTGAGATCTCACTGCACCTGGTGGCAGGAGCTGGGAAGGATAAAAGCCCAGCATTTCCCTTCAGCTCTTTGCCACAGCAACGCTATCCCTGCCTGGCTGCCTCTGGCCTCTTGCTCCTTGTTCCTTGGACCCTCGCCTTGCCGACGCCTTGATCCTCGACCCTTGGACCTTCGCCTTGCCGACGCCTTGCTCCTTGACTCCCAGACCTTCGCCTCCGCCTTGCTCCTTGACTCTGCGACTGCCTGCTGCTGGACCCTCAACCCTGTACCTGTTCCTGCTTCTACACCACCATCTTGCCTCTGGTCCTGATGTCCCCAGCCAGGGCTTCAACCGCCCGCCGACCAGACTGTGACACACAGCAGAGGCAAATGGACCATCCATCTAGCAGGTGGCAGCTCAGTTCCACCTCTATCCTGCCTCATAATGCAATTGTTTGGGGGCAGTGCACCATCACCTGTAGCTTGTTGGTGCTGACCTTTAAAGCCCTAAACGGCCTCGGCCCAGTATACCTGAAGGAGCATCTCCACCCCCATCGTTCTGTCCCGACATTGAGGTCCAGAGCTGAGGGCCTTCTGGCGGTTCCCTCACTGTGAGAAGCAAAGCTACAGGGAACCAGGCAGAGGGCCTTCTCGGTAGTGGCGCCCGCCCTGTGGAATGCCCTCCCATCAGATGTCAAGGAGATAAACAACTACCTGACATTTAGAAAACATCTGAAGGCAGGCCTGTTTAGGGAAGTTTTTAATCTGTGACATTTTATTGTAGTGGCTGGGTACAAATAAATAAATAAATTATTATTATTATTATTATTATTATTATTAGCTGGCAGAGGGAACCTGCACCTAATCCCCCTAAAGCAGCACTGTTCAGAGAGGTAGAATTGTACTTTCAGTTGTGCTCACAGTAGATCCACAGGGACTTGTGTTAGGCATGCTAACTTAACCCAGTTACTTCAGTGCATCTGCTCGGAACATGACATGGTCAGGTGCTCAACACTGCTGCTGCCGCTATCACAATATGGATTCGCAATGTTTGAAATGAATTCATTCATTCATAAACGAGTTGGATTTTTTATTGGTTACAGTTACAAGTCCTTATTTGGTGAAATCTAAAGGAAACATCAAGTGATGGTGAGGAGAACCTGGAGAAGATCCCACGGAAAGTGAAGCTACTGCTGTTGACTTGACCTAAAGCCAACACCCATCATGGGCTGCTAAGAGCACAAAACAGCTTTGAAAGAGAGTGTGGCCATGCAGCCTGCTTTGTAGAAGACAGTCCTTTCTCAATGTGCAGCCATAAATATGAATCAGTACATGCAAATTTCATGCAAATCTGCACTCTCTTTTGCCTCCTTTTTTGTGATCCCTAAGTGGTCACCCTATCAAGAACAGAGTCTTCATTTGTTCCACGTGTCTCAAAGTTTGTTATGGCTGGATGTTCTACAGCACGGGTGGCCAACTCCCAAGAGACTGTGATCTACTCACAGAGTTAAAAACTGGTAGTGATCTACCCCCCTTTTTGGGGTCCAGGTCAAAGCTGTTGAGCTTTTTTTAAGAAGGAGGAAGGTCCATTTTGGGGGGTTTGGGTCAAAGTTGTTGAGTTTTTTCAGGGAGGAGGTAAAATGTTGAGCTTTATTTAGGGGAGCCACAGTTGTTCAGCTTTTTTGGGGGAGCCAATGATCTACCAGTGATCTACCGCAGACATCCAGTGATCTACCAGTAGATCACTATCTACCTGTTAGACAGGGAACTTTCAAAACGCCCCAGGGACAAGATACACAGTGGACACATTCTCAGTATTGTGGAAATTCTTAAATCTCTTACACACACACAAAAGCAGATGCTTGCGTTTGCTTTGGGGACGACTATCTTGTAACTCAATTAAAATTTTGTCTATTTAAGTCTCGCTTGTTTAGCTAGTTGCTAATTCTGTCTAGTTTTATTTTTCTCCATTCATCTAAAATGTGCCATTGATAAGGTTTCTGTTGTTCCATTTAATACTCTGATTATTCACTCAGCTCTAGCGATTGGAAGATCTCAAGACTGACCCATGCTGAAAACATGTCATTCTCCTGGGCCAAAGTCCTCCCCTCCCCTTTTCCAAGAGTGCCTCCCATGAGCCTCTCTTTCTGCTTGAAACACAACACAGTTGCATCATGGGAAACAGTCCCAAGATGCCATAGTGCTGGAGGCTGCTGAAATCAGAAATTCGGGGAGAACAGTGTCCAGATGCATCAGCAAAGATGACAAGAATACATCCCAAGTAGAGCATTTAATTGGCAAACAATTGCTCCAATTTAATAACTCCAGAAAAAGAAGCTTTGAGAACATATCCCTTTAGTCATGTGTGCAGAGCGGGGTGGAGGGGGGGGTCCTTTGTGAATAGAACAAATCTCCTTTTAAGAACAAATGATACTGATGACTACTGAAGCATTTGTTCTTAAATGGGTAACACAACCTTTAATTCAGCACCATTCTTCCAGAGGTGGCCTAGCTAAACATCTATCTTCAGTCCGTGGAAAACACAGCTGCTATGTTTCTAAGTGGCACCAGCTATATAGGGAACGCTGGTTGCTGGTCCATCTCCAGGTGCAATTTGAAGTGCTGGCTGTCACCTCTAAAGCCAAGGTTGGGAACCTGTAGCCCTCCAGATGTTGTTGGACTCCAACTCCCATCAGTTTGTTTTGCTCTTGTTTTTGTTTTTATTATGTACTTTGTGGTTTTATTCTGCATTTTATGCTGTGAACCACCTTGAGATCTTCGGATGAAGGGCGGTATACAAATTTAATCATCATCAACACATCGTCATGAAATTGATCGTGGATGGTGGGAGCTGGAGTCAAACAACATCTGGTAGGACGCAGAACCTTACATGAGCCAGCCTGCACTTTACAGTCCTCATTGTAGGCCTTCCTCCAACCTCACCATCATCAGAAGCATGCTCTGTTCAGAGACGTTTTCCTGGCTGCTACTTTGATGTATTCTCAGCACCAGGCAAAGAACAGACAACCTTTAAAAAACTGCCCAGACATTCCACTATGTTGAATAGTTGGTTATCATTTGTCTTTTATCTTTCACCCTGGTTTATTGAACATCCTGTGGTATACAGGGGCAGGACCCAGGGTGCAGGAGAGAAAGCGCCGCTTCAGAACTTTTTCCCGAGGAGTGGTGGTGTCATCCACCAGAGCTCTGGGGTAACTGGTGACCCTCTCCTTGCTCTGGCAAATGAATGAGGTGATAAGGCGGCTTGCAATTTTTAGTATTGGTTCATGACATAGAGGAGATCAGAGAATGAGGGAAATAGTCAAGCAGAGACTGGGTACTTCCTTCCTTTGATGGAGTCCCTACTTCATGCTAGCAGTTTAAATAGTGACTTGCAAGTTAGTTTGCAGTTCTAATTGAAAGCTGAAGGTTTCATTTCAGTGACCTGAAGTACTCTTGCTGATGCTCAATATAGTTTATAAGCGGAACCTATGCAGCCAGAACAGTAATCAGTCGAATGGAGCCTTTTCCAGGGAACCTATGCATTGGATTGTGGCCATGACACATTGCTGATCAGGGATATGAATCGCTCAGGTCTCCCCCAGCCAAATTCCAAAACCATCACAACAATTTGA
Organism: Zootoca vivipara; assembly: GCF_965207765.1. Taxonomy (NCBI): domain Eukaryota; kingdom Metazoa; phylum Chordata; class Lepidosauria; order Squamata; family Lacertidae; genus Zootoca; species Zootoca vivipara. Next base: position 47,092,409 of record NC_142594.1, on the reverse strand, counting down.
GAGGTATGACTGATCTCCAAGGTCACCCATAGGGTTCAGAGAGGAGTCAACCCTTAGTCCAGGTCCAGTGCCCTGAAAATTACCCACATGTTCATTTGTTATGTAGTTTATGTGGGTCACTGTCTAAGGCCATGGTTCCCAACGTGGGGCACATGCCCCACAGGGGGCAATTTGATTTTTAAGGGGGGCAAATCGAGAATGAGTTATTAACAGTGAATTATTATTTTTTTGCATTTCTTATGTTTCTAGGGGCCTCATATGCAGTATATAAATATATATTGTGGCATATACATTTTTAAAATTAAAACCAGAATGTACATGGCAGTCAGGTTAATGTGTACCAAGTTAATGGTCTTTTAGGCTTCCTCCACATGAAAAGGAGTTCACTTTTTGAATAATAAGAATTATATGTCATGGGGGGGGGCACATCAGGATTTTAGAGATGCTTAAGTGGGGCACGGCCAAAAAAAAAAGGTTGGGAACTACTGATCTAAGATTACAAAGTTTCTCCCATTAATGGTGATCCTGGAATAAATAGTCTCAAATCGATTTAGGTACATAGATATTGTTGTTCTTATTTTTAGCTGTTGGTTGCCTTGGGCATTTTTACCGTAGAAGCAGAATAAAAATATTTATAATACACAAATATATTTACCTTCCACTCTAAACAATGAAAGATGAAAAGAAAATCCATATTAGAAAGAAGAAGAAAAAAAACATTACCACCAATGTGTCATCATTTTTACCCCATTGCTCAGCAACCGTCTGCCACTTTGGCAATGTTCAAGAAGAGCAATAAAAATGTCACTGCGTCCTTCAATACCCTTCCTTTGTATCTGCAATTCACATAACCTGTAGGAGTTATAGTGACACAACTTTGCAACAAGCCAGCCATTGAAAACTCACATGCTTGGAACAAGCGAGCGCAGAAAACAGCAAATGGCACGACGATTGTGAATTGTGCTAGATGGTGAATGTTCGTGTTTCTTGCAGAAATGGGTCTTTTGTGACTTTGAAAGCTTGCAGTTTGTGGGTCGCAACCTTAGAAAAACAAGATGACTACAGAGAAAAACAATGTGTTGGAAATATACATTCGATATGACTAAAATAACAAGGCCTTGTTTATCCCCAAGCAGTAATTTTGCTGGGCAAAATTGAGGACATTTCCTGCATTGCATGTGGATCAGGGATGGGGAATCAGTGGCCTTCCAGATGTGGCTGGACTACAACTCTCATCATCCTTTTCCACTGGTCGTGGTGGCTGGAGATTATGGGGACTGTAGTCCGAAACGTCTGAATGGCACCAGGTTGGGGAAAGGTGATACTAGACAATAGTGGGCTAGATGGCCAAATGTATTAGTATAAGGCAGCTTTTATGGTGGGTCTGCTCAAGAGGAGAACAAGTGCTAAGAATGGTTCTTCATGTGGTCTGGTCCTTTGAATGTACCACATGGCTGCCAAGCAGTGGGGGCAAGCAAGCCTGGCAGCTTCTGGCTATGGTGGACTAACCTGTTTGTCCCTACTAAAGAAATATGGGCTAAAGAACAGTTAATGGCTGTTCTAAGACTACTGCAATGAGTCATGGGCCTTTGGAAACTTCTTGGTTCAAAATACAGCAGCTGACTAGGACCAGTAGTAGGGAATGTATCTCACCAGCTCTACTGGTCCATATCCAAGTGCAGTTTGAAGTGCTAAATGGCTTGAGACCCAAGTGCCCCAAGGAGCTTGCCTAAATGCTACCATCATCTGCAAAGTCCTTTCTTGGAGTCTCACTCCTTCTGAAATTAGGCAAGCGGTGGCCTTCTTCATGGTGTCCCCCTGTATGTGGAATGCTGCTGTAAGCAGAATGGTGACAAGTTTGATATCCTTTCAGTGCCAGGCAAATATATTTTGCCCAGGGAGATACAACCCAATTAAATTTGATCAGTACATTCCAATTGTTTTATTGGGGTGTTTTTACTGCTCTGATCCCATTTTTACTTCTTCTTCTTCTTTCATTTCTGCTTGATGAAGTGGTCTCTCTCCCTCTGTGTGTGTGTGAGAGAAAGAGAGAGAGAGAGAGCTTTGCTAAGCTAAAAGGTAGCCTAGAAATATTTTTTATTAATAAAATGATTTATTCTTTACAATTAGAAAAGTATTTATATACTACCAACCCATGTAAAACATCAAGGCAGTGTAAAATATATACAAGAGAATAGAAAACATAAAAAATCCAAGCTAATTGTGAAACTGACTGGCTAAATTATAAATAAACCCAAGAATGGCGTGACCTGGCCATTGAATAGATATTTACTTCCACCCTTTGGAAAAAATAAATTCACACCCAGAGTGCTGAGCCATACAGCCCATTCCTGAGCATCCCAGCTTCATTTTTTTAATGACAATGGTCTACATAGTGTTGCTTGGGGGTGCTTGGTGAGGTCTGGAAAAAGCCTTTAAGGGTGGCTCAATTCCCCACCTTTAACACACCCCGTTTTTGTTATTTTTGGGTTCTCGGAGCTGCCATTTCTAAACTGCAAAGTCTGCTGCAGAAATGCCGTCTGTCACCCCCGTGCTGGTTCTGCTGGCATTTCTCACTGAGACATAGCGAGAGCGTGAGCAAAAACTCACCCACTTGCAACACAAATAAAGCCAGCCAGTTTCTGAAATGTCACGCACCCGCCAAAAATGTTATGAATTCGTGGCATATGAGGCCTCCTCTCATGGGGCTACGAGTTTTTAAGCAATGACAAAATACCACCCTGGCCTTGTGATATGAAGCCTGCCCTCCAGATGTGCTGCACAACATGACTGAGAGGGACATCAGCTCCCATGATCACAAAGTCAGTGGCACTTGGCACCTGCATCAACACACAGCAATCTCACGTAGCTACAGGCCCCAGCAACCTGGCAGGGCCCATGTTTATGGCCTGCCCCACTGCCCCACTTTAAAAATAAATTTAGTGTCCTGATCAGCCCAAGAAACCTCCATTTTTATTTCCAGTGCCTTCTGGAGAGGGCTCGGGCAGAAATTTGGTTCAGCCTAATTTTACTGAAATTTGCACTTCTCTGAATTTTGCAATACACTTCTCTCCAACCCCCCAAAATGTATGTGTAAGGGGAAGATGCATGCAGAAAGGAATATATCTGTGAAAATAGCACACACACAAATACATTATTTTAGGGGAAATTGCTTGCAAAAATGCCTGTGTTAGGAAAAGTTGTATATAAAAGTGTGTATATCAGGAGAAATGTGCACTGGTGATGAAATTCCATGAAGGCTTTTTTTTTCTTTTAATTGCAAACCTGATGCAAAAAGGAAGTGAACTGGAAAGACTGGAAAAACAAGAAGTGGGCAGAAATTGAAATAGACAGATCCACCCTTTAGTACCCATCTTTCTTCATTTGGTGCTGTCTAGCTGCTCACTGCTGCCACCACCACCACTACCACATAAACCTACTGAGGGCCATTAACATACATGGAGCTCAGTTTTCATTTTTTTCAAAGCCCTTTAAAAAATCCATCAATGTTTAAGTTCAAAAATTTCCTCACATACACTTGTTTATATGCACTTTTTCCTAATGCACACAATTTTGCGATGCAATTTCAGTGCATTTTTTGGTACAGTGGTACCTCTACTTACAAATAACTCTACTTACGAATGTTTCTACTTACGAATGGAGCTCTGTCCACCATCTTGGATGTGGTTTAGATAGGATTTTTTCTACTTACGAATTTTTAGATAGGGTTGCTTCGACTTACGAATTTTTTCTCCCAATGCATTCCTATGGGATTCGACTTACAAATTTGTAAGTAGAGGTACCACTGTATATTTTTTCCACATATATATGCAATTTTATGCACGCTTTACCCTAGTATATGCAGTTGTGTATGCATGACTCGGTTGGAGAACTGCATGCTTCAGTTGGTTAGAGCATGGTGCAGACAATGCCAGGGTCGCAGTTTCAACCCCTGTACATGACAGCTGCATATTCCTGCATTGCAGGGAGTTGGACTCCCTCCAACTCTACAATTCTATGATTCTATTATTGCAAAACTTGAAGAAGTGATAATTTTTAAGGATGGCTGTGTTTTGGTCTGTGTATTGTTTAAGAAAGTGTGAATATGGTAGATTCGCCTTTAAACGCAAACTGAATCGACTGCCTCCCCAACCCCTGTCTTCAAGGTAGCCATTAAGGCAGGCAGGATTTCAGCACTGAAAACCCTAGACTTGATCATTGCCACAGCTTATACCAATAAAAGGATGCACCCCATTAATTTTTTTCAGGGGAAGCAGGATCAGGCCTCTGTTTATTAAGTCACTAACACAGTTGGCTACAGTGGGCTCTACAGCAGATGGGCAGCTCCAATTATCTGGTGTCCATGATGACCGAGTCCCGTCAACAGCTGTTACAAAATCCATAGAAGGCTAAGACGACAGAGTCAATTATGATATCACAGCTAAACATATGGCAGGATTGGCTCATTTTTATTTTTATTTTAAACCCAACCCTATAGTTGCACATAACATTATTGTTACTTTGAGTTTTGTATTCAAAGAAGTGCAATCCTACAGTCTTAAACTTGGTTGCCCTTGGGTCTGGTCCTCCACACTGAGTTCCTAGCTCTACTATAGAAGGGGAATTAAAGCAGCCGCACCATCATTATTGATATGGCAAAGACGTTAAATACTGTATATTCTGGCGTATAAGACGACTGGGCGTATAAGACAACCCCCAACTTTTCCAGTTAAAATAATAGAGTTTGGGATATACTCGCCGTATAAGAAATACGACCCGGCGTATAAGACGACCCCCGACTTTTGAGAAGATTTTCCTGGGTTAAAAAGTAGCCTTATACTCAGGAATATACAGTATTTTCCATGTGGTTAATAATCATGTTTTTCAGACCTTTATTACGCAAAGAGATCTACAACTCTGACCACATCACTCCTCTTTCGGGTAAGCAACATAGCAATTCCCATTTTTCAGAGTGACAAACAGTGACTTGCTAATAGCTTGGTGTGTTCGCTCTCAGGGATGACGGCCTTGGCCAATCGATGAGTGGCTTACATCAGCAGCAACCTTTCTTATCTGATCCAAATTGCTTGTGTCTGCTTTAGCTTATTAAATATTCCAAGTCAACGGTGGAGAACCCTAGTCTCTCCAGAAGTTCTGGACTCCAACTCCCATCAGTCCCAGTCAGCATGGTCAGGGATGATGAGAGTTGTAGTTCAGCAACATCTGGAGGCCCAAATGTTCCCCATCCCTGGTCTAAGTCCAACCTGTAAAGAAGGAAACCTATGACTCTTTTGATGTTGCTAGACTACAACTTATATCACCCCTGACCCCGGATCATGCTGGCTGGGACTGATGGAGTCCAAGAACATCTGGAAGTCCACAGCTGTCCCACTCCTGATTCAAGAAGGTTTCACTCAACAGGAAAGCCAATTCAATGCCATTGCAGGCATTCATTTTCTGTATACACTTTTATCTATTTTTCTTCAGTCTTGGCTTGCATCCCCTCTCATTGTCACAAGTATCTACAGGTACCAATCTCCAACTTCTATTGCTGAGATCTTCCTAGGCTAGGTGGCCTCTGGAGATTAATGGACTACAACTCTTGTCATCCCAGACTTATGGGCCATGCTGACTGGGGCTGATGGAGTCCAGCCACATCTAGAGAGCCACAGGTCCCCTATCTAGGCAGTTCATCTGGTTGATTCCTGGCTGTTGACTAGGGCAATTGCAAATCCTTGCTGAGGTCTTGACTTTCTGGTGCTCACCATTCCCTCCTCTGCCTTGGTGGGACTCCAAACCTGCATTTGCATCAACAGATCATCTCGAGACCTTGCACTGATTATCCCTGTCACCTTGTTTTACCGAGAGGTGTCTTGTTGACTCACTTGACCTTGTGTAGCCCCACTGCAAATGCAACTTTTTCTGGGCTGTTCCAGGACAGATCGCTTTCTGGATTTCATTTCAGAATACAAGATTCATAACAAATGCAATTTTTAAAAAATTCAATGTATAAAAAAGAGAGATTTTTTTAAAAAAGTATTAAAACAGACAATTCACATCACTCAAAAAGTTTTTCCATGAAAAACAAACAAACCCGGTTGTCATTTTGTCTTCCTTTAAGGAGTGATGCCATGCACCCAGAGATGGTGGCTCAAGACCCATAGGGTGCTGTGGATATCTCTCTACACTGGTGGAGGGGAAGATCTGTGACTAAAAAGCTTTGCGGTTGGTTTCTTCGGTGGATTGGTATAAAGCGGGGGCAAGGAACCTGTAGTCCTCCAGATACTATTGGACCACTTAGTTCGCATAATTCATGACCATAGGCCATGCTGGCTGAGTCTAGTGTGATCTGGAAAGTCACAGGTCAACAACCCCTGATGGAATGCTTAGCTGCTGTTCTGCCAGTGTTGTGTCCACAAGGCACTGTGTTGGATGTGTGTTGGGAATGTGCTAGAGAAGCTGTGGATTCACATGATCCTAAGCTACCACATTCCCTTGACATGAATCTGAAACAGGCCTGGATCATTGGTATAGTACATTTCCTCCCAGTGGAGTCTGGCCATAGCAAGGCGGTAATTGGAGATGCTCCCTCAGAGATTTCTCCCCCTCCACTGCCGAATTGCTCTGTCTCATCAGATTTCTTAATTTCAACATATTCTGACCTATTTATTTAGTTTATTTTCCCCTTCAGTAAAAGAAGGTGTGGCTGATGTTTTCCAACATTTAGCAAAACACGACCTCGTGGCTAAAATCATGTAAGAGATAATTTCACATTGGGATATAGGCAAATTTTAAATCCAAATTTAAACAAACAGCAACTGATTCAACTCCAATTTTTCAGTATTTCTTAAATCTCTTATCTTTCTTCAGTCTTGTTTAACATGCCCACGTGAGCACCCCATATCATGGAAATTTTGAGAGTGGCAACCCACGAGACGGCTTTATCTGAGCGAGGTATCTAAGCTATCAAATTCCTTCCCCATAGAAATGTGCTTGGCAGTTTCATTGTATCATATGCTGAAGGTGCACGCGCGCGCACACACACACACGGTGAAGAAATCAAAATAATAATAATAATAATAATAATAGTTACTCTGATTATTATTATATCAATATCAAAAACAGTTTAAAACACATCACAGCCCCAGGGTTTTTAGACTAGGAAGTTTGTGGCCTACTGGGTCATATACGTTTTACCTAGTCTGTCTCATATAATAATAATAATAATAATAATAATAATAATAATAATAATATTTTATTTATACCCTGCCCTCCCCAGTCAAAACCGGGCTCAGGGCGGATGACACCAGCAAAATTACAATAAGACGTAAAAGAAAGAAAGACAGTTAATTAAAATACGGGTTAAAATACAGTTTAAATTTAAAATTTTAAAATGCAGCCTCATTTTAAAGTAGCCCAAATCAAAACCATAAGGAAGGGAGGAAAACATAGGGGTCAGACTGAGTCAAGTCCAAAGGCCAGGCGGAACAGCTCCTTCTTGCAGACCCTGCGGAAAGATGTCTTCTGTTGATCCTCCCCACAAATGGGTGGTAGACCATGGGTGGCTCCCATACCACAGCTTACCATTCCTCAAGCATGCTCACCTCTGCCATGTCTCAGGGATTTCTGGTCTTTTGTCTTGACCTCTGCCCTTTATCCCTATGATCAGTGTTTCTCAACCTTTTTTGGGCCACGGCACACTTGTTCCGTGAAAAAAATCACGAGGCACACCACCATTAAAAAAGTTAAAAAATTTAACTCTGTGCCGCCCTATATTATAATTATGACTGTAAGAAACACTTGCCAAATATTGCTTTCCGGCGGGTTAGTGCTGTGTATTGGCGGCCGCCAGGCTCGTTTGCACTGAGCTTTGGGAAAGAGGAGGAGAAATATTGCTTTCCGGCGGGTCAGTGTTGTTTATTGGCGGCCGCCAGGCACGTGACAATGCAAATCGCCCTTCTCGCCGCGGCACGTCGCGGCACACCAGCCAACGTCTCGCGGCACACTAGTGTGCCGCGGAACAGCGGTTGAGAAACGCTGCCTATGATGCTTACTCACAACAAGCCCACCACTCATCCTGCCTGAGACAAAGGACAAGATGGCGCCCTCTGCCCCTGCCAAACCCCACAGTTGCATGTACAGCATCTGGCCGGACCAACAGCTGAATCTCACTTCAACATTAGTGGTGGGTGGAAAGCCTTCACTGCACCTGAAAGCAGCACGCTACCCTAGGAGAAGCAGGGCCGGCCTTGTTGGCCAGACAGCTCTAGTCTCCAATAGAGGGAAATGTCTGGGGCCTCAGGAATAGAGCTGGCTCATCCATGAAACAGACCGGGGCAGCTGCCTTGGGCAGCAGAACCCAATGGGTCACCTTCCCATTTCGCCTCGGACAGTGAATGGGCCCGACAGCCCCTACTCATGTTGCCATGACCCAGCACCTGCTGTTTGAGGCAGTGAATTCACTCTGCCTAATGGTAGGAATGGCCTTGCTTTAGCAAACTATTCACCATGGCATACTATTCACCTGGCTTTTGCCCTCAGGTGCATGTGGGCACAAAGTTCTGAAGAAAAGCCTATTGCTCTTATAGGAACCTGGCTTCTATTGAGTCAGGCTCATTGATCCCACTAGCTCAGTATTTTCTACACTGACTGGCAGCAGCCCTCCAGGATTTCAGGCAGGGTTCTCTCCCAGTCCTACCTGGACATGCTGGGGATTGAACTCGGACCTTCCTCATGCAAAGCAGATAGATGTTCTGCCATGGATCTATGCCCCTCTGGGAGAGTTGCTTCTTCCTGCTGATTAAAGCAACCATCCCATCTCTCAGTGACCAGGTTGGCTCTTTGATGGTTCCGAGCAATGTCCATGCCTGGTTCGAAGCATATCATATATATACACTCTAAATCAGCAGTTCAGGCGTAAAGTCTGGTTATCTGACTTTAATAGTTTTTTTAAAAAGCCTTATCAACATCAGAGAATTAATATGTAAAACCAGTTATGCTAGTAATTTCTTTGGGGGAGGGGATGTTTTCCAGCTGTTTAGCTATGTTTTCAGGCTCTGCCCTCATTAGGCAATATTAGTTGCATTTCATGATTAACAAACAGATGCTGTAAGATGCTTGCAGGATTCAGCATAATAAATGTCCCGGCGGCTTAGGAAATTCAGGAAGGCTGAACAAAATGTTTCCCTTATTTGCTGAGCACGAATTTTGGAACAGGCTCAGTGCGACAGGCCAGATGCTGAGTTTCAGAATGACATCAGCGCAAGCCTAGGATGAATTTTGTGCACCGACAACAACATTACATACCCCCCCCCCTGTATCTGTTGAATGCATCTCCATGATTTGCAGCAAACGGCCAGTTTGCACCCCCATCTCAGGTCTCAATCCCAGGGCCACCTCCCAAAAAAAGACAAGCCACTGTCAAGACTATTTGATGAACTGTTGCATTCACCGATCAGGTCATAACTCTGAACTTGGGTTGCCTGAATTCAGGAACAAAACAGAAAGCTAATTTATGCCATCCCATTGATCATGAGCAAGGGGTTTCCAGGCTACCTTTGGGCTTGTGCAGGGGCGGCTCGCCCATTGGCCCTAGTGGAGCGGGGCACCAAGGGGTGCTGAGGGGCGCCCCAGCAAGTGGGGGAGCTGCGCGGTGGCCTCCCTTTCCCTCCTCCTGGACGCCCGCCACCCGCGCCGCTCAGGGGAGAGAGGTAAACGAGCGGAGCAGGGGCACTAGGACCCTGTTCCGCTCTGCAGCGGAGCTCTCCTTTTTTTAAAAAAAAGAGTGAGGGGGCGCCCGAGGGATCTGCACCAGGGCGCCCAATGACCTTAAGATGCTACTGGGCTTGTGAAGGACTGTGGCCATTCCTAAAGGGACCATAGTCTCCCATTGTGATGATGCAGATTGACAACTGCATGTGTCTTGTAATTCAGGAACAGGGGGCAGGGCCTCGTCTGGGTTGGCACCCCACTGGTGAAACTCTTTCCCTATGGAATGCACAGTTCTCCAAATATATGCACATATTCCCTCAAAGAGCTTCTCAACTCTCAGCACTCTTAACAAAGTACAGTTCCCAGGATTCTTTGAGGGGAGTCATGACTGTTAAAAGTAATATAGGTAAAGGTAAAGGGACCCCTGACCATTAGGTCCAGTCGTGAACGACTCTGGGGTTGCGGTGCTCAACTCGCTTTACTGGCCGAGGGAGCCGGCGTATAGCTTCCAGGTCATGTGGCCAGCATGACAAAGCTGCTTCTGGTGAACCAGAGCAGTGCATGGAAACGCCCTTTACCTTCCCGCTGGAGCGGTACCTATTTATCTACTTGCACTTTGATGTACTTTTGAACTGCTAGGTTGGCAGGAGCTGGGACCGAGCAATGGGAGCTCACCCCGTTGCGGGGATTCAAACCACCAACCTTCTGATCGGCATGCCCTAGGCTCTGTGGTTTAACCCACAGCACCACCCGCAGCCCAGTGCTTTAAATGTGTGGTGAGAATGTGACCAGAATGAGGCTCATCTCCATTTTCACCTTCTAAGGGAACATATGGCCTTCCAGATGCTGATGGACTACAACTCCCATCTTCTCTAACTATGGGCCATGCTGGCTGGGGCTGATGGGAGATGGAGTCCAACAACATTTGAACAACTATGTTCTAAGCTATTGGGGAAGCTATCCTCCTTTCCTTTCCTGCACACCAGATGTCCCGGGAGACAGTGGAAGGAGCAGGTAGTGGTGTGGCAATAAAACTGCTAACACATTTGCAAAGCTAAGCAGGTTCTGGTATGGGTTTAAATTGGATGGGGAACCACATGTTGAGATTCCTACATTGTAGAGGGTTGGACTAGATGACCCGCAGGGTCCCTTCCAACACTACAATTCTGTGATTCCTCATTCACTTCTTATGAGCATGCAAATATACATCTCTGCTTTATTATTTATGTCCCCCTGGAACCACATCATGTCTACATTCAAAACAGAGTACTGGGAACAATATAACAAAGTCATATAGATGCAAATATTTGCTATATTACCACCATATAATAGGTGATGAGAGACAGGCAGGCAGAGAGAGGTGTAAAGTCTTATTACCAGTTCCCTTATTCCATATGGGGTCAGGCTTCTTCTCCCCCTCCCCTTCTTATTTAAATTCAAATGAGTCTACGAAAGATATAAAACCCTGATATTCTAGCAACTGAGACAGCCCCAGGTCTGACTTTGAACAATTTATCACAGGGACTAGCGCTGTCAGGGGATAAGTCATAGCCTGTAGCTGAGAAGTCAGTAGCTTACTGTATGAAGAAGAGACAAAGCCAAGTGAGAAGAAGGAAAGAGGGCAGATATTCTAAATATATTTTCAGCGTTTGGAAACCCCAGTATTCACAAGCCTATGCATCAGGTATAAGTGAGAAACAAGTGAGAAAAGTTTCCTTAGATAAGGAAACACGGGGAGATCTTGGCAGGAAAAGGTATCTGCTTGCTAGTTGGGTTCTTGGGGGTGGTGGGGAGGGGGCTGCACTCAGCTTCATTCTCACAGTCAGGATTAAAGCTCTCTGTAGCTGCCCCTTAACACATTTTAATGAATGAGGATGCAAAGCACTAGGCTCATCGACAGTACAAGCTCCATGGAAATGAATGGAAAATGCAGGAGAGCACATCTGTGTAAACCTCATACTGTGGACCTGTCCCTCTCATTCAGCCTGTGACTGTGATTATGGACCTGTCACTCTCATTCAGCCTAGCCTGCAGAGTTATTGTGAGAATAAACTAGGGCGACCCCTCAAGAACACAAGAGGAGCTCTGTTGGATCAGAACAAAAGCCCTTCTAGTCTAGCATCCTCTTCTCGCAGTGGCCAAGCAGATGACCCAATGAGAAGCCCACAAGACTGTTAGGTTCTAAGAACATCAGGGCAGCCTCTGCATTCACTGTTCGCAGCTACTGGTTCCACTGTTCTTCACAAACACATCACAGGCCACCTGAGTAAAGCTTGCAGACCACAGGTGGGTCATAGACCACAGTATGGGAACCCCTGGTATAGCATTATTCAGGGTGTGGTGTGTGTGCGGGCATGTGGCAGGGTGGTGGGTGGGTGGCAAAAGCTCTGACCACCACTTATTCTGGTTATACTTTTTTGTGTGTGCAATTTTCTAATTGCTTTTTTACAAGTTTTGGCAAACATTATAGCATAGGATGCAGTTTGGGAGGTGGGGGAAAAAATCCAGATTAACTATTTAAAAAATTGTGTTGTCAAAATACAGTTATAACAGCTAAGTAGTTGAGGTAGCCTATTTGAGATTTCACCATAGGATTTAAGCATCTCTTGATCACTTCCTTTCCTCCCAAAGGAAACCAAATTGTTCCTTCAGACCAGAAAATCAGAGGGGATTAGAACTGTATTCACTAGTATATGCACAGATTCAAATATTCACCTTGAATCTGTGCATTAAAACTGAGTCGCTCTGTGTTCTCTCCACTCCAATCTGTAATTTTGTTTCCAAGTCACTCTGTTTAAAACAAATATCTGCTTCCCCATTTACTATAATGGGGAATCTAAAATGGCTAAAAAAATTCACCCTTTTGGACAAAGTAGATAAAATTTATAGGCACAGGAGTTCCCCCGCTTCCCTCAGAGTTGATTAAGCCTGCAAAATTGCAGACAAATAAGCCCAGGGTTCTTTGTCAAGAAGGAAAAGGGCTTTATTTTCTTTGTAATCCCTTATGATGAGCTGTCCCTTGCTCTTTCGGACTTTAAAATAAGAGGTGACAGAAGTGTGTGTATTCTTGCATGTACATTTTTTTGAAACATTGCATATTGGTCTTTCCTTTTTGGTGTTTGGTTGTGTCCTCTGATAGGCCTACAACATGAGTCTGCCTAGAATACTTCTGGTTGAATTCTGAAGAGCTCAAAAAACAAACAAACCCATAGATCTTCAGTATTCTGCAGGCAACACTTTGGACAGCCTCGCTTCTTGCAAAGTCTGTGGACCTGAAGAAACATAGAGCTATAGCTTTAGAAACTTGGGGGGGGGCGGCGACGACGACAGAGACAGAAGGCTTTGGGGCCCTGATCTGACTTGGTGGGATTTAGTGACATTTTAACTTGCTTCAGCTTGAGTGAGGGAGACCTCTGAATCACCCTGATTCACCCCATTATTCAGTCCATCCGTCCCCCCCAAAGCTGATACACACAAACCTAGTGTATACTTCCCTTAACCATTTCAGTCCTGCAGGGTTTTTTGGGTGTGCATGTGAAAACAATATTTAGTTACTGTATTTACACCCCACTTTTCAAAGCAAAAGGAAAAGAGAGCAGTCTCTTCTGACTCACCTTTTCTCTAATCTAAAAAGCTTCAAATGTTGTATGATAATTGTCTTGGGCCTTTTCTGAACCTTTTCAGTGCTGTTAATTGTCAGGGATGATGGGAGTTGTAGTCCAGCAACTCCTGGAATACACATTGCTGAAATGTGTTTCTTGTGATGGTGTTTTTAGCCACAATGCTATTATAGTTCCAGTTTCAGTATTTATGTGGTGCGTGTGTTGTTTTCATAGTGACATGCTTTTCATTTGGCTCACGTGTGGAATACAACACATCACCTTCTAGTACACAGCTTTTCATTATATTTCATGATGATATCATGGCTGATATTCTGCAAAAAATATATTCCACTCCCCTGGAAAGGATAAATCTAAACTAATGGTGGAAATGAGAAGGCAGCAGTTTCATGGTCTAAATACATCGTACCATCTATGAATATAATCTATTTTTGTCAGTTGCACTGAAAAGAAAAAAATTACTCATCATTCAATCCATTATTATAATAATAAGAGCAAGCCACTGCTTTAATTGCATCAGTTAAGTGGACAGGACTTGCCAGTGCTCATAAACGCCATTACATCAAATCCACAGAAAATTAATCAGTTGATTTATTAAAGGTTGATGGACAAAGGAGGTGTTACAATCTCTTTTATAATTTAACCTGGACTTGAAATACACAGGTGTTGAAGGGCAACTTATGCAATGGTTAGTCATGCAAATTACCCCAAGGAGGAAAAGGAAAAAGGAACTCAAAACTGTTAATAGCCTCTATCAAGTAAATGTGGGCTCTGATATATGAACTGATCTCCAAATTGTTTTTCATTTATATATTACAATGCATTGGTATTTCATAAAAGGTAGTGATCTATCATAGACTATGTACACCGACTATATTTCCTCAAACGGTGTCTTGTATTTTCCTTGGCAGTATCAATTTTCCTCCTCTCTGGAGGTCAACCAACATTTATAATTATTTATCATTTCCAGAGCGCTTTCCGATTTGCAAAGTGCTTTATAATCCTTATATCACTCAACCTCACAGGCTGTTAATATTCTTGCTTTACAGCTGGGAGATGGAGGCGTAAAGACAATGGCTTGCTCAAGGTCATCTGGTGGAAATGCTTGAACCCAGATCGCCCAGAAACGAGCACTCCATTTTAAGGGACCATGCCAGACTCAGGATTGCTACAAGGCCATTGCCTAAGGGTTACAGGAGAGTGGCATTCCCTTCTGGGCAACCTTCCAGGAGCTGCATGCTGGTGGCGGGTGAGGCCAGAGGCAACAGTTGGAGCCACAAATGCAAATTGTACCTACATGCAGTAGGCTAGTTTTGACACACATTCACACAACCCTCTCTATTCTCCACCTAGGCAAGGAAGAATCATAGACTTGTAGACTTGGAAGGGACCCAGGGTCATCTAGTCCAACCCACTGCAATGCAACTAAAGCATCTTTGACAGATGGCCGTCCAACCTCTGCTTAAAAACCTCCAATGATGGAGAGTCCAGACCTCCCAAGGGACAGCTCTTACTGTCAAAGTTTTCCCCTGATGTTTAATTGGAATCTCCTTTCTTGTAACTTGAAGAGTTCAAGGAAACATTCTGGTCAGGCAAAAATACCCAATAAGGTTTGGGAAACTGTGCTGGTGATGGTTGAGAGTCCAGAGAGACCTGGACAGGCGTAGTTGCTCCCTTACTTGAGATTCCCCACCCCTGAGCTGTTGTATCCCTGGACTGACTGATGCTCAGAGCAATTCAAATGTCGCAGAGGACACTAGCCTGATCCAACAGGGGCTCCTCTTGGAGTTTGAATGGGGAACAGATGGTCACAGCTGCTCTGGCTTCTACGTATCTGATGCATCTTATGACACCTTCACCTTACTGCCAAAGAAGTAAACACTAAGGAGTATAGAAATTTGACCTTGGGAGTGGACCTCACCAATACCTTGGCCCCCTCATAATTGCCATTTTAAAAGGCTGCAAAACCATTAACAACAGCAGCAGCAGAAGCCTACTCCTCACCACTTTTAAGGAACCCCTTGCAGATTCTGAACCTCTCTCCCTTGATATTCTTAATGGCACAGAGAAGTATGGAAATGCCCATCTACCCTTCCCCCAACTCTGCAATATTTATAGTAAATGGTGGGTGTTGCTATTTAAATCATGTGTAAAAGGAGTAGAATGTTCAGGTCCTTTTAGACTGGTCCCTGGTCTCCAGGCAACCCTTTTTCTCTCTTTCTTTTCCCTTCCACCACTTACAATCAACCAAGGGGGAGGGAAAGCATTCCAGCAGGGCAACGTTGGAAGCATGTCCCAATTTTAGAGTTCACAGATAACAAATGAACAATAGAGAGAACGAAGAGAGAGGTTTTCCCCCCTAGTCCTAAGAAAACCTCTGAAATTTTATACTCTCCCTTTGGAATCCGAGCGCATCAGGTTGAAAGCATTTAAGGTTTTAGGGGCTCCATTGCCAGAAGCTTACCTTCCAAGTCCCGGACTGCAGAATCCGGGACCGGCAGCCGTGTGACACCGGAAGTTGCGTCAACGTAACTTCCGGTGTCACTTTGCCCTTCTATGGGCACCCAAAATGGCCACCGATGGCTTCAAAAGTAGATTCTACGCATGACCGGAAGTGCGTCGACGCAACTTCCGGTGCCGGGCCGCCCATCTATGGGCACCAAAACTTCCGGTCATGCGTAGATGCGACTTTTGAAGCCGGCGGCAGCCATTTTTTGTGCCCGTAGAAGGGCAAATCAGAAAAAAAGGCCGCCGGCAGGAGAAAATAACGGAGAAAAACGGGTGACGAAGTGATATGGGGGACCACCGGGAAAAGGTAAGTAAAAATGGGGGTTTCCCGGGGAAAACGGGAGACCTGGCAGCTATGGCCAGAAGCTGACTTGGGCGTGTGGATGCAGTTGGTTTTGCCCAAACACAGGCATGAACAAGATGGCACCCTCCCCTCTTTATATGATGGCAATCAGACCCTGGGTGACCCTGGCTGCCATGGCCTGCATAAGGGCTACACCCGGTATAAGGACCGGTCCCCATCCCGCAAGACCATCTTGGGGCACCCAAGGGCAAAATCACTGGATTTTTTTAAAAATCTCATTCCTCTGGTGCTCACACACAGGCCTCAAGCATTTCCTGCATGTTCTACTCCACTGAGGAACACACCACCATTTCCTTAGGCGCTGGCTGTTCTTACATGCTCACACACACCTCCTCCTGCTAAAACTTTTATTTTGCTCCTTCCACAGGCACCGATTCCTCTTGCTCATGAGCACAAACCTCTTGCATCTCTCCCTGCCACCGCAGACACACACGGAGTGAAGAGATCTATTAGCAGCAGTTTGCCCTCCGCTGAGGCATTTTTCTCCTGCAGCTGCTTTTCCACAGCAGGCTCCCAAGGAGTAGAGAAATCAGGAGCAGCTCCTCAGCTCCAGTCTCTTCTCTGAAGTGTTGCCGTCTCCCTTGACTTCTGCTACTGACTGTATCTCTTAGCAGTCCCTCCCAGGCCCATAGCTGCCCATCTGCATTCCGGATCTCACTGCTCACCCCTTCCACCTGGGTGCCTTGCAGCTAGGCTCCGGGGTCACTTTCAATCCCTTGCAGCATCTCATCTGGCAGGACCCTCACCTTGCATGAAGTCACACTTTCCTCTTCATGGAAGCGTCTCAGCCACTCTGGCAGCAGCTTCTCTATTTTATCCAACTGTTGTTGTTGTTGTTGTTGCTGCTGCTGCTGGCTTTGTTGTTGCTTCATTCTCTCATGCCACTCAAGGAGTATTGCTATTCTTCCCTCCATTTTGACTGAGGCACACCTCGCCCACAGGCCCTCCTCCAAGAAATATGAATCCCGCTTCTGACACCAGTGTTGTGCTCCACCCCACTCTCTGAATGTGTGTGAGATTCCAGGGGTTCCAGGGTCTGTGTTCGCTATTGGGATGAGGCACAGCAGAGATATATAGTTTAATTACACATATATAGTTTAATTACACATATATACAACCGGAGCTTCTGATGGAGGGATTCGCGGCATCAACAACCCAAAAGGGTCTTGTTTCTCCCATAGCTACAGCCTTGGGTACAAACAGAAAGCAAACAACTCTCTGGCTCTCTCTCCAGTTTGCTGTGCTTTACTTCTAGGTCATGTCACTCCCACTTTCAAGTCTAAACTCAGGCTTTGTCCTTCTAACTATCTCGGAGTTGAGAGAGAGGCCCCACCAAATTGCCATCTCACACAGAACCAACCCCCTTTTCTTTGTTCTCTTAATGGCCCATCACCCAGTCAATCAATCTCAACATAGGAAACTAGTCCGGCATATATTTTAACACTTGCTGGATCCAGGGATTAGAAGGATCTCACATATAGCCTACTTCCTCCCTCCCAGACTCATAATATTATAGATCTTGAGCATAGCCAATGGGACTGAAAATTCAGGTTGACCTGAATCAAACCGTAATAGAAGCCAACAATCAACAGAATTTCTTTCTCAATCAGTATACTCCAGCTATAATATTTAGATAAATGAAATTGTGTAGAGCAGCACAATCTGGTAGACATTCTTCTTGAAGAGCTAAAAAGAAGGAATTGAAAGAAAGTAACAAGAGGAAAATATCTGGCCATCATTTGACTTATCCAAACCTTTATGACTTTTGGCCTGAATAATATAAAGATGAATCACTTGGAGCTGAGAGTCACCGTTAGCAAATCAAAGCCAAATTCTAGAGAATTGCCATTACGGATTCAGCAGGACTGAACTTGATTTGGAATCTGGGGTTTGCCCAGACAACACCAACGTGCTTGGAATCTGATTTGTTTTGTGAAACCTTTTTCGGGGGGGGGGGGGCAGTTAGGGATGGTACACATTTAAATATTGCTTGCAGATTCACTTTAATTGGTGCTTCCATCTCGCTGGTGTGTGTACTCAGTGTGCCACATCGAGCTTTCATTTCACCAGAGTACATATAGGGTATCCTGCAGTGCAATAAACAGTCTTTCTCACAGGAACTAACCGTTTTTTGTTTTTGCAGACTGAACCCCTTTGATGCATGAATGAAACTGCATGTGCTGATGACTCTTTTTTCCCTGCACATGCCCCAGAGGAATGAAGAAGGAAGTGGTGATTGCCATCTTGGTGTATACTCATCCACAATGCCATTGGGTGGGTATGGAACTGATGTGACTTCCTACATCTGTTTTCACCTGTTTTCAAATGGGCACACTGCAAGGTAATGCAGAATCAATCTGCAATGAGTGGAGTGCAAAAAAAAAAAATTCTCAAGAACATTTGGGAGGTGTCAGGGGGACTCCTTACAGGGACCCTCCCCCAGTCATCCTGGCCAGCACTTCGCCCAGTGACAGCACTAGCAGCAGGTCAGGAGGAGGGAATGCGGAATGGAGCGGGGTGGAGAGAGGGCTCAGAGCCTAGGCACCAACCCAGCTGGTCAGAGGAGGAAGGACAGCGCAGCGAGGTGCTGGAGCCTCTGCAACAGCCCAGCCAAAGGACGGGAGAAGGAATGCAGCCTCTTCCGGCACCCGAATTGAGGCACACGCCCACACGCAAGGCTAGGGGGAGGCGCTTTGGGGTGCCCAGGCTTTTATGCTGGTCCAAGACGCAAAGGAAGCCATTGCCGGGTTCTGAATCGGACTAGGCAGTCATGTTTTCTGACATCTATGCACTGTAAATAATATGCACAATAAAACTCTGAAAGACAGAGCGGACTGGAGCGTCTTTACTCGAGAGTAGCCGCAACAATCCCCTGACAGGAGGGTTAACAAAATATTCAATAGATCAGGTGTGCGGACTACATAGAAAAAAACACTTCTCAGTCTCCATTGATTCTAGAATAAAAATATCACATGTACACAGCCTTAGTGTTACCAGTGCATTGAAGCTGAGCACAGAGATATCCCCTCCCACCCCAGATTGTTTCTCCCTTATGGTTTGCTGCTCTTTTGGGGGGGGGTGAGGACCCCCTGGTGGCCAAAAGAATAGCTTCAAATCCCATTGAACATTAACCACAACTATGTAAACGCATGCTGAGTTCATGTCCCTCTTTGATAATATGTGTGACAAGCTTTCTCTCTCCACATCACATCAATCACTATAACTCCTACGCTTGAGTTTTTTTACCATCCAGATGTACTCAATAAAAATACCTGAGCGTTATTCTTTTCCTGCTAAGAGCGTTCTCTTCCTTTTTTCTCTCTCTCTCTCACAAAAATCACCTGTAAATAGGCCAAAGCAACCGGGAAGCTATCAGCAATTTGCCTGGGAAAACAAAATGACTATTTTGTGTCTATTCAGACTCTTGCAATCCCTTAACCACAGTTCTGGTGTGGCCATTCTGTTTTTTGGATATCTTCACTCTTGATGATTCCTCCTAAAATGATTAGTCATCTTCAGTCAATTTCTTCGGAAATAGGAACAAAAATGTGAGCCCTCTAGTGGTCAGACAGAAGTCTTTCAGGTCCTGTGGACGTTAACCAAAAGCTATGGTCAAATAAATGTGCATGTTAAGAGCTGGACTTGATTTATAGTGATATAACAGTAGGCATAACTCATTGCCCCCCCCCCCCCGCAGCATCTGCCACCTGACGCATCCACTTCACTCTGCCTAATGACAGGGCAGGTCCTACAGAAATGCATTGCCCCAAGATAGTCTGCAAGCAAAACCATCATTCCACCAGCACACCAAGCAAATCATGCATTCTACCCAGTGAGGCCTGCTGCCTTGGGCACCCTTCTGAGCACTCTGAAGTCTCACTGATACAGACCAGGACTGTGACTCCACTCAGACAAGGAGGTGGATCAAAACCTTGACATATGCTTGGAGGAACATCAAGGAATGTAAGCCCCCGTTTTCTACCACCACAAAACCTCCATGGAGAAAAAGGTTGGAAGTGTGAGCTTAGGTACCGAGAGCAGACAAAATGAGGCCTTGTTGGTTCATCGCCTAGGAATCCCCTCCTCCCTTCCTTGCTCAGCGCCTGATTTCTTGTGTGAGAAGATTTGGTGCAAAATGAGGTCTAATAAGCAGCCTCAAGCATTTGTAGATGCAGTATAGACATTAGTTAAATAAATAAACCTTTTGGTAAACTAGTATTTTACCCTTACTCAGCAGATCTAGTCTCAGCCATGCAGAATCCCAGGGAGTCTGTCATATAAGTGGAACTCCAGGTTTTTTTACCTTAGATTCTGTTCTAAGCTGTGCATATGCCATACATTTGAAGGATGTCTCCCCTCCGCATAGAATCATGGGAGCTGTAGTTTACCCCTCACAGAGCCATAATCCGCAGCAACCCTTAACAAAATACAGCTCCCAGGATGCTTTGAGGGGAAGTTATGCGCTTTAAATGTGTGCAGCCTTAGACAAGACACCTGCATGAACAAATGGACCATATCACTTCCCCACTCCAGGTCAACCTTCTTCATAACAATGTCACAATGATGTCAACATACAACCACATCCGCTTGGCTGTGCGAAGCCCCTTTCAAGCTAAAATAAAATAAAATTCCCCTAGTATTTGGGTCAACTGTTTACATTCATGTCTGCATGCATGTAGGCATAATGTGGCACCATTTGGGTGGGCAGAACCAACCCTTGCTCACCACCCTCTATAGTTTTTACACCACATGTAATTCTCCTCCTGTGCTTCTATAACTCTGGTTGATGTGAAATACAAAAGGAATCCCCAGGAAATGCCATCAAAATACACTTTTTGAAGCTTGCTATGAACCTTATTCCTTCCTTACTGAAGCCTCCCCTCTTCCAAATCTGACACACATACAAACAAACAATTCTCCCACAACTACATACACAGGCCAGAGAGAGACCATTTTAGAAAACAGAGTCAAAAGGTAATTTTATATATGAAAACGCAGAAAAACACACATTTACATGTACAGTGGTACCTCGCAAGACAAATGCCCTGCAAGACGAATTTTTCGCAAGACAAATGCGTCTTGCGATCTGATGGTGACTCGCAAGACGAATTCGTTTTGTGAAAAATTCGTCTTGCAAATCGCGGTTTCCCATAGGAATGCACTGAAATTTAATTAATGCGTTCCTATGGGCAAAAAAAGAAAAGAAATTTCAATGCATTCCTATGGGAAACCGTGATTCACAAGATGAATTTTTCACAAAACGAATTGACTCGCAGAACGAATTAAATTCGTCTTGCGAGGCACCACTGTACACCAAATACAGGCATGTATTTAATGTTTTGTTTTGTGCCCTTCTGAGCATTCTGTCCTCAAGCCATCGATCAAGGGAGAAATCTGGAAGGCAAATTTTATTTTCTTGGTAAAATATACCTGAGTGGTGTAATGCCACAGCATTACCATCCTTCTTCTTTAATGCTTCTTCTTTTAATCTGTATGCCATAATAATGTCATTAGAGGGTGACTTCATCTTTTCAGCTGGCTATTTTTGCCTTGCCTAATGCTTGTTTGATCTTTCATTCAGGTCTCTATTACCATACATATCTATTAGAAGTCAAAAGGGGTTTTTAATGCTTAGCCTGACAGCAAAACACCAACTAGAACGCCAGCTTTATTAAACTCCTCAGTCATGAGAAGGGATTGGAGGTAAGTTAACTTAATCAGCACATTTTTTCCCAAGCCAGAGAGGATAAATGCCTACAGTTCAAGGAAGCTTTATTTGTTTCAGTTTGACGCTTTTCCCCTTTCAAGAAAAGAAAAGAAAAAGCAGTGGAATATTAAGTTATACTCGGAGCAGAACGATTTGCAATTAAGGGCACTGCACCAACCCCAGTTTGCTCTTAGCTAACCCTCACCTGCCTGTTTTATTGCAAACAGTCCTGTCAACTTCTTACTCCCTACTCCCAGTTTTCCCCTCATAGAATTCAGCAGGGAAGAGGATGGGGACAAACCTAGAATTAGTTGGCTTTGCCAGTCATTGACTCTGGCTCCACCTACTGTTGGCCTCCAACATCACTCTTGCCCCATGCCATGAAACCACATCTGTGAGTCCACGCTGGGCCTGCGTCAGAGTCGAGTACATTATAGGCTTGAATGCCCATTATGTCCCACAAGAATATGCAGTTCCAAGAGTTTATATCTAGGTAGCTGCAGCTCTGTTCCTAGTTAATGGCTAAGGATAATTCACTAAAGGGTAAGTTTAGCATAATTACTCAGGGTAAAACCAATTTATCCCAGAAAACACTGGCAAAAAGAATAATAAATGCATCCAGATAAGCGCACGCAAGTTAAATCCGTTTTCAAAATGGTTGGCTAACTACCTGGCCGTTTACTGTTTGCCCAGGCTCAACCCGAAAGTCCCTCTGCGGGAATCATCATTCAGATCCCAAACTCCATTACTAAAAAAATAAAAAGTTCTTCCCACTGGTTATATCATTATAAGTGTTTACTCTGCCAGAAGCTGGAAGAAAATTGCTCTCTGAGAAAGAGCCAAATTCCATTACTAGATTTGCAAGAGTTTTGACAGTAAAATTAATTAGTTAATGTTTGTAAAGTGCTTTGAAGATGAACGGCACCTCGTGAGGTTTAAGTACGATTATCATATGTTAGTGAGTCATTTTGAAATGTTAAAGACTAAGAGGTACTTGCTAGGTTACTTTGCCTTATGGCTTTACTTATAAACTTCTGCCACAATTTATTAAGCATTACCAAAAAAAAGAGAATGCCATGCTTTATTTTGAAACAGTGGCATGGGGGACAGGCTTCCAGCCTAGATCTTGAAGCTGATCCAGCTAAGCAAAAATTTGAGGAAATTTCCCAAAGCCAGAACTATTTATTTGGGGGGGGGGCACAGCAGCTCTCCTTTTGTTTGAAAAGCAAAGTTTCATAGTTGTAGACATATTTGGAAATATGTCGGTTCTCAGTCTTCTTTCCCCTGACTAAACTATTCTCTGTTCATCATCTGCGACCTTCCCCATCCCTCGAATGAATGAGAACATGCCTAGAAGTAAAGCTGCAAAGTACAGTTTGTTCAGAATACTGGGAGTTCTTAGGAGATGTCCCGTCCTTTCCCTGAGCGAGCTACAATTGACAAAAGTTCCGTGGAAAGAGAGGGATTGATTGTTAAACCACTCTGCAAATTCTAGCTCTGTTGGGGTGTCCTAGCAACTCTCAGCACCCTTAACAAACTACACTTCCCAGGATCCTTTGGGGGAAGCCCTGTTTAAAGCAGGGGTCAGCAAACTTTTTCAGCAGGGGGCTGGTCCACTGTCCCTCAGACCTTGTGGGGGCCCGGACAATATTTTTTTTGGGGGGGGATGAACAAATTCCTATGCCCCCCCCAAATAAAATACACATTCTACTCATGTAAAAACACCAGGCAGGCCCCACAAATAACCCAGAGATGCATTTTCAATAAAAGGGCACATTCTACTCATGTGAAAACATGCTGATTCCTGGACCGTCCGCGGGCTGAATTTAGAAGGCGATTGGGCTGGATTTGGCCCCCAGGCCTTAGTCTACCTACCCATGGTTTAAAGTGTTATAAAAGGTAAAGGACCCCTGACAGTTAAGTCCAGTCATGAACGACTCTGGGGTTGCAGCGCTCATCTCGCTTTACTGGCCGAGGGAGCCGATGTTTTTCCGCAGACAGTTTTTCTGGGTCATGTGTCCAGCATGACAAAGCCGCTTCTGGCGAACCAGAGCAGTGCACGGAAACGCCGTTTACCTTCCCACTGGAGCGGTACCTATTTATCTACTTGCACTTTGACGTGCTTTCAAACTGCTAGGTTGGCAGGAGCTGGGACCGAGCAACGGGAGCTCACCCCATCACGGGGATTCAAACCGCAGACCTTCCGATCGTAGTGAAGAAGAGCCTATTATGGTCCTACCTCTTCGAATCCACTCTTGACCCCTAAGAATGACAAACTGTTTTAACTGGGACACCCTGAAGAGGCAAACTGGGGACAGATACTCAAAATCAGAGACTGTTAAATAGGAAGCATTTGGTTGCTAAGGCACGGCTGCTTACTAATGACTCAGGAGCTATTCTGAATTACTTTTGTGACCACCGTATGACTTGAGCACCTTAACAAACAAAAAAATCTTCACAGTGTGGTGACACATAGCTGTCCATCAGTCTCAGCAGTGCCCATTACAAAAATCACTGCATGAGTGGAACTCAAACTGATACATGTCAGTAATGCTTTCAAACCAGGCTCCTTTGCTCCAGCTTTTTCTGACACAGTAGGAATAACCTTTCCTCTCTATGGGTCTTAGTGAGTATTATGTTTCATACTTGCTAATTGACCTCCCTTTCACAGGCCGGATGTAAAAATTATCCAAGAGAGTGTTGATGCTGCTGTCCACACTTAATCGCTCAGCGAGTGCAGGGCTCATTTAAGCTGCATGGCTGGGTTGGGGAATGCGGCTTGGAAAACAAGAGATGTGTCCCTGCCAATTCTCATCATTTTCTACAAAGATGGGAAGAAATAGGCCAATATTAATGGAAGGAAGAACGCCCTTAAGGTACACAGGGACTAGGCCAATCCGGGTTTTAATGACAATATCCAGAATTCTGAACTGAGCCTGGAAGCCAGTGGAAGAGATGTCTTCATTTGAGGACATCTGTGGGTTCGCCAAAAGGTCCTCAACACTAGGATAGGGGGAGCCCTGAAGGTGTTGCAGGCCTCCAGCTCCCATCAACCCCAACCATCATGGCCAATGGTCAGGGATGATGGGAGCTGCAGTTATCATTAAAACCCAGAACAGCCTGCGCCCTGAGTATCTCAAAGTATTCACCCATGAATACCTTCCCACGCCTCCTCTCTCATAACACCTGATGAAGCTGAATGTAGGAAGATTCAGGGCAGACAAAAAGAAAGTACTTTTTCACACGCCACATAGTCAAACGAGGGAGTTCACTTCTACAAGAGGCAACCATTTGCTATTTTTGTGCTGTTGTTGGTGACTAACTTGAACATCCCTTGAAGGACAGGCCGCAGATTTAACCTTAATAACTAACTTAATAACTAACATGCACCCCCCAAGGCCTTTGGGGGCATCCCTTGGCAACATGTCCTCCCACCAGATGTCAAGGAGAAAAATAACTATACAACTTTTAGAAGACATCTGAAGGCAGCCCTGTATCGGAAAGTTTTTAATGTTTGATGTTTTATTATGCTTTTATATTTGTTGGAAGACGCCCAGAGTGGCTGGGTCAACCCAGTCAGATGGGCCAAGTACTACTACTACTACTACTACTAATAATAATAATAATGCTGCTACCAGTAGCTACCCGGTACTAATCCTCATGGCTATGTTTGAGCTCCATTGTCGGATCCTCTTTTAAATACCTCTTCTGAATACCAGCTGCTGGACTCTATAGGAAGTGTGCTGTTGTGCCTGGGTCCTGCTTGTGGGCTTCCTATCAGAACAATTTGTTGGCCTCTTAAGGACAGGATGCAGGACTAGGTGGGCTACTGGCCTGATCCAGCAGCCTCTTATTTTCTTAAAATGCCTGGGCTGGCCAATCATATTTCCACATTTACCTGTGTAGCTCGGTGGTGTCCCTCCTCCCCAGCTGAGTCTCTTTCATTTCACAAAGAAGTGCTGGTGATAACTTCTTGTCACTGAGCCAGGGTGTCACTCGATATGCAGAAAGGCAAAGCAGTTTAAAAGCTGCTCCGCTAAGAACTTCCTCTGTCAATTATGACAGTAGAGTTATGATTGCCTCCTTTTTATCTCCTGGCTTTGATGACAAGCTTATCAGAGGCTGTGAAAGAAAGCGGGGAGCTAATTCAACCCGCCGAGTCGTGTACAGGTGAGTTTTCAAATCATGTACAGCTGTTCCAAAGGCAAGCCTTCTCTCTGAATGACAGGTGCTTTCATCAAGAGCGTAGCTCAGTTTTGACAATGCCAAGAATTTTTGAGGAAGGCGTTAGGAATGTGTGCACTGAGCTATCAAACTGTAGTGGCTCATGATAACGTCGGGATAAACTATCTTGTTTTGATTTGCTAGAAGTTGATAGGATCATTAAAAACCAAGCAGCTCTTAGCTCTGCTCAAGATGCACAGTGATGGTGGCTTCTAATTCAAGAAAGGCATGGAAACATCAAATTCTCTCCAAACACTGACTTTATCTTTCATTTCATTTCCCCTACATCATTCTGAATTATGGATGCTGCTGAACAAAGGCATGTATTTTTAATTTAAAGGGGGGCATTCAGATATTGAATCTGTCAAGTTTAATATTAGCTACAACAAAACGTACCCCTCATGTATTGATTTCCACAGCCAATTTTTCTAGAAAAAGAAGTGCTGCAACTCACCATGAACGCCTCCCTCGTTCCCTTAGAATGACAATGGTGCTGGAGGTGCTGGAACCCACATGAGAGCTGCCAGAACTCAGTTGGGTGAGTTCCAGATGGAAAGAAAAGTCCAGGCTGTATGTCTCCGATGGTTTGACTTCATCCCCAAAGGCACACTCTTCCATTGTCTCCCAAGAGAGATGCCAACAGTCCAGTCCATCCATTTTAATATTTAACTCAATTGGAAATAGGAAGCTGACTTACATGGAGTCAGAGCGCTGGCCCATCCAGAAGTCTCTTCTTAGGTCCTTATTGTCTATGTAGTACCTCCAGATGTTTTGGACAACAACTCTTATCATCCCTGACCATTGGCCATGCTCACTGGGGCAGGACTGAATCAGATCTTCATCTAATCAGGGGTCTATTTTCCAGTCAGAACTTGTCAGAACTCAGTTCCAGCACCTCTCAGGTGGGCACCCTTGCCATTATAAGAATAACCAGCAGCACCTCTCTCTGTGAAATAAGAGAGACTGAGCTAGGGGAGGAGCTAAAGAGGTGAATGTGAAAATATGATTGACCATTGTAAGAGAGCAAGGGAGGCATTCATGGTGACTTCTGGCACCTCATTTTCTAGAAAAAATAGCACCGAGTCTAATGATTTCCCATCTAAGGGATTTTGCAACAGGGATTTAATTTATTATGGATCAACAATGTTAATGTTTTAGACCTGATTTTTCAAAACACAAAAATCAAGAAGGATGATATTGTTTATGGATGCTCCAATCAGAGGTGAAGTCTTGGATGCTTTCATTTGATCCTAGCCAGTGCCTGCAAGGTCATGTGATGACTTGCATATTACAAAGATTGATAAGTAATCAAACAGCATTGTGTTCTCGTCTCACCTTATGTTACCTTTCCAGCAATACCATAGCTGCCAAGCTATCCCTTTTTTACAGGGATTTTCCCTTATTCTGAATAGGCTTCCTCGCGAGAAAAGTGAAAACTTGGCAGCTATGAGCAATACTTGGCAGCGGAGACAATCCATACAAGCCATGGAGTAATGAGGTCTTGAGTGATCTACATAACCACATGTGTGAATCACCCCTTAGTTAGGATCTTCCCATTACAGAGAACTGCATGCTTCTAACTGGAATATTTTTTAACCAATTGAATTAAGTATCTCCATGGTATCATGATGAATTGAATGCCAGAATCCCAGCAGTAAGAACTTAAAGTATAATAATAAATGTATATTTTTATCAAGGAAGAAACATCCAAGTGCAAAAAGCGTGCAATTCCAGCAGTGCTATGGAGAGTGATTTTAAAAAGAAAAGGGGGGAAAAGCACACCCTTAAATGAGCACTGAAAACGTCTGTCATATCAGATCCATCAAATCTGTCAGTCTGGTACATGCACTTAATTAAAATGATGTAACCATCTGCTCAAGAGGGGACATAGGGAAACTTTAATTGATCGATTAGAATTGTTGCCTTCCCCACCCCCCAAGCCACAGAGTGATTGGGCCTCAGTAAATACTATCTTTCCTGGAACAGAACAAAGGAGGGTTTGTTTATAATCTTTGACTTGCAGTCCTTCCTTCAAACTTCTGTAAGCTTGTGGTTTGACGTTGGACCTCGTACTGTTGGATGTGCCCAAGAGTTGCCTATCACTTTCTGATAGGCAACTTAGGCTGCTGTGTCTCCTGGTGTGCTCTCTTTGGAGAAGTCTAGGTGTTTTGCCACTCGGCCTCTTGAGGATTTTGTTTACAAAAGGGAAGCTGCTTGAGGTTACACCCAGAGGCTTACGGTTGGTGCTGCTCACGAAAGGGCAGCAGCTGTAAGAGCGTGACATTTGTTGATCACATGGCCTGGCTGTATTTGCCGGATGATGCTTAATTGTAGGGCTGCAGGGGAACTGGATAGGCATGCCCTGTTAGAAGCAGGACCATCCACAGGCAACCTCCTCACAGATGGACCAGCCTATCCATGCCATCCAGATCACTTAGAGCAGGGAACAGGACCATCCTGGGGCTCCTCTAATGAGTGACCTGCGTAGGAGATGACATCAGTTATGGTGAAAAGCTGCTGAGCCATGTGAGTCAGTTGCAGGAAAAGAAGCATAAAAACACATAAAAATATGCTCACTTGCTCTCCAGATCAAAACCACCAGCTGGTGATTCCTTCCCTGTCCTTGGGGAAGGACTCTAGCTCAGTGGGAAAGGACATGGTCCCAGGTTCACCCTTTGCTGTCCCCAGGCAGGGCTGGGAATGTCCCCTGTCTGAGACCCTGGACAGCCACCATTCATTGTTGACAGTGCTGAGCTAAATAGACCCAATGGCTATGCCCTACATCCTCTGCTGGAGAATGCCACTTGCTGCGAGCCACAAGTGGGGATACTACTGTTGTGCTTGGGTTTCCCATAGGCATCTGCTTGGCCCCTTTGAGAACAGGCTATTTGACTAGGTGGCTCTGATTTTGTCTGATCCAGCAAGCTGTTCTTAAGTTCTTATTGATGAAGTCAAAACAAAGAACCTATTTCTCCCAAAGGATGGAGAAAGGATGGCCTTTCTCATCCTGGGCCTAGGCTGGCCAAATACGAAGAAGGAATGGTGACAGGTGATTGACTGGTGGGTCACTAGCAGATGTGGCCACTGGATTCAAAAGGTCCCCCCACCTCCAGCTTGTTTAGATTCTCACTTTTACTCTTATAGCAGATCAAATGATCAGTGATATGTTAGGAGGGTTCCAGGGGACAACCTCTGACTGCAAGAGACATAAAAGAAGTTTCACCCCCAAAGAATGTAGGAATTAGTTATGACTATGGACTGGGACGCAGGTGGCGCTGTGGGTTAAACCAAAGAGCCTAGGGCTTGCCGATCAGAAGGTTGGCGGTTCGAATCCCCATGACGGGGTGAGCTCCCGTTGCTTGGTCCCTGCTCCTGCCAACCTAGCAGTTCGAAAGCACGTCCACGTGCAAGTAGATAAATAGGGACCGCTCCGGTGGGAAGGTAAAGGGCGTTTTCCGTGTGCTGCTCTGGTTCGCCAGAAGCGGCTTTGTCATGCTGGCCACATGACCCGGAAGCTGTACGCCTGCTCCCTCGGCCAGTAAAGCGAGATGAGCGCCACAACCCCAGAGTCGGTCACGACTGGACCTAATGGTCAGGGTCCCTTTATGGATGTAGGAGAATTTTATTCAGCTAACCTAATTTGTACTCCACCCCACTCCTGATTAATACACAGATCAGAATGTAATTATCCATTGGATTTTTCAGTTCTCCAGATTTTATGCTATGGTCCTTGGCTAAAAAACAACAACGGTGTAATAAATAAATAAATAAATAAATAAATTGGGATAAAATTGTGTGCATTGAGATACAAGGTGTACTGAGATAAAATATGTATTTTGTGATAGTGTGTGTGTGTAATATTAAATATGCATTTTTACAGATTTTTTTAAAAAAATCAGATTGATATGAAAACAGGATGGACTATGAAAACAAAATGGAATATGAAATTGACACAGATCATGAATAGACTGACCTGTCCGTTCCTAATTATGACAAAGGGTGAAAGGCACATGATATCTCTATTACAGTTGACATCTTCATGCATATCTAGCCCATGAAAGCTGATGCCACAATAATATCTTTTTGGTCTTTTAAGGTGCCCCAAGTTTGTGTTGGTTTTGTGGTAGCAGGCTAACATGGCTATCCTTCTCAACAGGAGACTTAATACTTTTCATATATATTTAAAGTAACAACTATTTTGTAGCCTCTATTTACTCTCACCCTAGCAGCCCATTAAATAGAACTAGTGACACTTCAGCTACACTCAAGAGAGTAACAGCTTAATTATTCAAATGTCTCTAGGGCTATTGTTTTTTTCTGGGTAATTGAGGTTATTCGTTATTCATGATGGTGGGAGTTTTGTTGTATTTAATGGGATATGCCCCTCTTGTGGTTCACCAGAGCTGATGGATTATCAAAGCTGAAGCAAAACATCTATTCCTGCTTACACACACACACAATTAATAAACAAATGGCAACCCATACTAAAGATCTCTGGAACAGTCTCTGTCTCTTAGTTTCCAAACAAAGGGGAGTAAGTCAAAGCTAAAGCGAAATGTTGAGTTGAATTCAGAGGTTTCTGTTCAGGGCAGAAATTCAAAGAATTCCAAAGGAAGTTAAAAGTGTTTTGATAAGACATGTGAAATGTGTCAGGGGGGTGTCACACAACCTTCAGTTCAAATAGCACTAAAGCATTAAATGCCTTTCTGTGGGGAGGGGCTCCTCTTGCCCATCTATGGAATTAGGGAGTCCACAAAATTGTGCACACAAAATTGTGTACAGGGTGTCTTTTCCATCCACAAGCAAGATGAGTTCCCGAGAAGCAATCGGATATGTTGATATCTCTGGGGATCATATTGTGGGGAGGAGCCATAGCTCAGTGGTAGAACGCAAGAGTGAGACCTGCAGCAGAAGGTTGGCGCATGGAATGCTCCAAAGTGTGGAATGTTCCCTGTTCAGGATGCGAGTCATTATTCTCTCTCTCTTTCATATGGTTTCCTATTCCACCACCGCCCTCCATAGTCAGCCAGCATTCCACAGCTACTAAGCATGCTCAGTCCTCCCTGAGCTATTTCAGGTGTATGTGTAGCGCTTGTCCTTAGAGTATCCCCCCTTCACCGTATAGTTTTAAACCCACACAAAAGTTTGCATATTAATATGCCTTTAAAAACAGGGATATCTAAACATGTTTTAGAAGTTCAAAGATCAATGCAGAAACAGAACGGAACACTTATGGGCTAACACATGTAAAAGAAACACAGGAGGGAAACAGGCAGAGTTACCCATTCCCAGTGATTCTGTTAGAAGACTGACAGCACGATCCTGCACAGGCGACTCTCAACTTATGTGGGGGTTACGTTCCAGGGATAGCACATTAAGCCAAAACTGCATACAGTCAAAACACACCAGGTTCAATGACAAGTGGGACTGCCAAATCTTTTTCCCCAGATGCCCCCCTGTTCTGCTCCCCCTTCATTTATTTGCCAAACACAGAAAGCTGAATGCACACAAGTTGAATGCACGTATGTTGCGAGTTACCTGTACCCACATGCAAGCCCCACTGGGTTCAAATGGATGTACTCCCAGGTAAGGGCATATAGCATTGAAGCCCTCTGTCATCCCCTTCTCCTAGTGCCCTCAATCTTTCCCAACATCAGGGTCTTTTCCAGGGAGTCTTCTTTTCTCATGAGGTGGCCACAGTATTGGAGCCTCAGCTTCAGGATCTGTCCTTCCAGTGAGCACTCAGGGCTGATTTCCTTCGGAATGGATAGGTTTGATCTTCTTGCAGTCCATGGGACTCTCAAGAGTCTCCTCCAGCACCATAATGCAAAGGCCTCAGCTTCACGATCTGTCCTTCCACTGCATAGTAAAGAAAATCACCAGACCTGCCTGAAGGCTTCTGTGGAACTTAGATTTTCTATAGTTTAAATCAGGAATAGGCTGTGGACACAATAGCACCCTTGAGGTTTTCCTCTAGTGTTCACTAAGTCCCTTAGTCCCTTCACTTACTACTTCCTTCGTCATGAGGTGATGAGGGCTGTTACTTTTTCCTTCCTTGAAAAGTACATAAAGTTGAAGGAGGAAGTTGGAAGTGTGACACCCTCCCCCACTTCCTGTTTCAGCTCTATGTGCTTTTAAGGCTTAGATTGGTTCTTCTGTATAAATGTTTACCCAGATCTCTTGGAAAAGTGTAGTAGGTGTGTATGCATACTTTCTATCTTGATCCAGTGTGGGGCAAAAAAGTGATACCCATGACACTCTCTCAAAAGTCCAAATATGCCCATGGGCTGTAAAATATTGGCTACCCCTGGCATAAATGAACCAAGAAGTGGAGGGCTACGTCACTGCTTCAACAGCCTTCTGTGGGTGCAGCAGTCAGGACCACTTCTGCTGATTGATGGTTTTGGCTCAACAACATTTTGGAAGCCAAGTGTGTTCCACTCAACCTTCAGTCCCATTGTTACTTGGTGTAACCATAAAATTGGAGCTCTTAAGTGCATTTCTTGTCACAAGCATCCTAAATCATAGGCAACCTAATTGTGCTAGTGTTTTTAAAAGTTTCCTCTCACAGCCCAGCCTCTCTTTCAAAGTCATAAGAGGATATTCAAGACAATCATATTTAATGCATTCAGTCATCCAAACTGCTTCCCCTCGGCTTCCCTCAGCATAGTTTCAATTCTCACAAACCACTACGATTTCCATGCCTTGTTCAATGCTGTTAGACAGTTCATTAGGAAGCTCCAAATGCCTAAATGGGTAACCTGTGACCTTCCAGGTATTGCTGGACTCCAGTTCCTATCAGCTCCAGCCAGCATAGCCAAAGGTCAGGGGTGACCGGAGCTGGACTCCAACAACCTCTTCAGCAATAGAATATATGAAGAGTCTGCTGGATCAAGACAGCAGACAACCAGATGCCTATGGGAAGCCCGCAAACAACCTGGATGCAACAGCGCTCTCTTCTCTTCTCCTGCAGTTTCCAACAACTGGTATTCAGAAGCACATTGCTCCCAAAAGTGGAGGTGGAACATAGCCATGGACAGCCTTACCCTCCATGACTTTACCCTCTTTTAAGCAGTCTAAGTTGGTGGCAAGCGCTGCCTCTTGTGGGAACAAATTCCCAAGTTTAACTATCTTCTGTGTGAAGGGGTACTTTTTTGTCCGTCCTTCCACCAAGAGTTCATTACATTTATAGTCCACTCTTCCACCAAAGCATAAAGAAGGCATCCCCAACCTGCAGCCCTCCAGATGTTTTGGCCTACAACTCCCATGATCCCTAGCTAACAGGACCAGTGGTCGGGGAAGATGGGAATTGTAGTCCAAAACATCTGGAGGGCCGAAGTTTGGGGATGCCTGGCATAGAGGGTGGCATACATGCCCAACATCCCCACCCTCCTTTCATAATCACAACATATCCGTAAGATAGTTTAGCCTAAGAGATAGTGACTGGTCCAAGGCTACCCAGTGTGGATTTGCAGCAGGGTCTTCTCAGCCTAAGTCGAGTACTTCAACCAATAAACCTGAGGCATGAGTTCTGGCAATGTTCAGACCATGGTGAATAGAGGGAATCTTATTGGGCTTCTGGGTTTCATCAGAGCAACTTGTTGCTATCCCTAGGAGCTATCCATGGTCCTGCACTACTCTGGTCTAACATCTTCTTTGTTAGATCATTTCTTTACTGCCTATTGCTAGACTTGGCCAGTTTCCCCCAAACATTGCTCAGCAAGCTGCAGACTCTCAGCTTGGCTAGAACAATCACTCCAAGCACATTTTTATAATGGCTGCCTCTGTACACGGGACAAATAACATTTATTGCGTCATGTAGTAAGTCATGCTTCTATGGACAATAAAATTATTTTTGCATCCATTAACTGGTCAAAGTTAATTTACGTGTTGTCCACTGTGGAGAAGTGCTCATAACAAGAATACAGCCAATTTGAATGACGGCCTTCATCAATGTGGCATTAAAACTCCAGTAATCTGGTAGGCATGAGCTACTTTGCCAGTGGAAGCAAAAGAAGAAGTCTTCCGTTTTTAATTTAATTTCTATCTTACCCTTCCACTGAGGAGCTATGTCTAGCTTACATGTTTCTCTCTCATTTATAATCTTCATAACATCCCTGTGCAGGAACTTAGCCTGAGAAATCGCCACTGCTCCAAGCTTATCCATTGGATCTGAGTCTGGATCCCCCTGCTCCAAGACCAATGCTCTTCTCTCTACCCCACACAGGGCTGGAAACTGCAGTCCTGTGAAGCACCATTAAGCACAACGAGACTTGCTTAGTTGCTGATCTCTGCTCAAATTTCAAGCCTGCCATGATGAAAGTGAGACTTCCTTTGTGCTAGATAACTGGTGTGATGAGATGCCCTTGCAAAGACGGGGGGCAATTTGGTGCAAGCACCTCTCATGTGCTTCCTACACCGCAGATACCTTAGCTTTACCTCCGAGTCTTCTGCCAAAATACGTCTTCTGTGTCCGGCTCCAAGGGCCTTGCAACTCTGCTAGTGCAGCACTTTAAAAAAGCAACACAAATGTGACTCAGAGTCATGTGTGTTGCTGTGCATCAGTGCCTCTGATCCAGCCAGTGTATTCTGTCAGATGACCTTTGCCACTGGCTTTCCTTGCATTTACATTTACGGGCAGAGAAATGCAACGCAACGCTCCTCCCTCTTCTTGCTACTGTACTGGCAGCACGTAGTAGCTGACCTAGTTCTATCTGCTTCTAAGGACACTACTCTTACTCTTGCTCGTGGATGGGGAAAACACACACACATACCCATTAAGTCCATAGTTCCAGCAGTGTTTTAAACTGCGGACACTTTGCTAAGAAGGAGTTAGGGTAGCCAGATGGAAAATGGATGAGGGCTCCTGCCCCTTTAATTGTTGCAAGTCAGTCCTCTCAATGAGCAACAGATTGCAAAGTTTTGAATCACAGAGGGGAAGGGAAATTACCAGACTCCCAGGGTGGGGTCAAACTCTGACAGGAAGAGTCATAGACTCATAGGCAAAGGCTGGAAGAAGACAGGACTCCGGGGGTGAAGGCAGGGCAACTTAAGGCAGATTAGAAACATGGCTTCACAGAATCTCGAGTGGTGGGAGAAATCTGGAATCTGAGGAATCAATTGAGAAGAATTAAAAAGCAATAAAATAGTGTCTGGTTGGCAAATATGGTAAGTGCCTCCATATTGTTAACAAGGTTGACATGGGGTACGACTGCTGTGTCTTCTGCCTCTTTCTGGTAACTGATGGCCACTTACCTGGATGGCTTTAAAAGGAGATTCGGCCAATTCATTGTGGATAAGGCGATCCATGGCTACTAGCCACAATGGCTATGTTCTCTCCCCACTGTTGGAGGAAGTATGCTTCTGAATGCCAGTTCCTATGAGTCACAAGTGGGGGGGGGGAGTGATGTGGCACTCGGGTCCTTCTTTCAGGCTTCCTAGAGGCACCTGGTTCACCACTGTGAGAACAGGATGCTGGGCTACATGGGTATTTGATGGGCTTCTCTTATGTTCCTATGATGTGTGGTGCGCTGTGCTGGCTCCATGTTTTTGGGGGGCGGGGCTTGGGCAAGGTGTCATCAGTGGACCCAACCTTCAATGGTGGCCCCTCCTCCTCTCCAAGGCATCAGGAGGGGTGATGGAGCTGGGAGGAGGTTGGTGTAGTGCAAACACACCAGGAGGAGTGGAGGGTTGGCTTTGCCATTGCCCTTGCCTCATCCCTCTAACTCTTGGTCAATAGCAGTGATGGAGCTGTCTAGAAGTCTGATGAGTGGCACCAGCACACCACACCATTGGCTCCAGGGTGCAAAGGGCCAGACCCCAACCTTTTGCCCCTAACCTTATGGGTTTCACACTCCAGCCACAGCATAGGTAGCCCTGGAACACAGGCATGCATTTGTGCATTGTATCCAGGCGTTTATTTAAGGATCATAACTTAGACCAAAAACATCAATTTACAATCCCACCAAAAAATATAATTACATAACTCTGCAACTGCAAGGACAAGAAATGATAATCCACCCACCTTTCCAGTGGCTTAAATCACTCTATTAAATATATATATATTGCCAAGCACAGCCTTTTTTAAAAAGGTTTTAAAGTAAAAGCAGGTGGAAGATAGGTCATGGTCTATTGGTGGACTGTTCAGTGCCTGCTGTTTTGCTGGGAGTCTTGGGAAGAATGTCAGACTAGAAGGCCGTGATCTGCCAGACTAGAAGTCCTGATCTGACATGCTCTGAAGCAAGAGGATATAATGGATGTGTTATAAAGTCAAAGAGACAATAAATGAATTGTAGCTGGGAAACAACAGGAAGACAAGATGGAAAGACACATACAGTTTTCCCATTTCATAGGCTCCCCTCTGCCTCCAGAGCATAGCTGTCAAGTTTCCCCTTTTCTCACGAGGAAGCCTATTCAGCATAAGGCAATTTCCCTTTTAAAAAAGGGAGAACTTGACAGCTATGCTCCAGAGTCATGCTTCGTGGTTTGCTGTGTGCATGACTACGTGCATATCGTGATTCAATTTTTCACAAGTATAGAGGGAAAAGTGGCAGAATGCAGTGCTGGGAACAAATTTCACCTTCTTGGAAACTTCAGTTTTCAGTTTTCTTCCCCCCCCCCCAAGTGCCTACCTGTAATACACATGGCCCTTCCATTTTTGCCACCATTGTCCTGTGAAGTAGGGTGGGCAGTAACAGAGGACACAGATTTGCATAAAATTTACATATGCTAATATGCATGTATACATCCACACTTAGAAAAAAAATACTGTACAATACTTTGAATAGAAATGTAATACATCTCACTACAGTGACAAGACTATGAGCTGGTGGCCTGTGTGCTTGATGTATAGTCTGCTGTCCTGGTGCTAATTGTGATTGGAGAACTTCAAGGTCCCTCCTCCTCTCCCTTCCTATGGCTCTTTAACTTTAAACCAGACTTGGACTAGAAAGCCTTTCCAACAGAGGACACCTTCAAATAGAGGACTGATAGACCTTCAAAGAGAGGGTCCTTGCTAAGGCTACTGGGAAGCTGTGGGTCGCCTAGTGAGGGTCCCAGCCAAGTACAGATTTAGACCAAATCTCTGTTATCCTAGTTTAGCCCTCTATTCACTGGATCATACCAGCTCTACCCCCAGCTGGTAAGTATATGGACTACTTCTGCTGCCATCTCGGAAACTGGAGGTGTGTTTGTATACAGTTCTCCATGGTTTTTGGAGGGTAGTGTGATGGATAACTCCCATATCAATATGCATACTGTAATGAGCAAAACAAGAAGAAATTTGGAAGACAATTTTTCTCAATATCCATATTCAACTTTTGTTGACAAAAGTGTTCGGATCACCAGCATGTGGAACTGGGATTGTTTTCCTTATGCACAGAGTATCAACTGCCCTGATTATATATAATGGTGAACCAAATGAGCATCCTTGAGAATTATTTCTTCTCTGGCTGAAAGCTCAGCTGCTGACTAGTTTCATGTTTTACAGATCATGTGCTACCTGTTCTAAAAATAATTGCACTATAGATCTAAACCTGACGAGCAGCCTTCAAAAGGATTCACTTTCCGAAGGCAGTGGAAAGAGGGAGAGAGAATGCAGGGGGGGAGATGCAACTTCCATACAGAAATAAAAGAGACACTGCATTCTTATTATTTTGAAGAAGAAAAAGGCCATCCAGCCTCTACCTCTCAGCTATTCCTCAACCTTGTCTGTAGCTTTATGGAAATGGATTACACATATGGTTAATGGGCCTTTGTAAATATGAAGTAAGATTAACATGCAGAGGTTCTCTCCGGGGCAGGCTTCCCATTTCAGGTGGCTTGTGCATTTATATTTTTCTTTTAGACATTTAAATCCTATGCAAATAGCTACAGCCAATTATATGAATCAGAGAGGAAAATACATTTTCAGTTACAATGACCCCGACGACCCCTTACAGACTCTCCTTTTTATTTGCAAAGAATGCATTATTTGTACATGTGTAGTTTATTTCATCTCAGGGCGAGGGGGACCCCTTGCTGCTCAGTTGAAGTCAAAGTGGGCATGTCAAGACATGCTGTAGCAGAAAGCTACTTTTTGATGTGCTTTAGGATGATATCTAGAATGCTAGTTTCTTTTCGCTTGATGCCACAGAAAAAAGACAGTTGTGCTTAACAGTGATTTCTTCAGCAAACTGCAAAACAAAGCTTGCCAAGCATTAACACACAATTTTTAAAGGGCGCAACTGGGTCATATGTTTAAGGAGACTAAATCAGAGGTGGGCAATCTCAGGCCGGGGGGGGGGGGTCATATGCAGCCATCCAGGCCACCCTACCGGCCCTCAGGATGCTCTCACGAGATCTTGCAGAGCTGCCAAATTCCTCTGAGATTTTGCAGGAGCACCCCAGACCTTGGAGCCAGTGTGTGGAGGGGGGGTCCTTGCTTTTCAAGCAAGGCAGAGAGCTTAAAAGCTCTTTTTGCACCAGGTTTTCCCTTTAAGCTCTCTGCCTTGCTTGGGAAGCAAGGCCCTCTCCACATGCTGGCTCTAGAAGGCCCAAGATGCTCTCGTGAGTATGGTTGAAATCATCCAAGTTAAATGTGTCTAAGATGTGATCATACCGTACAAAAAAATTGCAAATTAATTTCCCCTAATATAATGTGCTTTTGTCTGTTATTCATGAATTCATGGATTTAGTAGTGCACACTTTACCCCAGTATATGCATTTTTGTATACATTACTTGCCTGGAGAATTGCATTGTAAAATTTGGAGAAGAGTGAATTTTGAAGAATGGCTGTGTTGCGGTCTGTTTCTTGTTTCGGAAAGTATATATCAGAAAAGTCCACCTTCAAATGCAAACTGAATCAAATTTCTCCCCCATCCCTACATGTCTGTAATCAGTATTCTAGAAAAGATCATACCTGTCAGGAGTATGGGCAGGAGTTAGGCTCTGGGGCCTGTAGTGCTTTGCAGGACTGGGGCCTGCCTCAGCTTGTGCTGGAGAAGCAAGGAGTGGCTACTCAGGTGAGGCCTCAGCTTGTGCTGGAGAGGCAAGGAGTGGCCACTCAGGTGAGGCCACTTGATACCTCACTGCACCTGGTGGCAGGAGCTGGGAAGGAGAAAAGCTCAGCATTTCCCTTCAGCTCTTTGCCACAGCAACACTATCCCTGCCTGGTTGCATCTGGCCTCTTGCTCCTTGGACCCTTGCCGTGCCGACGCCTTGATCCTCGACCCTTGGACCTTTGCCTTGCCGACGCCTTGCTCCTTGACTCCCAGACCTTCGCCTCTGCCTTGCTCCTTGACCCTGCGACTGCCTGCTGCTGGACCCTCAGCCCTGCACCTGTTCCTGCTTCTACACCACCATCTTGCCTCTGGTCCTGACGTCCTCAGCCAGGGCTTCAACCACCTGCCGACCGGACCGTGACAATACCTAAAGCATTATTTTAGACCAGTGCTTCCCAAACTTACAATAATCACATACCCCTTTCGAGAGTTTAGCTTTACCAGCATACCCCTTCTCTAGCAAAGATAATTCGGGGTACTTTTAACAACAACACAATTGTAATACTATTTTATCTTTGAATTGTTTCCCGCAGCTAAAAAAACACCCTATGATGTAAAATAAAAAAAGATATGTTGTGCACCCTTTGAAACTCTTTTGGGAATATCACTGTTTGAGGCCAACTCCGCAATCAGCATTCATTTCTGTACCATTTGCATTGAACCTGTTCTGATGGTTTTTGTCCTTTATCAGCCTCATGCAACCTTGCGAGTGCATTTATTCTAGCTTAGGACACCCAGTTGCTTCCTGTTATATCATCACTTTTGTTCATTTTTTATCTCCCCCCCCCCCCGCATGCACACACTTATCCTTTATTATATGGGATGTTAGGTTTCTATCTGATACACATGTCAGTTGGTTGAATTATAATTCCAACTCTGTCAAAGTGCTCTTATGATAGGATTAAGAGTGTTCTTTTCTTTTTGTGTGCAATCATTCATTAAAATACTTTTGTGCTAAATTACAACCTGCCTGTTGCTGAATGCTATCATTTGTCACAGAGGTATTTGCAACTTAATTCGCACTGAGTATATTATTAAGGCTGCAGTTCTAAGCACAGTTCCCTGGGAGGAAGTCCAGCTGAGTTGAGTCGGGCTGACTTCTGAGCAGGCGTGGAAGGGATTCAGCTGCCAGATATGTTTGTTAATAGGAAGTGGTGGTATTATTCTGACACTGACAGGAGGCAGGATGCCTCTGAATGCTACCGGTAGTTGCTGGAAGTCATGAGAGGGGAGTCATAAGTGCACTCAGGTCTGCTCGTGGGTTTCTCATGGGCTGGATGTGGGGCCTGGCTACACAAAGATGCCATACACCAGTGTGGTGTAGTGGTTAAGAGCGGTAGACTCCTAATCTGGTGAACCGGGTTCGCTTCCCCGCTCCCCCTCATGCAGCTGCTGGGTGACCTTAGGCTAGTCACACTTCTCTGAAGTCTCTCAGCCCCACTCACCTCACAGAGTGTTTGTTGTGGGGGAGGAAGGGAAAGGAGAATGTTAGCCACTTTGAGACTCCTTCGGGTAGTGATAAAGCGGGATATCAAATCCAAAATAATAATAAAAAAATGCAAGAGACTCAGAGGTAGAAGGGAGGCTGGAAGGACAGATTCATACCACCCATGTAGTTGGGTTGTTTCAGGATAGAGATGGTTTGACTAGTCAACTATTTGAAAACCTTGAATGTTCAAAGAAGCATTCCAAGGGGATCCAAGGGTAGTTCCACATTAGCTCTGCCTCTCATTATTAATAGTATTCACATTAATTGTATATATGAACAGTGATATTTTCTGGGGGACACACAGAGGTAAGCATACCTCTAAATATTTGGGGAAGTTTGGCCCCATTGAGGGGGCAGTATTTCAAGATGAGTAGGAAAATGAGAGTACGCCTAAACATATTTTTTTAAGGGAAAAAACCCCCACTGCTTATGCATGTCTACTCCTCTCCAGGGTTTTGTCCAAGCCATTGGAGACTGTGCCTATTTACGTGTCTTTGCTCCTCCTACTTCATACCTCTTCTGGTTCTGGGAAACCAGGGAGGGAAGGAGCTTCTCACAGCAGGAGGGGGAGACACCCATGACTTTTCACCAGCCTGACTTATTTATGCCTCTTGGCCCCTCTTCTCCCACCCTACTGTGTCAGCTTCTGCCTCTGCCACAGACTCCCCCAGGTCACTAAGCCCTGTTTCCCCTTCAGCTTTTGACACCCCTTCTTCCCAGTCTTCTCCCTCTGACCAATCAACCAATCATTGTTCCACCATCACTCCCCCAGGCTCTGAGCCTTTTCCTTGGTGCTTCCCAGTGGTTCCTCCCACCATTCCTAACCAGTCCACGACAATAAGGTCTGATTTTAAGGGTCAGGAAAAACCTGGGAAAAAGATAGGCTTTTACAAGATGTCTGAAGCAAAGGGCATTACATTATATAGGAGCACTACTGGCAGGATACCATTTTCAGGTTGCTGCCCAATGACATTCTGTAGGGTGTGGTATTATGAATTTCCTTCAATGATCTAAGTGATCTTGCAGGTCTCTAAGAAGGCAGGTGGTCCTTCAAGAAACCTAGTTCTGAAGAATGGGTAGGTTATGTTTTCCCCAAACATAGCTACCCACCCATAGCTGCCAAGTTTTCCCTTTTCTCGCGAGGAAGCCTATTCAGCATAAGGGAAAATCCCTTAAAAAAAGGGATAACTTGGCAGCTATGTACCCACCACACGCACACACAATAAATAAATAAATAAATTTGTCCATTTCTTGGGTACCAGGAATTGTGCAATCAGCAATAAACAGAGTTAGTGTGATTATGGCAGTAGTATAAACATTACTTTTTTTTACTGTCGTCTGGCAGCACCGTAAGAAATTACAACCACAATCACAGATAATGATCACTGCTCTGTTCATAACATTAT
Source organism: Zootoca vivipara (assembly GCF_965207765.1). NCBI lineage: Eukaryota > Metazoa > Chordata > Lepidosauria > Squamata > Lacertidae > Zootoca > Zootoca vivipara. The sequence goes on along the minus strand of NC_142594.1, from coordinate 47,050,339 downwards.
AACCATTCTACCAGCTACATACTGTGAATCTATTGCAACTGTATTCAGGAATTTATTTTATTTTCTTAAATGCCCTAATGTATGGACTTTGAAACACGGTCTTTGGGAAATTGCCTATTATTTTATTTATTACAATTATATACCACCTATTAACTCAGTTCTTTATACCGGTCCCCAATGCCATTACTGATAATGCAAAATAAAAGACACAGTCACACACACACACACACACACACACACACACACACACACACAGTAAAAGCCAATTGTAAATACAAGCTGGCATTTAAAACCACCTAAAAGCCCACACCAAAGCAGCAGCATAAAATCAATTCTAAACCGGCATAAAAACAGTAAGGTAAAAAGAATTTGGCGCAAGAAAAGGAAAACTGCCAAAAATGTACCAGTAAGCAGTGCCCCAAAGTATTGAACTGAGATTCAATTGGTTTAGCTTTTGTACACGGGGCAAGAGAGGTGTGCCTGTGCCATCCTGCTCTTTGATTTAGGCAGCAATTTTGCTCTTTGCCTTGGACTACCCTGCCTCCTTTGGAATGTGCCAAAAAAGCTGGATCCTGACATCTTTAAGGCCAGAGATTCAATATCTCCAATGTCTGTAGGCCTTGACAGGTTGAAGCTGAAAGAACACTTGGCAGGTTCAGGTTGCCTGATGTGCCTAGCACAGGACACAGCTCCATCTCGATTGGCACCTGATATACCCTAATATACATTTAAAAAAACCAACATAATGGCCACTGGTCCCATCACCTCCTGGCAAATAGAAGGGGAAGAAATGGAGGCAGGGAGAGATTTTACTTTATTGGGTTCCATGATCACTGCAGATGGTGACAGCAGTCACTAAATTAAAAGATGCCTGCTTCTTGGGAGAAAAGCAATGACAAACCTAGACAGCATCTTAAAAAGCAGAGACATCACCTTGCCGACAAAGGTCCGTATAGTTAAAGCTATGGTTTTCCTGGTAGTGATGTATGGAAGTGAGAGCTGGACCATAAAGAAGGCTAATCGCCGAAGAATTGATGCTTTTGAATTATGATGCTGGAGGAGACTCTTGAGAGTCCCATGGACTGCAAGAAGATCAAACCTATCCATTCTGAAGGAAATCAGCCCTGAGTGCTCACTGGAAGGACAGATCCTGAAGCTGAGGCTCCAATTCTGTGGCCACCTCATGAGAAAAGAAGACTCCCTGGAAAATACCCCAATGTTGGGAAAGATTGAGGGCACAAGGAGAAGGGGGACGACAGAGGACGAGATAGTTGGACAGTGATTCTTGAAGCCACCAACGTGAGTTTGCCCAAACTGCGGGAGGCAGTGGAAGACAGGAGTGCCTGGCATGCTCTGGTCCATGGGGTCACAAAGAGTCGGACACGACTATATGACTAAACAACAATACCCTTTTCACCACAGTAACTATACACAACTACCTGGATTAGCAAAGCTACCACTGCTGGGTTGTGTGAAAAGTACTGCCAGATAGGGGAATCAAATCCTCCTTTCTCAATGACCACCTCTCCCACTGGAACCAACCCAGACCCAGCAATCATAATTTGAAGCCCTTCTTCGTGCGCCTCCTCCATAAGAGGTCTGGAGGGTGGCAACAGGAGAGTGGGCCTTTTCTGCGGAGGCTCCCCGCTCGCAGAATGCTCTCCCCAGGGAGCCTTGCCTGGCACCTTCATTACCTATCTTTTGGCGCCAGGTGAAAATGTTCCTCTACTACCAGGGCTCTGGACAACGAAGCAATCTATGGCTTTTTAAACTGTATTACAATTTTATGTATTTCTGTGTTTTTATATTGTAAACTGTCCTGCGGTCCTCGGGTGAAGGGTAGTACAGGAAATAATTAATTAAATAATTTAAAATGAAATACACCCCCCCCCCCAATATTAAGGACCCCTTCAAGAATCCACTTGTTGGGCCTGCATATCTGTCCTCTCATCATCTGGGCTCGATTGCTATGCCTTGGTTCCTTTGAAGAGATTGTAAAGCTCCCCATTCTTCCTTTGAAATGTGGGAATAAATTGCATATTGGGTTTTGCAAAGTGAGCCGAGGGGCCCTTTCAGCCAGTCAGGTTCTTCTTTTTTTTCAATAGAGGAATTAAGACAGGGTGGGAGAGTAAATGTGAGTCTGAGCTTAGCAGTTGTCTTGGGCACAGACTTCCAGAAGCCCACTGGCTACCCTCATTGTGCAAACAAGGAGAGAAAAGAAATGTCTTAAATACCTTTTGTAGGATGAGTTTAAGAACACAATGATGGGACTTGGGTTGCTTGAAAAATTGGAAAAACAATTGTGGGGAGAGAGAGAAAAACCCTTTCCTGACAAGACTAATCTGAAAGGGACTCTTGAAGAAGAAGAAATATTGAAGATAATGAAATGTTGTATGACTACTAACATGGAATAGATATGGTCTTCTCCTCAGCTTTGGGATGACAGACACTAGTTGGATTACAGCAGCGGGCATGATTCAGGCAATAGAGCTTTGACAATTCCTTTCAGAAGATTATCTTTTGGCTAAGAGATTAAAAAATCTTCCTTCTCTGCATGATGATTAAGATACTTGGCATTCAAGACTAAGGCTTGTACCCTTGGAAAACTGCATTTACCAAAACTTCAATTACGAATCCTGTGAAGGGGCCGGGTTAACATTCGGACATTTTTCTCATGAGCATTGTACTTCAGATTTCTGAACAGGAGTATCAAAACAGAAAATGTGGGGGTGGGTGGGTTGTTTTTAAGCTGAAATATTGTAAAGGCCACTTTTCTGGGCAAGCCCATCCAAAGGGGTTTACAACATTTTTTTAAAAACAAATTAAACCCACAACAAGTCAACAATAAACAGGCTATCAGTAAACAGGGCAGTAAAAACAAAATAATATAATTCTAGCCAATAAAGCAATTGCCTGCCTGGAGGCAAATATAAAAAGATACTTGCAGGGTTTTGAAGCTGTGCAAAAAAGAGAAAACTCTGAACTGTAGACCAGAGTGAGCGTCCACAATAACACACCACCATGGACAAAGATATCTTGTCTGTTCTTCCTCCAGCTCTTTTGAGTCCCCCTCCAGATGGCACTTTCAATGTGGGTGTATATGCAATAAGTGTTTGTGCTTTAGGTTAGGACTGGGCTGTTTTTTTCTGAGGAAATAAAAGAACACACACACACCAGGTATGTGCTCTTTATTCAGCTTGTAGTAGCAATAGAGGAAGAAGAGAAGAATGGCTCTTTCCCCAAAAACGTCTGCTTATATACATTATTTACACAATATACATTATTTACACAATGGGCCTTGCATGATTGGCTACTTCAGAGCTGCACCTGTGGGCCAATCAGGTTGCGGATTGACTTCTGCCAGCAGCCTGATTGGCTGCTCCTGCAGGCCAATCAGGTTGCTGAATCACTTCCACCTGGAGCTGGATTGGGTGGCTCCTCTAGACCAATCAGACTGCTGCATTCTGGATCCTATTGTTCTAGGATTCAGCTCAGTACATAACACCATCTTACAGGTAAAAGCTCTTAAGGTGTGGAGAGAATCTGCTTATTTGTACACCAGTGAAAAAGAAATAGAATTATGTACCGGTACAAGCAGCTAGGCTAGCTGGCTTGAAATGAAATATCTGTTTCATTTAGACCAGATAGCCTTTCGCAGGCCTTAACCTGTCTTCTACTTCCTTCTTTGGAAGGGTTCTGGAGGTTGAATTTTCTCAGAAATTGCAGTTAAAATGCATAGGAAACTCAATTAAGCCAGGGATGAACACTGGGGTCCCCCCATGTGAATTTCTAATGGGATGTAGTCTTTGTTTCATTCCTCCAAATATTCTTTTTGCTTCATGGATTCTTACTTGCTCTGTGTTTTGATTCTAAACCATGTCAGAGCTAAGCACACATAATTCCTTTCTGAGCCTCTCTATCACTAACAATATAAGATCAAATAACCAACTAATTAAAATTTATGTCCACCTTCTCTTGAAGTCATCATTCATGTTCCCTGGAGGAGGGGTTTTTTATTATTGTGTGATCTCTTGAGCATATTTTTATGTATACTCTAGCCCATGAGAGTGGAAATAGAGGCTTTATACTCATTCTTTCTAGGTAGATGGGAAAAGTCTTAATTCAGTAGTCAGGGCTGGCTATGGTTTTCCCAGTAGTGATGTATGGAAGTGAGAGCTGGACCATAAGGCTGATAACTGAAGAATTGATGCTTTTGAATTATGGTGCTGGAGGAGAATCTTGAGAGTCCCATGGACTGCAAGAAGATCAAACCTATCCATTCTGAAGGAAATCATCCTTGAGTGCTCACTGGAAGGACAGATCCTGAAGCTGAGGCTCCAAAACTTTGGCCACCTCATGAGAAGAGAAGACTCCCTGGAAAAGACCCTGATGTTGGGAAAGATGGAGGGCACAAGGAGAAGGGGACGACAGAGGACGAGATGGTTGGACAGTGTTCTTGAAGCTACCTACATGAGTTTGACCAAACTGCAGGAGGCAGTGGAAGACAGGAGTGCCTGGTGTGCTCTGGTCCATGGGGTCACGAAGAGTCGGACACGACTAAACGACTAAACAACAACAAAATCTTATGGTGCAAAGGACATTCCACCTCCCAAATGTCCTCTCTGAAAATAAATATCAGGGCCTCACTTGCAGCTTCCACTCCTCTCTGTATAGCTGCTTGCCATTCCTCCAGAACTAATGGGTAGCTAATTCATTTATCTCCAAATCATAATCATCTAGCTGTATGAAATGAGTATCTGACTTTCAGGCCATTGACACAATGGCCCCTGAGCGCCCTCTCCCACTTTGTGGAGCCCTTTTGGCTCCCTGGTATACTCTAGAGCTTAGAGCGAGGAAACAAGCTGGGAGATGGATGGAAGGTGGGTGGAGGAAAACTCTAGTTGAATGCAATCAAACACTGGTGAGGGCTCATCATTGAGCCTACCTAGTGGCAGTGAAGGCAGCAAAGAAGGCATATATTGCTACCTCTATTGCACCATCTAGTCCTGTTATGTCAGATGAGTTTCAGTTTGTAAGGCTCGAGGATGTGGACAAGGTGCTTGGATCAGCCAGGGCAACCACTTGCACTCTTGAGCCTTGCCCTTCATGGCTGATAAAAACTAGCTGCTAATTCCAAACATCTCCATCACTTCTACAGCACAATATGTGGTGCTATTACTAATGTTATTTCAGTGCCTCCTTTTCACCGTGCTTGTCATTATCTCTGAATGCTGTGTCTGAGCTACTGAGTCATGCCCATCTCTTGGTTCCTCTGCCCCCCTCTTGAAATATTTCAGGATGTCACCCACAGGACATTTCTCTTCAGCTGACAATGTACTCGAGGTCTGTCTCCCTGGGAGAGGTATAATCAATGCCTTTACAACAATGAGCTTTCTGAAGCTCCTGGAAGTGGCATTTAATGCCTGTTAAAAATTGGCAGGCTCTGCGTTGCTTTCCAGAAAAGGGAGGCGAGTCATTATCATGGTGTCTCCTCCAAAAAGAGGAGGGCAAAGCTGCCAAAAGGGCAGAACAGCTTCCAGTAGTATGATGCATCTCTGTCAGGCTGCCTACCTGCTAGGTCACACCCTGTCTATCATGGAGAACAGCCGCACAGGCGGTATCTTAACAGCAGCATGGGAAGCGTGGTGCATTGGTTAGAGCAGGGGTCAGCAAACTTTTTTCAGCAGAGGGCTGGTCCACTGTCCCTCAGACCTTGTGGGAGGCCAGACTATATTTTACACTATGCATAGAAAGCAGTATCAGATACTCAGTCATGGGTTCCTCCAAAGATTCTGGGAACTGTAATGGAGCTACAATTCTCATATTTCTCAGGGGAAAGGGACTGATTGTGAAATCACTCTGGAAATTGTAGCTCTTTGGGGTCTCCAAACAACTCTGAGCACCCTTAAGAAACTGCACGTCCCAGCATTCTTTGGGGGAAGCCATGAATGTTTAAACGCATGATGCAGATGCATGCAACCTCTCAAAACTTCTGGTTGGTTCTCCCTACTGTCACAAGTCTGACTTGGTGCTTGAAACAAGAAACCAAATAGCAACAAGTCTGCAGATTTGTATATCCGCTTCTGAAGAAGTGATATGACTGACATAATTTGAATTAAGTGAACATCCACAGACAATTCTTAAGTTCCTGGATACGGAAATTTCAAATTTGAGCTAAAAAATACCAAATTTTGAGTATATTCTACTTTCTGTAATATAGGCTTACTTTCTGACTTCAAGTCTCAAGACTTATACAAAACTGGACAATTGAAGAAAATTATCTACCATTGACTCTGAAGAAATTGCAAAATGGAGAAAAATCCCTGGAAGGACATTTTACACCCCCTTTCCTTTTCATGAGAAACTCTCCCAGCTGCTTCCGGACAGCACTGTCTCCCATCTAAACTGGGAATTGTTGTAAAATGTGCAATCCAATGAGAGATCGGGTTTTGATTTCTGACAACTATCCCAGGATCAAAGCCATGGCTGCCCTCCAACACCTATGAAGTTTCACATCAAAGTCTACACCGAAAATTTATTTTGTTCCCAACTCACCTTTCTTTAGTCCTGAGTTTCAGATGATGAATAACTTATTGGCATATTCAGATCAATCGCAAGAGCCTTGGGCCACAAGAGTTAGCATGGCAGGTTTAAGCAAAGTATGGTGTTGTTTAAATCTACCTTGCTAGTGTTGGTCAAAGGAGATCTTAAGATTAACCCTTGTTGCCTTCCAGAGTGGCCTGAATGGATGTGGAGGTCCTATAGCCTCACAACAACCTTGTGAAGTAGGTTTGAGAGCATGACTGACCCAAGGGCATCTAAATATGGAAATCTGAACTCTCATTTCCTCAATCAGAGTCAAACATACTAACCTTACTTTGTGTTTCACTGTGCGTATGTTACATTTTGGTAATATAAACTTGTAAACTCTTAATTTTCTGACTGGAGTCACAGCGATTTTATACTAACCAGACAGAAGGACAACATAACAAAAGATCACGATTTAGAAAATAAGGCTGAGAGCAAACATCAACATAAAAATATTATTCTCACATTTTTATATTCCCTTTAAGCAATTTGCATCCTGCCCTTCAGAGAGAACTGGTGGTCTCGAGGCAGCTGCCATACTGCAGATTCCTCCCTTACTTCTTTTGTCACACCAACCTTAGAGGATAAGAGATAGTTATTGCCAAAGTCAGCTACTGAGCTTCGTAGCTGACTGGGGATTTGAACTCAAGTCTTCGCAATCGAAGTTGGGCATTCTAGTTATTACACTACACCAGTTCTCAGAATGTCTACTGCCACATTTTCTTACACAACAGCCTGCTGAATGGAACCTGCTTGAAAGGGTTCTTGATTGAAAAGTCAGTAGAAAATATACACACAAAATTTAGAACTTTTCTGCTTAAATATTAAAAAGTAAAGAGTTATGTGGCCCACCTCTTTTTCTATATCATTTCCACTGTGCCTTTCAAGGATCACCTAAAAGTGTACCAGAGTGCATTTTAAATCTCTGAAGCATAAGGAACCACTTGTCTACAGCCCAGAGAATAAGCCCCGAATCCCAATGTAATATAAACTGCAGGCTCTTCACCAGGAGTTATGGGAATCCCATAGCAGTCCATGCAATGAATAATATTTCCTATTTATAAAGTACCCCAGGTGGATGTTTTTTCTTGAAAAGACCTGGGGACTCAGAAATCTGCTGGACAGCCAGGGCCTTGATCTCAATGCGGCAGTAAACTTTTATCTGGGATGTATAAATTGAGACTGAAAGAAGTGGCCCTTACATTATTGAATGTTCTTTCATATAGCTATCCCTGCATGTAGAAAACTAGCAGATCAGGGAGAAGTCAATCCTTCTCACTTTCTACATTCAGGAATATTTTTTCTAGAATGGAGGAGCATTCTGGGCCCCACCCCACCCCCAACAACCATCTCTACCCTGAGGTGGTCCAGTCCTGTCAAACAGAAAGTCCTTACCTCCTAAGTGAGAGAACAAGTACTTATTCTATTGATTCAATGCCCTTAAAAAATTAGGAAGCTCCCCTCAAATATAACAAAAATATAACTTTAGTTCTGTGTTTAAATACTTAAAAAAATAGAGTTTCATTATGATTAAATGCACATTTAAAGAGCTACCTGAGATTGACAGTGTCCTAAGAATGATTCCCTCCTCCCAGCTTGGAAGTTATTGGAGTTGAATAATCTTTGGCAAGGAGCATAGATTTTTGACAACACATTAAATGGCTTTTCATCTCAACGAGACAGGAAACTGTGTTCATAAAAATAAATTTAGCTCTTAGAACAGGTGAGCGCAATTGACAAATAAAAGTTAAATGAGCTGAGAAAGATGTTAGATTCAGCATGTTATGTTGTCCTATCACCGCTGACAATTAAAAAGTAAGATAAATTATGAATGTCTTATTTTTCTGTACTTTACTATTGCCAACTAATTTGAGGCTGCAATTCTAAAAACACTTAGCCCTGTGTGACTTTCTTCAGAGTACACATCAGTAGTAGATTCATTTTTGGGGGGCTCCTATTTGTTCACTTAAATAAATGTTCAAAAATACGAGAGAGCTAAATGCATAAGAATGAGTTAATTGATAACAAAGTTTTTTTTTAGTATTATATTATTAAACAGCACTTTTCATTTCTGATTAATGAAATGAACTTCATTAAAAAGGGGAAAATGAATAAAAATTCAAAGACAAGTCAAATTGATAGAATTACAAGCTTGGTGGATCAGGGGAATGCTGTGAATGTAGTATATCTTGATTTCAGTAAGCCTTTTGCCTTGGTCAGACCACATCAGGAGTACTGTGTCCAGTTCTGGGCACCAAAATTTAAGAAGGATATTGACAAGCTGGGACGTGTGCAGAGGAGGCAGACCAAGATGATCAAGGGTCTGGAAACAAAGCCTTGTGAGCAGTGGTTGAGGAAACTGGATATGTTTAGCCTGGGGAAGAGGAGACTGAGAGGAGATACGATAGCCATCTTCACATATCTAAAGGGCTGTCACACGAAAGATGGAGCAAACTTGTTTTGTCTTGCTCTGGAGTCTAGGACCCAAACCAATGGATTCAAGTTACAAGAAAAGAAATTCTGACTATACATCAGGAAGAACTCTCTGATAGTAAGAGCTGTTTGACAGTGGAACAGACGCTTACAAGAGATGATGAACTGTCCTTCATTGGAGATTTTTAAGCAGAGGTTGCATGGCATGTCATGTCATGTTGAGATCCCTGTATTGCAGGGGGTTGGACTAGATGTCCCTTTGGGTCACTTCCCACACTACAATTTTATGGTTCTATGATTCATAGATATGTTTATACAAAGAAACTTTATACATGTTTCTTTGACCTTTTTTGCACAAAATTGTCAATTAACTTGTCCGAATTGTACAGCATGTAATGCAGAAGTCTATGGCAAGTTCAAGAACGCAACAGCACTATACAGCATGGCAATGCTACTTCATTGTTTGCAGTCATGTTTCAAAGTTATCCTCTCAGTTAATGATGTATCCAATAACTTGGAGGTGCTGCTTATTTCATTCATTCATTAATATCCCACATTTCTCCCAGCACAGGACCGAAGGTGGCTCACAAAATAAAGTAGAATAGCTAATTTTGTTGCATGTCTATTAGCCTGCAACAACAACAACAATTTATTACTTGTACCCGATTCATCTGACTGGGTTACCCCAGCCACTCTGGACAGCTTCCAACAAAGTATAAAGGAACACATCAAAATATCAAACGTTAATGCCACTGGCATTGTAAATTAATATTATCATTCCTTTAAAGGCAGGGGAGAGTATAGATACAATTTTACATAGTTGCATATATATTAGGGATAAACAGACCCTACCAGCTTCAAAACTAAACTGCGGGTTGAGGGTGGGAGAAAATGGATTAATTTAATAATACGTGTTCGAAGAAGAAGAAGAAGGAGGAGGAGGAGGAGGAGTTTGGATTTGATATCCCACTTTATCACTACCCAAAGGAGTCTCAAAGCGGCTAACAATCTCCTTTCCCCTCCTCCCCCACAACAAACACTCTGTGAGGTGAGTGGGGCTGAGAGACTTCAAAGACGTGTGACTAGCCCAAGGTCACCCAGCAGCTGCATGTGGAGGAGCGGAGACACGAACCCGGTTCCCCAGATTGCGAGTGTACCGCTCTTAACCATTACACCACACCGGCTCTCATGCTAGCACCAGAAAAGTTGGTCACAGAAGGGGCAAATAAAATTTCCAAGAGGCCAAAGGTGTGAAAAGTACCTTTCCTTTAAGCAGGGATGGAGAAGTTTGTTTCATTTCACATTTAAAGGGGAATCTACTTAATCCTGAACCAAGTGAACCAAAACATGTCCACTGTTCAAAAATCACCATTTTCCAAATTTTGCAATGCAGTTCTTCAGCCAAGTAATGTTTACCAATGTGCCTGCACTAAGGTGAAATGTGCATAAGAATACATATATCAGTGAAAATAACATACAATAACGCATTGTACAGTATTAGGGAAAATATAAATACTAGGGGAAATACCGTACACTGCAAAAGAAAATGTGTCTAGAAGGAGGAAATGCATAGAAAAATTTGGGTAGCCGCACTGAAATTTTGATGGGTTCATAAAGACTTTAAAAACAAATAAATCACAGGCTGATGTGGAAATGTGGAGAGCTGTAGTGTGGGAAAATGAGAAACTGAGAAAAACTGAAATTGACAGATTCATCTCTTCCTACCTTCAATTAACCACAGGAATCCAACAATGGATATAAATTGAGCTGCTTGTCTGGGGTTGTAAATATCTGCTTGATAATTTTGTTGTTGTTTTTACTTTCAGTTACTGATGGCCTGGTGTGACCAGGTGACCTGATGCCCAAGTGTTGCTTGTTTGAAGGGAAAAAATAGCATTACCTAGAAAAGCACCAGCCTTTGCTTACTGCCACTAATGAGCAGGACATTTTCCAGTGGTGAAGATCTTTGCTGCAAACAGTCCTCACGCCTCAAAGCAAAATCAGCCTGAAGTGAGTGAGCATGTGTTCTAGAATATCACTCAGAAATACTTTCATGTCTGACTCACTCAAACTGGAGCTCTACGTTGACATTGTCATGTGCTGATACATCGCTGAAGTTTAAAGGAATTCCTTTCGAAACCAAATGTTTGGCTGGCGATGAAAGGAAATCAAAGAGCTTGTTTGGAGTTACATTTGATAATTACAGAGATAAACCCCCTCTACTACGCAAGATATGCAAATAAAGTATTGCTATTAATGGAGTTAAATGCCTGTTGACGATAGGCCTCAAGCACCTCAGTCAAAGGTATGATAGTCTAGTGGTGTTTTTGGAGAGAAACATGCTGTTTCCACTCTGTGCTCAACTCCATAGTCATTGAGACACTTGGCATGGGATGGTCCTTTCTCAAATCCCTCTGCCAACATTGGTAAACCTTTCGTAATTTGCAAGGATTCGGCTTCCCAAAATCCATGCTCCGCCTTCTCACTACATTGCAGACACGGCAACACCCTTGCCAGAGGGCAAAAATAACCCTTTCATAATTGAGGCTACAATCCTGCATCATTTTCTCAGAGTAAGCCAGAGCTGGACCATAAAGAAGGCTGATCACCGAAGAATTGATGCTTTTGAATTATGGTGCTGGAGGAGACTCTTGAGAGTCCCATGGATTGCAAGAAGATAAAACCTATCAATTCTGAAGGAAATCAGCCCTGAGTGCTCACTGGAAGGACAGATCCTGAAGCTGAGGCTCCAATACTTTGGCCACCTCATGATAAGAGAAGACTCCCTGGAAAAGACCCTGATGTTGGGAAAGATGGAGGGCACAAGGAGAAGGGAACGACAGAGGACGAGATGGTTGGACAGTGTTCTCGAAGCTACAGTACTAACATGAGTTTGACCAAACTGCGGGAGGCAGTGGAAGAGAGCCGTGCTCTGGTCCATGGGGTCACGAAGAGTCGGATACGACTAAACAACAGAAGAAGAAAAAGAAGAAGAAGAAGAAGAAGAAGAGGAGGAGGAGGAGGAGGAGGAGGAGGAGGAGGAGGAGGCAGCCCCATTTAACATAACGGTGCTTGCTTCTGACAAAATATGCAAAGGAATTACACACTTTATGCTACGACTTAGGTCAGGGTCCTTTCCAGATATTGTTAAACTACAACTCCCATAATCCCTGAACACTGACAATGCCAGCTGGGGCTGATGGGAAGTCCAAAACATCTGGAAGGCAGCACGTTGGCTTCCCCTGATTTATGCTTTGGGAACGGTTACCATATCACGACTCTTTTATGGCTCTGATCCACCTGCAGTCACACACAACTAGCTGCTTTTGAGAACAATTGGCCCTGGATGGGGAGATGCATCTCTTCTCACATGCAAATATAAATCTAGCCAAGGAATGGGGGATATATGAACCTCCAGATGTTGTTGAACCACAATACCCATCACCCCCTCACAATTGGCCTTACTGGCTGGGGTTTATGGGAGTTAAAAGAATTGGCCCCCACAGTCCCCACAGTCACCTACAGATGTTCTGCTAAGGCTGTGTTCATTGAAGACAATCTTACTCGGCTACAAAGTGATCTCCAAAGAAGAATGAGAAGTTGGAGTTGGAGTCCAGCAAAACCTGGCAGAACAGACGTTTCCCACCCCAATTTAGCTATTTCACTGTGGTCCATGTGTGTCTCTTCATCTGCAAACAGGCACAAGGTTGGCTGTGAACCTAGTGAGTGGGTGGAAGGCTACCAGGAGTCCCTTTGTAAGCTGCTACACACTTCTGTTTTCAAAGAAGAATAAGATTAGAAGCAGCATGGTGTAGTGGTTAAAGCAGCGGTAGCCAATGGAAGCAAACCAAACAATGACCAGCATGCTCCTCCTTGTGTACTGTGTAATCCTATACAGTTCTACTCAGAAGAAAGTCTCGTTTGAATTCAATGGGACTCACCCCAGGTGAGTGTTGGCTCTGAGCCATCAAAAGCAGATGATCCAGGTGTTGCTGTTTGCCACCAACTTGCAGGCTGTACAAAAAGCGTTTGGTGGTGACTTTTTGTCTAACCAAAGAGCTCACACCCATGACAGACGGCCTGGTGAGCATTTTATGAGGCTGTTTCATAGCACTATCTCTTCTGTTTAATTGTGGCATCTTTCTTTCTTTTTCTGAAAAAAAAATATTTAGATAGAAACATGCCACATTTATTTCTGACAGATTGCACTTAAAAAGCTTATGGTTTGTTTATAGCATACCAAAAGCATTGCTGTTAATGTAACATTTCATGCCTAATGAACCAAGACTTCGCTCCAAAGAGACAATGACTGCAAACATTGCTTTTTGTCACACTTCATTTCCCCCTCCCCATGTTTTATGGCTCTGCCCATCCTTGCCTCTGCAGACAAAATAATGTCAGATTGACAAGTCAAATCAGTGAGACTATGCCTTCATATGATAAATCGCCAATAACCATAACATTCA